>NC_091977.1:326292265-326593061 GCF_044704955.1 Pristiophorus japonicus
CACCCCTCCCCCCCCCTCACCCCTCCCCCCCCCCCCTTCACCCCTCCCCCCCCCCCCCCCTTCACCCCTCCCCCCCCCCCCCTTCACCCCTCCCCCCCCCCCCTTCACCCCTCCCCCTTCACCCTCCCCCCCCCCCCTTCACCCCTCCCCCCCCCCCTTCACCCCTCCCCCCCCCCCCCTTCACCCCTCCCCCCTTCACCCCTCCCCCCCCCCCCCCCTTCACCCCTCCCCCCCCCCCCCCCTTCACCCCTCCCCCCCCCCCCCCCTCCACCCCTCCCCCCCCCCCCCCTTCACCCCTCCCCCCCCCCCCCCCTTCACCCCTCCCCCCCCCCCCCCTTCACCCCTCCCCCCCCCCCCTCTTCACCCCTCCCCCCCCCCCCTTCACCCCTCCCCCCTTCACCCCTCCCCATCTCCTCCCCCCTCCCCATCTCCTCCCCCCCCATCTCCTCCCCGCCTCTTCCCCTTCTCCTCCCCGCCTCTTCCCCTTCTCCTCCCCCGCCTCTTCCCCTTCTCCTCCCCGCTCTCCCCATCCCACCGCCTCTTCCCCCGCCCGCAGCTGCGCCACACCCGCCTGCAGCGCCTCCCTCACCTACCCGCTGCCTCTCTTCCTGCCGCCTGCAGACTCGGAGAAACACCATGGTTAATAGCGGGGCCCCACTTCCGGTTCGGGCGGGAGCGGAGTCCAGAGGACACAGTCGCAGTGGGACAGAAAAAGGATAGTACAAATAGTCACCCTGCTATTATAAAGTGTTGTAGACTTTGCAATCCATCCCAGTTGAATGGGGTTACTTGAGGGAATGTACATGAGGGAATGGAAAGAAAATTGTAGGAATATCCTAAAAGGTTTGCTTTTTCCCCATATTTTTAGTGGTGAAACTGCTTTCAAGAACATGACCTTACCTTATGGTTGGGCTAAACAGCCAATGCTTTTGAGGATTAATCAGATACAAGAGGACATCTCCATCACAGTGATTTATGGAGCACGCTCTTGCATAGATGGCATCTCTGGAAAACAGATCAAAGCACTGAGACCAAAATCCACAGTCAGCATAGTAGTAAGTAAATGATACTGGATTTTCTCTCAAGATCTACACACACTGGAGTCAGTTTGAGAGCCTGTTAGTTTTGAGTGCACCAGTTCATGGCTGTGTCTGTGTCCCCTTGGAGGACAAGAGACACCCAACAGTTTGTCTAGAATGTGTAATTTGATCCTGCCTGCTGTAGAATAATTTTCCGGAGTCGGCAAGCACTGCACTTCCGTGGGTTGGGTGGGGAGAGGGGAAGGTTGGCGGGCGGGGGGGGACACACGGGAAACTTCTACCTGAAACAGGTAAGAGCTTCATTAAAATAGTAAAATGAGGGAGGGTCGTCCAGCACGCCCCTTTCCAACGTTCTTGTTTGCAGAATGTTCATTCTTAATCACGTTCTTGACAACTAGGCCTCCAAGAATTTGGGAATAAATGGGAATTCATGCCAAGGTAGACTTTTTAGGCCAACTCTGGCACGTTTTTCTTTATTTTTTTCCGCAGGAACTGGGTTGTTTGGCACTCTCCCAGGAACGACCCTTGCAAAATTACCATGTAGAAATTTTGGGGTGATTTTAACCCGACTCACTCAGCAGACACCTGGCAGGTAGGCAGGTAAAATCACCCTGCCTCTTACCTGTCCGAAAGTCGCCATGATGGCAACATCTACAATTTTAACCTGCTCCCCTGAGCAGTTAGCAAGGACACACACCCGGAGCCTCCAGGGTCTTCTTTACATAGGCATGTTGCGGCCCAATGACATCATTGAGACTCGACTGTAATTTTAACTCTGGCCTGAACAGGGAATCCACGAGTTAAAATCGTATCCTTTATGTCTATTTGCTTGACTTCTTTAGTGAATAGACTGACCATGATGCCCTGGTCTCTGATCCGTTCATCTAATCTCACCCTTCCATATGCACACATGAGGGTGCTGACCTGAGTGTCTCTGTTGTCAGGGACTTCACTCTGAAGTGTATAAGGGATGGTTTTCTAGACCAATATGTCAAGGAACCAACCAGAGGGCTGGTCATCCTAGACTGGGTGATGTGTAATGAGAAAGGACTAATTAGCAATCTTGTTGTGCGAGGCTCCTTGGGGAAGAGTGACCATAATATGGTAGAATTCTTTATTAAGATGGAGAGTGACACAGTTAATTCAGAGACTAGGGTCCTGAACTTAAGGAAAGGTAACTTTGATGGTATGAAATTTGAATTGGCTAGAATAGACTGGCGAATGATACTTAAAGGGTTGACGATGGATAGGCAATGGCAAAACATTTAAAGATCACATGGAGGAACTTCAACAATTGTACATACCTGTCTGGAGTAAAAATAAAACGGGGAAGGTGGCTCAACCGTGGCTAACAAGGGAAATTAAGGATAGTGTTAAATCCAAGGAAGAGGCATATAAATTGGCCAGAAAAAGCAGCAAACCTGAGGACTGGGAGAAATTTAGAATTCAGCAGAGGAGGACAAAGGGTTTAATTAGAAGGGGGGAAATAGAGTATGAGAGGAAGCTTGCTGGGAACATAAAAACTGACTGCAAAAGCTTCTATAGATATGTGAAGAGAAAAAGATTAGTGAAGACAAACATAGGTCCCTTGCAGTCGGACTCAGGTGAATTTATAATGGGGAGCAAATAAATGGCGGACCAGTTAAATAAATACTTTGTTTCTGTCTTCACGAAGGAAGACACAAATAACCTTCTGGAAATACTAGTGGATCGAGGGTCTAGCGAGAAGGAGGAACTAAAGGAAATCCTTATTAGTCAGGAAATTGTGTTAGGGAAATTGATGGGATTGAAGGCCGATAAATCCCCAGGACCTGATAGTCTGCATCCCAGAGTACTTAAGGAAGTGGCCCTAGAAATAGTAGATGCATTGGTGATCACTTTCTAACAGTCTATCGACTCTGGATCAGTTCCAAATGTAGCTAATGTAACGCCACTTTTTTAAAAAGGAGGGAGAGAGAAAACGGGGAATTATAGACTGGTTAGCCTGACATCAGTAGTGGGGAAAATGTTGGAATCAATTATTAATGATGAAATAGCAGCACATTTAGAAAGCAGCGACAGAATCGGTCCAAGTCAGCATGGATTTATGAAAGAGAAATCATGCTTGACAAGTCTTCTAGAATTTTTTGAGGATGTAACAAGCAGAGTGGACAAGGGAGAACCAATGGATGTGGTGTATTTGGACTTTCAAAAGGCTTTTGACAAGGTCCCACACAAGAGATTGGTGTGCAAAATTAAACCACGTGGTATTGGGGATAATGTATTGACATGGATAAAGACTTGGTTGGCAGACAGGAAGCAGAGAGTCGGGATAAACGGGTCCTTTTCAGAATGGCAGGCAGTGACTAATAGGGTGCCGCAGGGCTCAGTGCTGGGACCCCAGCTATTTACAATATACATCAATGATTTAGATGAAGGAATTGAGTGTAATATCTCTAAGTTTGCAGATGACACTAATCTGGTTGGCGGTGTGAGCTGTGAGGAGGATGCTAAGAGACTGCAGGGTGACGTGGACAGGTTAGGTGAGTGGGCAAATGCATGGCAGATGCAGTATAATGTGGTTAAATGTGAGGTTATCTACTTTGGTGACAAAAACATGAAGGCAGAATATTATCTGAATGGTGGCAGATTAGGAAAAGGGGAGGTGCAACGAGACCTGGGTGCCATGGTACATCAGTCATTGAAAGTTGGCATGCAGGTACAGCAGGTGGTGAAGAAGGCAAATGGCATGTTGGCTTTCATAGCTAGGGGATTTGAGTATATTTGGGGATTTGGTCTTACTGCAGTTGTACAGGGCCTTGGTGAGGCCTCACCTGGAATATTGTGTTCAGTTTTAGTCTCCTAATCTGAGGAAGGACATTCTTGCTATTGATGGAGTGCAGCGAAGGTTCACCAGACTGATTCCTGGGATAGCAGGACAGACATATGAGGAGAGATTGGATCGACTGGGCCTGTATTCACTGGAGTTTAGAAGAATGAGAGAGAATCTCATAGAAGCATATAAAATTCTGACAGGACTGGACAGGATAGATGCAGGAAGAATGTTCCCGATGTTGAGGAAGTCCAAAACCAGGGGTCACGGTCTAAGGATAAGGGGTAAGCCATTTAGGACCGAGATAAGGAGAAACTTCTTCACTCAGAGAGTTGTTAACCTGTGGAATTCTCTACCGCAGAGAGTTATTGAGGCCAATTCGTCAGATATATTCAAGAGGGAGTTAGATATGGCCCTTACAGCTAAAGGGATCAAGGGATATGGCGAGAAAGCAGGAAAGGGGTACTGAGGTGAATGATCAGCCATGATCTTATTGAATGATGGTGCAGGCTTGAAGGGCCGAATGGCCTACTCCTGCACCTATTTTCTGTATTTCTATGTTTCTATGTACAAGTGATGAGCATTATATTGAATTTCTTAAACATTTTGAAGTCTCACTCTTGATACTTTGTCACTTAAAAGTCTTGCTTTGTAGGCTAATCGGAACTTTGTCAGATTTCTTCTGATTTCTTCCCACTTCTCCATCGTCTTCTGCCATTTCTATTTCTCTTGCAACCGACTCTTTTTGGGTGTGAAAAAAACAGTTTTTAAAATAAACGTAATCTGACAAAGTAAGGTGCTTTTTCCGACCTATTGAAGATAACCAATCCCCCACCCTCACCCCCAAGGTGATCTATTTGTCGCAGTGATTCATTTTTTAAGTGTAATTCATTTGGACAGATGCATGTTAGAAACTTTTGATGGTCAAGTTTTAATCAGCCATCCAAGGTCAGCCTGATTGCTTGATGGTTCTCTCTTAAACTTGTTAGAAAAAAGGGCTTCATTATCACCACACAACATGATAGTTTTAGTTACAATTGGCCTTCCTCGGCAAGACTCTCATGCTTACCTTATCTCTTCAGAAAGCGTAGCCATTTCGTGAGACGGCCTTGGCAATCTGAACATTTTAGTTCCAGCTGTTAATTAGAATCATCTGTCAAATCTAAAAGTCCTTTGTTCACAGACTACTGTTGAACTTCTCAGAGATCTTGTTTTAGCCCTGTGGGTTTTCCCAGAGTGGAATTTAATACACCATTGTTAAGGACACATTTCTTATAACTGTCAGTATATCTGAGGTACATGATTAATATCTGAAATACATTATCAATATCTGAAATACATTATCAATATCTGAGATACACTATCAATATCTGACACTATCAATATCTATGATACATTATCTATATCTGAGGTATACTATCATGTTTTTAGATCTTTTCAAACCTTCTTACTATAGTTCATTTCAATTTTCGTATTTATATCAGTCTCTTGGGCAAGTCCCAACTTTCCATGTCTTTGACAGCCTCTATTTTTGTGCCTCCATAAGATCTCACTGCAGTCTTTGAAAGCGGTAGAGCATCACCTCAGAGCTTAGTTTAAGTTTAAAATACTAATTGAATTTATATTAAAGTAAGTGACAGTTGTAAAATATACAGTAGAGATTATTCTATCTAACTTCTTGAGTGGACAAAATAATATGATTGCAACTCTAAGAACTAAACTAACCCTCTGTAAATCATTTAAAAATAATTACCTGTTTCTTTTCATTGAATTTCTAACACTATGTCAGTTGTGGCTCATAGAAACATAGAAAATAGGTGCAGGAGTAGGCCATTTGGCCCTTCGTGCCTGCACCACCATTCAATATGATCATGGCTGATCATGCAACCATTCCTGTACCCCATTCCTGCTTTCTCTCCATACCCCTTAATCCCTTTAGCCGTAAGGGTCACATCTAACTCCCTTTCAAATATATCCAACGAACTGACCTCAACAACTTTCTGTGGTAGAGAATTCCACAAGTTCACAATTCTCTGAATGAAGAAATTTCTCCTCATCTTGATCCAAAATGGCTTACCCCTTATCCTTAGATTGTGACCCCTGGTTCTGGACTTCCCCAACATCGGGAACATTCTTCCTGCATCTAACCTGTTCAATCCCGTCAGAATTTTATGAGATCTCCACTCATTCTTCTAAATTCCTGTGAATATAAGCCTAGTCAATCCAGTCTTTCTTCATATGTCAGTCCTGCCATTCCGGAAATCAGTCTGGTGAACCTTCGCTGCACTCCCTCAATAGCAAGAATGTCCTTCCTCAGGTTAGGAGACCAAAACTGCACACAATAATCAAGCTGTGGTATCACCAAGGCCCTGTACAGCTGCAGTAAGACCTCCCTGCTCGTATACTCAAATCCCCTCGCTATGAAGGCCAGCATGCCATTTGCTTTCTTAACCGCCTGCTATACCTGCATGCCTACCTTCAATGTCTGATGTACCATGACACCCAGGTCTCGTTGCACCTCCCCTTTTACTAATCTGTCACCATTCAGATAATAATCTGCCTTCCTGCTTTTGCCACCAAAGTGGATAACCTCACACTTATCCACATTATACTGCATCTGCCATCCATTTGGCCATTCACCTAACCTGTCCAAGTCCCCCTGCAGCCTCCTAGCATCCTCCTCGCAGCTCGCACTGCCACCCAGCTTAGTGTCATCTGCAAACTTGGAGATATTACATTCAATTCCTTCATCCAAATCATTAATGTATATTGTAAATAGCTGGGGTCCAGCACTGAACCCTGCGGCACCCCACTAGTCACTGCCTGACATTCTCAAAAGGACCAGTTTTTACCCCCAATACCATGTGCCTGAATTTTGCACATTAATCTCTTGTGTGGAACCTTGTCAAAAGCCTTTTGAAAGTCCAAATACACCACATCCACTGGTTCTCCCCTATCTACTAGTTGATCCTCAAAAAGTTCTAGAAGATTTGTCAAGCATGATTTCACTTTCATAAATCCATGTTGACTTGGATCGATCCTGATACTGCTTTCCAAATGCGCTGCTATTCCATCTTTAATAATTGATTCCAGCATTTTCCCCACCACCGATGTCAGGCTAACCGGTCTATAATTCCCTGTTTTCTCCCTCCTTTTTTAAAAAGTGGGGTTACATTAGCTACCCTCCAATCCATAGGAACTGAACCAGAGTCCATGGAATGTTGGAAAATAACCACCAATGCATTTACTATTTCTAGAGCCACTCTGGGATGCAGAATATCAGGCCCTGGGCATTTATCGGCCTTCAGTCCCTTCAATTTCCCGAACACAATTTCCTGACTAATAAGGATTTCCCTCAGTTCCCCCTTCTTGCTTGACCCTCGATCCCCGAGTATTTTCGGGAGATTATTTGTGTCTTCCTTAGTGAAGACAGAACCAAAGTATTTATTCAATTGGTCTGCCATTTCTTTGTTCCCCATTATGAATTCACCTGATTATGACTGCAATGGACCTACATTAGTTTTCACTAGTCTTTTTCTCTTCACATATCTAAAGAAGTTTTTGCAGTCAGTTTTTATGTTTCCTGCAAGCTTACTCTCATACTTTTATTTTCCCCTTCCTAATTAAACCCTGAGTCCTCCTCTGCTGAATTCTAAAGTTCTCCCAGTCCTCAGGTTTGCTGCTTTTTCTGGCCAATTTATATGCCTCTTCCTTGATGTGGAATCTATGGGCCCAAGTTTCGAGCTGCGCCTAGAACGGCGCAGTCCCGACCTGGACGCCCGTTTTTCGCGCCACAAAGTGCGCCTAAAAAAAACTTCCAGATTCTTTAGCTCCCTGCAGGTCGTTTGCAGCTTGGCGCAGCGCAGCAGGAGCTGTAGGGGGTGGAGCTAGGTCCCTGCGCTGAAAACAGTGCCGGGACCTCTGCACACACGCGCTACATTGGGCATGCATGTTCAGTAGCTCCAGGTGCCCAAAACTGTGTGGGAGGGGCCGAAGCCTCACTGGGGCTGCATGAATAAGGCTCCTCGCACGCCCAGCTCCTGCTTCCTCCCGACCCAACTCGACTCCCGCTTCCCGCCCCCCACCTCCGGACTGGACCCGACACCGACCCGACTCCCGCTGCCCCTGGACCCGATCCGACTCCCGCTGCACACCGCCCCCCCACGCCCCTGGCTGACCCCGACACTGACCCGACATCTCCTTTCCCCTCCCATCTCCTTCCCCCCCCATCTCCTCCTTCCCCCCCCCCATCTCCTCCTTCCCCCCCCCCATCTCCTCCTTCCCCCCCATCTCTTCCTTTCCCCCATTTCCTTTCCCCCCCATTTCCTTTCCCCCCCATTTCCTTTCCCCCCCATTTCCTTTCCCCCCCATTTCCTTTCCCCCCATTTCCTTTCCCCCCATCTCCTTTCCCCCCCATCTCCTTCCCCCCCCCATCTCCTTTCCACCCCTATCTCCTTTCCCCCATCTCCTTTCCCCCCATCTCCTTTCCCCCCATCTCCTTTCCCCCCCATCTCCTTTCCCCCCCATCTCCTTTCCCCCCCATCTCCTTTCCCCCCCATCTCCTTTCCCCCCCATCTCCTTTCCCCCCCATCTCCTTTCCCCCCCATCTCCTTTCCCCCCCATCTCCTTTCCCCCCCATCTCCTTTCCCCCCATCTCCTTTCCCCACCATCTCCTTTCCCCCCCATCTCCTTTCCCCCCCCCATCTCCTTTCCCCCCCCCATCTCCTTTCCCTCCCCATCTCCTTTCCCTCCCCATCTCCTTTCCCCCCCATCTCCTTTCCCTCCCCATCTCCTTTCTCCCCCCATCTCCTTTCCCTCCCCATCTCCTTTCCCTCCCCATCTCCTTTCCCCCCCCATCTCCTTTCCCGCCCCATCTCCTTTCCCTCCCCATCTCCTTTCCCCCCCATCTCCTTTCCCCCCCCATCTCCTTTCCCCCCCCATCTCCTTTCTCCCCCCCATCTCCTTTCTCCCCCCCCATCTCCTTTCCCCCCCCCATCTCCTTTCCCCCCCCATCTCCTTTCCCCCCCCATCTCCTTTCCCCCCCCATCTCCTTTCCCCCCCATTTCCTTTCCCCCCCCATCTCCTTTCCCCCCCCCATCTCCTTCCCCCCCATCTCCTTTCCCCCCATCTCCTTTCCCCCCATCTCCTTTCCCCCCCATCTCCTTCCCCCCCATCTCCTTTCCCCCCCATCTCCTTTCCCCCCCCATCTCCTTTCCCCCCCCATCTCCTTTCCCCCCCCATCTCCTTTCCCCCCCATCTCCTTTCCCCCCCCATCTCCTTTCCCCCCCCATCTCCTTTCCCCCCCCATCTCCTTTCCCCCCCCATCTCCTTTCCCCCCCCATCTCCTTTCCCCCCCCATCTCCTTTCCCCCCCCATCTCCTTTCCCCCCCATCTCCTCTCCACCCTCCCATCTCCTTTCCCCCCCATCTCCTTTCCCCCCCATCTCCTTTCCCCCCCATCTCCTTTCCCCCCCATCTCCTTTCCCCCCCATCTCCTTTCCCCCCCATCTCCTTTCCCCCCGCCCATCTCCTTCCCCCCCCATCTCCTCCGCCCTCCTCCTTCTCCTCCTCCTCCTCCCCCCCTTCTCCTCCTCCCCCCTTCTCCTCCTCCCCCCTCCCCTTTACCCCCTTCTTCCCCCATCCTTCCCCCTTCCCTCCCTCTGCTCCCCCCCTCCTCCCCCTCCCCTCGCTGTCAGAAACACAGACACTGACAGACAGAGAATGAGAGACACACAGACAGACAGAGAGATAGAGACACTGACAGAGACACACGGCGGCGGGGGGGCGGGGGGCATTCCAGCACGTTGTTGGAGGGCTCCCGGTGCTGCAGTCGGTAAGTAGAAAATGTTTTATTGATTTAAAAAAATATATATTTGTTATTAATTTTTTTTGATTGATTTATTAGTTGATTTATTAATGTTTTTATCATTTATTATTGATGATGGCTCTTTATTTGTAAAACTAAAGTGTTTAATGTTTGTAAACTTCTCTTTAACCCCCCCTCCCCCCATTCCCTTCGCCTGATTTGTAACCTATGCCTGATTTTCTAAAGTGTAGACAAGGTTTTTTCGAGCGTACAAAAATCTTCACTTACTCCATTCTAAGTTAGTTTGGAGTAAGTTTACACTGGCGAAACTTTGAAAACAGGCGTAAGTGGCCGGACACGCCCTCTTTTGAAAAAAAAATTCTGTTCCAAAGTGAAACTGTTCTAACTGACTAGAACTGGAGCAAACTAAATGGCGAGAATTCCGATTTCTAAGATACTCCGTTCCACACCAGTTGCTCCTAAAAATCAGGAGCAAATCATGTCGTAACTTGGGGCCAATATGGGTAGAGCTGCAGAACATCAAAGGGCAAAAAACGTTAGTGGGAGTTGTGTACAGATCTCCAAACAGTAGTAGTGATGTTGGGGAGGGCATCAAACAGGAAATTAGGGGTGCATGCAATAAAGGTGCAGCAGTTATCATGGGTGACTTTAATATGCATATAGATTGGGCTAACCAAACTGGAAGCAATACGGTGGAGGAGGATTTCATGGAGTGCATAAGGGATCGTTTTCTAGACCAATATGTTGAGGAACCAACTAGTGGGGAGGCCATCTTAGACTGGGTGTTGTGTAATGAGAGAGGATTAATTAGCAATCTCGTTGTGCGAGACCCTATGGGGAAGAGTGACCATAATATGGTGGAATTCTACATTAGGATGGAGAATGAAACAGTTAATTCAGAGACCATGGTCCAGAACTTAAAGAAGGCTAACTTTGAAGGTATGAGGCGTGAATTGGCTAGGATAGATTGGCGAATGATACTTAAGTGGTTGACAGTGGATGGGCAATGGCAGACATTTAGAGACCGCATGGATGAACTACAACAATTGTACATCCCTGTCTGGCATAAAAATAAAAAAGGGAAGGTGGCTCAACCGTGGCTATCAAGGGAAATCAGGGATAGTATTAAAGCCAAGGAAGTGGTATACAAATTGGCCAGAAATAGCAGCGAACCCGGGGATTGGGAGAAATTTAGAACTCAGCAGAGGAGGACAAAGGGTTTGATTAGGGCAGGGAAAATGGAGTACGAGAAGAAGCTTGCAGGGAACATTAAGATGGACTGCAAAAGTTTCTATAGATATGTAAAGAGAAAAAGGTTAGTAAAGACAAACGTAGGTCCCCTGCAGTCAGAATCAGGGGAAGTCATAACGGGGAACAAAGAAATAGCAGACCAATTGAACAAGTACTTTGGTTCGGTTTTCACTAAGGAGGACACAAACAACCTTCCGGATATAAAAGGGGTCAGAGGGTCTAGTAAGAAGGAGGAACTGAGGGAAATCCTTATTAGTTGGGAAATTGTGTTGGGGAAATTGATGGGATTGAAGGCCGATCAATTCCCAGGGCCTGATGGACTGCATCCCAGAGTACTTAAGGAGGTGGCCTTGGAAATAGCACTTGCATTGACAGTCATTTTCCAACATTCCATAGACTCTGGATCAGTTTCTATGGAGTGGAGGGTAGCCAATGTAACCCCACTTTTTAAAAAAGGAGGGAGAGAGAAAACAGGGAATTTGGACTTTCAGAAGGCTTTCGACAAGGTCCCACACAAGAGATTAATGTGCAAAGTTAAAGCACATGGGATTGGGGGTAGTGTGCTGACGTGGATTGAGAACTGGTTGGCAGACAGGAAGCAAAGAGTAGGAGTGAATGGGCACTTTTCAGAATGGCAGGCAGTGACAAGTGGGGTACCGCAAGGTTCTGTGCTGGGACCCCAGCTGTTTACATTGTATATTAATGATTTAGACGAGGGGATTAAATGTAGTATCTCCAAATTTGTGGATGACACTAAGTTGGGTGGCAGTGTGAGTTGCGAGGAGAATGCTATGAGGCTGCAGAGTGACTTGGATAGGTTAGGTGAGTGGGCAAATGCATGGCAGATGAAGTATAATGTGGATAAATGTGAGGTTATCCACTTTGGTGGTAAAAACAGAGAGACAGACTATTATCTGAATGGTGACAGATTAGGAAAAGGGGAGGTGCAACGAGACCTGGGTGTCATGGTACATCAGTCATTGAAGGTTGGCATCAGGTACAGCAGGCGGTTAAGAAAGCAAATGGCATGTTGCCCTTCATAGTGAGGGGATTTGAGTACAGGGGCAGGGAGGTGTTGCTACAGTTGTACAGGGCCTTGGTGAGGCCACACCTGGAGTATTGTGTACAGTTTTGGTCTCCTAACTTGAGGAAGGACATTCTTGCTATTGAGGGAGTGCAGTGAAGGTTCACCAGACTGAGTCCCGGGATGGCGGGACTGACATATCAAGAAAGACTGGATCAACTGGGCTTGTATTCACTGGAGTTCAGAAGAATGAGAGGGGATCTCATAGAAACGTTTAAAATTCTGACGGGTTTAAACAGGTTAGATGCAGGAAGAATGTTCCCAATGTTGGGGAAGTCCAGAACCAGGGGTCACAGTCTAAGGATAAGGGGTAAGCCATTTAGGACCGAGATGAGGAGAAACTTCTTCACCCAGAGAGTGGTGAACCTGTGGAATTCTCTACCACAGAAAGTTGTTGAGACCAATTCACTAAATATATTCAAAAAGGAGCTAGATGTAGTTCTTCCTACTAGGAGGATCAAGGGGTATGGCGAGAAAGCAGGAATGGGGTACTGAAGTTGCATGTTCAGCCATGAACTCATTGAATGGCGGTGCAGGCTCGAAGGGCCGAATGGCCTACTCCTGCACTATTTTCTATGTTTCTATGTTAACACTTTCCCAAATTTCCCTTGTTAGCCACGGTTGAGCCACCTGTCCTTGTGCATGAAACACAAAAAGTTAGTATGCAGGTACAGCAAGTAATCAGGAAGGCAAATGGTATATTGGCCTTTATTGCAAGGGGGATGGAATATAAAAGCAGGGCAGTCCTGCCCCAACTATACAGGGTATTGGTGAGATCACACCTGGAGTACTGCGTTCAGTTTTGGTCTCCTTATTTAAGGAAGGATATACCTACATTGGAGGCAGTTCAGAGAAGGTTCACTAGGTTGATTCCTGAGATGAAGGGGTTGACATATGAAGAAAGGTTGAACAGGTTGGGCCTATACTCGTTGGAGTTTAGAAAAATGAGAGGTAACATTGAAACATATAAGCTATTGAGGGGGCTCGACAAGGTAGATGCATGAGGATGTTTCCACTCGTGGGGGAATCTAGAACTAGGGGGCATAGTTTAAGAATAAAGGGTCGCCCATTTAGAACCGAGGAGGAATTTCTTCTCTGAGGATCGTAAATCTGTGGAATTCTCTACCCCAGAGAGCTGTGGAGGCTGGGTCATTGAATCTATTTAAGGTGGAGATAGATTTTTGAACGATAAGGGAGTGAAGGGTTATGGGGAGCGGGCAGGGAAGTGGAGCTGAGCCCATGATCAGATCAGCCATGATCTTATTAAATGATGGAGCAGGCTCGAGTAGCCAAATGGCCTATTCCTGCTCCTATTTCTATGCTCTTATGTTTAAAAGTCTCAGAACAGACAGGTTGATATTCCTTAAATAAAAGAGAAATATTGTGTGTATTTAACAGTTATCTACGAAAACCTAGTTTGGCTCTTATAGTTGGAATCTTTGATTTTATCTATTCAAGGAGTTCGATGAAAGATGTTTTACTGTAAATAAAAGATGTTTTACTGTATTTGATCACTTAGATTATTTGCTTTGCGTTTTATTATTTAAAATGAGGTCTTCTGGGTCGCTTTATCTCTTTCAATGACTGAAATGTAATCTTATAGAGGAACAAGACAGTCTAGTATCCAAAAACAATGAACAAACAGGGCATGCTGATTGTTTATCTGTCAAGCTACAAAAGCTTACCTAGCTCTGAAGGAAAGATAGACACCCAAAAATTTGGGGAGATGAGTATCGCCCATAGGAATGATCTACGATTCAAACACCAACTAAGCTAGGACAAGAATTTTTTTTTAAGGTAATGACCTTGATATAAAATTGTGTTAAACATCAAAACTATAAATTGTTCAACAGGCTTTGTCAACATTAACACATTTGTACTTTTTTTTGCTTTGCTTTATAGGCGATTCGTGGTGCGGGCCATTATGTGTATGCTGATCAACCAGAAGACTTCAATCAAGCAGTACTGGGAATCTGCAGTACTGTAGATTAATAATCCGGCAATACTGGGAATCTGCAGTACTGTACATTAACAGTCCGACAATACTGGGAATCTGCAGTACTGTACATTAACAGTCCGACAATACTGGGAATCTGCAGTACTGGAGACTAATAATCCGGCAATACTGGGAATCTGCAGTACTGTAGACTAATAATCCGACAATACTGGGAATCTGCAGTACTGGAGACTAATAATCGACAATATAGGGAATCTACAGTACTATCGACCAACTTCTGCATTTTTAATTTAAAATGTAATAAATGCAAACAAGAAAGTTAATATAAACTACATTAGTTTAGCACCAGAAGCCAAATTTAATGAATCTCTTTCTGAAACTTAACCATCCAAGATAAGACTTATGTCAATAACTTCTATCTTTGTTAAAAATTTCTGTGATCCTTTTTAGTATTACTATACCAAGTTTTATTTTTGATTACCTCTACCATTAAAGTATTTAATTGTGGAATATTAATACCAATATGTCATAACTATTTAATATAATTTTACCTTTTTAGTTCAAAGTGATTATGAGCAAAGGTTTTTGTTTTGATTTGAAAATGTAAATGCTGTTGAAAAAATGTTACTTTAAATTGGCACTTAGATACACATTAGATGACTGATTATTTTTAACGGTCATTTTGCATGAGTATTCTTTTCATTTTCTCTGATTGCTCACATAATCACAATCACCACACCAAAAAGTAATTTAATGTATGAAACACTCGGGCGTTTCTGAGAGATGTGATGAATTGCTCGGTCAGTACAGGTTTTTCTAAAATTTTAGTTACCCATTGCTGCTTAGTCCCCTCCTCCAGCGTGGATCGGTGCTTTGATTTGTTGTATTTGTAATTGAGAGTTTATCGATATTTTAGCACTGGGTCAATAATCAGAACAGAGTATTAAATGATACACAAATTGCAGCAATGTACAGCACCTTAGTATAACATGGAAGATGAAGATGACTGAGTGACATCGTCAGTAGCACCATTTCTCAGCTCAGAGACACATTTCATTCGTATTGCCACAAGCTAATCCATAGGCAATGCTTAGTGCTAACACTGCTTTCTCTCAATCATTGATCTTAGCTGATTGGGGCCATGAGGACACATTGCCACAGTATGGGCATGGCAAGGAGGAGCTGGAAAGAGACCCACGGACTCTTAAGTAAGTCCTGTAGCTTGTAAACCAGCGCTTAAATTTAACGAAAGGGTTCAGAATGACTGTTGTGTTAGTCTGCTTAATAGTTACTTCAAAAACATAATGCATTGTGCAAAGTGTTTTGAGATATATTAATTGTATTATTCTAGCCCTCATAGGTGTATGTGTTTTCATAGAGGGATCATACCCCAAATTATGTGAGATTCAGTGAAGGAGAAAGGAACTCCTAGGGCAGAGACTTCATTCCACTGCATATGCTTAGACAACTGTTTCCGACACGTTCCCTGTAAAGCCAGCAACGACATTTGTTCAACAGACTTGAAGTTTTGCAGGGACTCCGCAACTCCTTATTAACCTACTCAGGATCTGACATTCACGTTGAAATGTTTACCTCATATTATTGCAGTTCCATTATCAAGAGATAATATTTTTATCCACCACTTCATTCTTCCTTTTGAGATTAAGTATAATTTTTTTCCTAAAACCTGGGGTAGTGATTGGGTATAGCGGGGGTGGGGGTGGGGGCGGTGGAGGGGTAGGGATTGGATAGCGAATCAGTCACAGGGAACGATCCTTACGTCAGAATAGATAGACCCGCTCAAAATCATTTAAATGAGATGATGCGATCTGCGGAAGCCTGCTGCCCATTCCCCAGGCATCTCACAGGTGTACCTCGATTAATTCCAGGCCATTGCAACACCAGCAGCGGCCCCCAGATAGGGAGGGAGGCGACAGTACTATGGCCTTTGGGACTGCTGTGGAGTGGGAACAGCATTCTGGCTACACATTCAGGTAAGGTTTGTTAAAGGACTATCAGTCAGGCTGTATGTAGACCTGGTGTAAGCCCGCCACCGGCTGCGCTCAGGGCAGCCCAATTTTGGGAAAGGGGTCCTCATGCAGGCGTTAGACCCCTCATTAAATATGCAAAGGGCCTAGCGCTGTTTTTATGCAGCTGCCAGGGTCACCTGAAAAATCACCAATCACTGGGATCGGACCTATATCAGGCGTCTCCGGGGTATGGGGCTTTGCCACCCTTTCTGAGCCCGTCTTATGGGTACAATGGTGTCCAATTTCTATGCCTGGGTCTTTTATTTAGGTAGAGCTAAGAACATTCACCAATCTGGGCAACTCCTTTGTTTTTCGGAAACAGCTGTTGTGTAAACGCATTATAGAACTAAATGATTAGCTAACTCCCTTACTGTGTCATGACTTGGTTCCCCATGTTCCACCCAGGCACCTCAAAAGTCATTCCACTTGTTCTGTAGCAATTCTTGGCCCAATATCAAGAGGATGTTTCTTCATTCTATCTGCAAGACAGTTACTTCGAGTGATGCACGTATTTTTATTAAATACCACTACTGCCGAGAGATTCTCCTCCCCAAGATGACAGTTACGCAGAGTAATAGGAATGTACAGAACCGGAAAGAACTATTACAGTCCTTCAGACCAGTCAAGTCCAGAAAATATTGTGCACTCTTATAACTCAATCACTTGTCCTGTCAAATAGCCTTACAGCTCCCTCTTGAATTTGCCATTATCCAGCTCCCTGGGTAGTCCATTATACATGTTCATCACCCTGTGTGTGAAATAATTAAATCTGAACTGTGCAAAGAAACTGTTTCCACTGGCAGAGGGGTCAGTAACCAGAGGGCACACATTTAAGGTGATTGGCAAAAGAAGCAGAGGCGACATGTGGAAACTTGTTTATGCACTGAATTGTTGTGATCTAGCATCCGCTGCCTGAAAGGGCGGTGGAAGCAGATACAATAGTAACTTTCAAAAGGAAATTGGATATATACTTGAAGGGAAAAATATTTGCAGGGCTATGGCAACAGGACGGGAGAGGGACTAATTGAATAGCTCTACCAAAGAGCCAACACAGACATGATTGGCCGAATGGCCTCCTATGCTGTATCATTCTATGATTGTATGTTCACTTTGAATCTGTGCTGTTTGTAGATTCTGTGACTACATCAAACAAATTGAGTGAAGATTTCCTCAGAGCACTACATGCAGCAAGTCACAACCTTTGTAAACTCCTTCATACTTTATTTTTACATATTGTGCACAGAGGATATCTTCCCCTCATTATTAGGTTGCCCTTGAATACATCAGTAAGATATCTCTTTGCCAGCTGACAAAGAGAGCAGTTTTTCTTTACCGATCAGCTGCCTTTCCATGTAGAGCAGGTGCCTCATCTCCGTGTCTTTTCCTGTACCCTCTTCCAAGGCCAAGCGGGGGTAGAAATTAGTCGACTTGTGTTCAGCCCGTACAGAGAGGCCTGAGGCAGGCCCACAGTTGGGCCTGGAGCCTCACCTGCATCTTTGGGGCGAGCTGCCGAGGCTGGTCTGACCTCCACAGGCAGTTCACCCCAGAAGAAAAATTCATTTTGGGCAACGGCCCTCAGGTAAGCTCCCGGAGGGGAGTTGGATCGGACAATGAAAGAAAGAAGAACGAATGACTTATATTTATAAAGCCCTTTTCACGACCACCGGACATCCAAAAGCACTTTACAGCCAATGAAGTACTTTTTGAAATGCAGTCATTATTATAATGTTGGAAATGAGGGGGGGTCAATCGCCAGGTGGAGTCGGGGGGAGGGGGAGGAATTCCTGCTCATTTATTATTTTTACAATTTTAAAAACTCGCTTTATTTGGCGTTCACAGGGACTGCTGCTAAATCCTGAGCATTGCCCCATTCATCAAGTTACACATTTTGTAGAGGGGTGCTTCAACAGGCGTTGGACCGCGCATTAACATATTTAAGTGGTCTAAAGCCTGTTCTATGGGTCCGCGAATTTGGCAGTAGGGCCAACACCTGCGCAGCATAGAGTAGGCCATCCCTCTGCTAAATTGGTATGCTTTGCGCCTGTTTTTCGCCCGAAAAACCAATGCAATGCATGCCAATTTCTACCCCAAGATTTGCCTACTATTATATAGCAACTAGAACTCTCAATCAATGCCCTGTACAAATTCATTATCAGTTTTTAGCACCTGCGCTCTATCCCTCTTTGACTATGCCCCCCAAGAGACTGAAGCAGTGTTGTTTTATTTGTTAAAGAGGTCTTCATTTCTGAGCTCGGAGAAATCACAGGGTGATTGATGTTTTGTCATTACTGAACTTTTAAAGTAGTGCTAGTTTTAAAACAATTATGGGGGTACCGGTACGTTGAAGTTACTGATCATTATTTTGTTCATGTGATTCCCAATGGGAACCCTGGCAGTGGAAATTACAGTTCTGTGCCCGAATTTTCAAATCCATTTCAAAATTTGCAGGTCCAACAGTATCAACTTGCACTTCTGCAGCACTTTTAACTAAGAAAAAAATCCCAAGGCAATTCACAGAGACATAATCAGACAGAAATGGATGCTGAGTCACAGTAGAAGTTAATAGGAATGGTGATAAAAACCTGGTCAAAGAGGTGGGTTTTAAGGAGCATCTTAAAGGAGGAGAGAGGCAGAGAGGTTTCGGGAGGTAATTCCAGAGCACAGGGCCTGGGCAGATTAAGGCACTGCCACTAATGGTGGGGCAAAGTGTGGAGGGATGCACAGGAGGACAAGCATCCTAACAGCACAGAGCAGTAGAGGATTCTAGAGAGATCATGGAGCTGCCTGTCATCAACATAAATATAGATACTGACCCCATGTTTACAAACGAGGAAGAGGAGGGGATCAAGGAGAGATCCTTGGGGAATTCTGGGAGGGGTGGGAAGGGAAGAGAAATCATTGCTGCAGGTGCTGTGGCTACGATTGGATAGGTGGAAGCAAGGAAGCCCCTGGAGCTGGACAATGAAGGAGAGGTGCTGGAGGAGGATGACGTAGTCGACCACGTCAAAAGCTGCAGAGTATGAGGAGGGAAAATGCACCACAGTCGCAGAGGATGTCATTTGACTCTTTGATTAGGGCCGTTTTAGTGGTGTGCCAGGGGCAGAATCCTGATTGGAGAGATTCAAATATGGAGTTGTGGGAAAGATGGATTTGGAAGGTGACAACACGTTCAAGTGTGTTGGAGATTGGGCTGTAGTTTTTAAGGACAGAGGGGTTGAGGATGGGTCTTTGAAGAGGGGTGTGATGATAGCAATTCTGAAAGGGAGTGGGACAGTACTTGGAGAGGAAACCTATTACAATGTTAGCCTGCATGGATGCCAGGAAGGGAAGTTAGTTGGTCAGCAGCAAAAGGGTCAAGGAGCAGGAGGTGGGTCTCATGGACAAGATCAGCTTGAAGGGGGCAAGAGGGAAGATAGGAAAGAAACAAGAAAGCTACAGAAGATTGCTTTGCTCTCCAGGTTGATACTGGAGTAGTGGGTGACAATGTTCCCTTTAACTTTTGTTTGGGTGCGCGGCCCATTCAAAATACTGCGCATGTGCAGTTTTTTCTATTTATAACCGGCTGTACTGGAGCTGCAGAGTGCTACATGGTCACGCAGCCCCGCAGCTTAAAGGGAACATTGGTGGGTGCTTTTGGCAGAGGAGAGTGAGGCCTGATAGTGCTTGAGATTATCAAGCAGATCTGTTCATGGATGGCTAAACCAATTGTGCACCAGATACACTGTGGTCCCATGGACTTAACGGAGCAAAGATGGGAGAGAATTACCAGGATGGGGGAGCGTAATGGTTTTACTGGGACATGGGCAGTAAAGGTGGAGGTGAGGGAATGGTTGAGCCGATGAACAGCTGCAGGAGTATTGTGGCAAATTTAAACCCAAAGGCTGGGCAATTGGTAGTTTGAAAGTGCGGTTGAAGGGATTTGGACGAGAACTTTATCCAGGGGTGGATGTAGAAGGATATGGTTTAGAAGCGGGTAGGTGGATGGTGAGGGACACAAGGAAGTGGTTGGCGATGTCTGTGATTGAGGCCATGCCTGAATTTGTAGTACTAATCCTGAATGTGGAGTTCCATGCCTGAATTTGTAGGTCAGTATCTGAATTTGCAGGTCTGTTACTGATTTTAACAGTTGATGTCTGAATTTACTCTCACCAAGACCCCGTGGAAGATTTGGATTCTGAATTTTGACCATTGGTATTGCACCCATGTGATTGGACACAAGTAATCCATTAGAACATTGCAGAACACAATCTTTTCAAGGGAAAAATCCACGAGACAATTGAATTGCTTCGTTGTATGTTGATTTGGAAATGATGTATCAGATTGAAAATTTTTCTCATGACAATTTGTACTTTTCTGATTCCACAAATAAAATATTAATTATTATAACGATAGTTTTTTTTTACCTTTTTCATTGTTCCTATCACTTTAATAATGTCAACTTTAAAATAACAACTCCAGAAACTTCAAACTGAAATCCTCAAATCAAGTATGAGATTTGAGAGTAGGAGCATTCCATGTTACCTGTACATTTTTCAGTAAAGATGCCAAAGTCAGTAAATAAGGATGCCACTCCAGTGACTTTGTAAACTGACTTTTCATTTGTCACTAGGCTCCTCCAGAAATGGACGCACTCAGAACTATTGGGACAATTGGAGTTTTCAAGACTAAGATTGATAAGATTTTCGTTGGGCAAGGGTATCAAGGGATATTGATCAAAGGCGGGTAAATGGAGTTAAGATACAGATCAGTCAGGATCTAATTCAATGTCGAAACAGGCTTGAGGGGCTGAATGGCCTCCTAATTTCTATGTTCCCAACGTTTACTTATTTGTTTCTAGTTCTAATGAAGAGTTGCATCTGAAATGTTAACCTGTCTCTACAGATACTGAGTGACCCATGGAGCTGTAGAGGGTGGTGGGTTTGTCAGCCTTTTCTGACCTTGACGGTTCGAATCGTCCCACTCCCTACAGTCGGGCACTGCAGGCCTGGGACCTTTTGCCCGTAAGCGGTCTCCCACCTTCCGCAGTCTTTGCTTCCTGGAGTCCCTCTCGGGACGGAGCAGTCTGTATCATAGCGTAGGAGATCATGGGAATCTGGGCTGCGGGGTGCGGAAGGTTCTAAGGCCTTCGAGTACCTGGGGCTTGTACGAGTCCCAAACTATAGGTGGGACAGCCCCTCCAGTAATGTAACTCACGGCCCCTACTTGTACAGCCTGTGAGTCTGCCCCCACTACCCCTGTGGTTCCCCCACAGTCGGAGGCTGCCGGCTGGGGATCCTTGTCCTGAGGATGGCTCACCCCACCTGGCTGCCCTTTGTGCTTAGCTGACCCTGGGTTGTACAGCTTGCACTGGTTGATGTGGAACCATTTCGTGCGGTGGGGCAATTTGACAGTGTACATCATGGGGCTTGCTTTATCAACAATATTGTATGGCCCCCTGTACAGTGCTTCAAAAACCCCTACCTGCACGAAGTTCCTTACCATCACCTGATCCCCTACTGCCCATTCGTGGTGTCTACGGGGTTCCAACAGCAATCGGTTACTCCTGTGCTGCCTGCCAGTGAATCTATTTGAGGTGCTCAAACAGATTCTTAGTGAAGCTGTCCCGGCTCACGTCCCTGAGTTGGCCCTCAGTAAGCACCGGGGCTAGCATAAGGGTGGGAGTTCGCATGATCCGGCCAGTCATAAGCGTGTGGGGAATACCCCGTGCTTTTCGACAGGCTGGCCCGGACCCCCATTAGGACCAACGGCAAGACCTCCACCCATGTCTTGGGTGAGTTTCCTGTCTCCTTTCGCAGCCTCTCTATAGGCAGATTCAGTCACTCCACAGGGCCCGATGACTGCGGATTGTGGGCGACATGCCATTTCTCCTCGATGCCGAGCACCTTAAGGGTGGCCTGCATCACCTTCCCGGTAAAATGACTTCCCTGGTCGGACTCCACATACTGTGGAAGTCCCCACCGGGAGACCACTTCCCGAACTAAAATTCTAGCTGTCCCTAGTGTGGTCGGCACAGGAAGGCTTCCACCCATTTGGAGAAAACATTACCAAAATCAGGCAGTATTTGTATCCTCCCTGGGCGGTGGGCAGGGGCCCGATGTAGTTGATCTGATTCGACTACCATGGACCCTCTACCCTTCTGATATGCCCCATGGACACCTTCCTTTTCTGGGGGTCAGGGTTGTTGGCTGCACACACCAAACACCCCGAGCAAAACTGCCGGACATCCTCCCTGAGTCCCGGCCACCACCCTGCCTGTTCCACCCGTTGCCAGGTGGTCTCAGGTCCGGGGTGTCCGGCTCCTGGACCCTCGTGGACCAGTTGGAGGAATTTCCTTTGGTGCTGCTGCGGAACAATCCACTGATCCCCATGTAACAACATGCCTTCCTTTACAGCCACTTTAGCTGCACCATACGGACCCTTTACTTTCTCTGACTAGCAAACTCAAGACAGATCTCAGGGCGGAGTCCTGCGCCTGAACCTTTTTAAGGTCTGGGGCCAATGCTACCCCTGCACTCCCTTGTGTCCTATCTCTGCCCCTAATTGCTGCCATGGGTCCTAAATTGTACAGGTCCCAGAAACTGCCCGTACGAGCACCCTCTTTAGCTAGGGTGTCTGCTCAGTGGTTACCCTCCCCTTGAGGTTCGGCCTTTGAGTGGGCCTTTACCTTATGTATATACACCTGCTCTTCACTGCCTATAGCCCGCATGATTCTCTCCAGCAACGGTTTGGTTGCTAGGGGTTTCCCATCCACAGATGTATATCCACGACAGGACCAGATGGCCAGGTATTCTGTACACGAATTGCAGGGAAATGTGCTATCTGAACAAATCGTGTACGGGGTAGGGAACTCCTTGGGGTGGGTCACAACATACACCACCGCCGACAGTTCGGCATGCTGGGCGCTCATGGTGCTCAGGAGCTTGATCACCAGGGCAATGCCTGCCCGTGGGTCATAGATCCCGCAGCCCGTGAGTCGCTCGCCTGCCGACACTGTGCAGGAGCCATCAACGTAGATTTCGCGGCCTGTGGGATGTATCCCGGCCTGACATCCTACATTGACATCCCATACCCCTTCTATGGAACACCTATAGAACACCCCTGAGTAGATCATGTTGGCTGCTAGTCTAGGCTCGCAAAGACCTTTCACCTTTAAGTCCATTTGGGAGAGAATGCGGGCACTGCTCACTGTCCCGTCTTTAATTCTCCCATCTAGGAGCATTTGGGTGGACGTGTGATGGGTGAGGAGTGTAATTGGAGATCCCCCCGTAAAGATAAGGGATCTTTTTACTGCGCAATGAGTGGCGAGGAGGTGTCTCTCACAATTGGAGTATGCCTTCTCCACATCTGTGAGGACCCTGGAGGAGTAGACCAACGGTCTGAGCTGGCCATGTCGCTCCTGAAGCAGCACTGCGCTCAGGCTATTCCCACTGGCTGCTACCTCCAGGAAAACTCCTCATCCCCATCAATAGCCCCTAAAGCTGGTGCGGTTTGCAGGTTTTTTTAAAAATTGAGTGAACGCCTCCTTGCAGCTTTTATCCCAATCCCACTCCACTCCTTTGTGAAAGAGTCGGAGTGGGGGGGCTGCTGTGGCTGCATAGTCCTCAATGAAATCCCTGCAGTAACCGGTAAGCCCTAGGAAAGATCTTACTCCAGTAACAGAAGAGGGGCTGGCAATTCCTGCACTGCTTCTCGCCTGGCCTTATCTATAGCCCTCTCGCCTGCGCGCACAGTCAGCCCCAGGAATTTTACTTCTGGCTGGCCGATCTGTGCCTTCTTTGGGTTTGTTGTGTCCTTACACACTACTGTAAATCCCACGAGGCACATTCTGCAGACAAGGTCACTTTGTGACCCTACACTTTTATTCACAGGACCAAGAGGTCCTGACCCTGCGTGGGACCTCCCTTTATATACCTGGATGACCAGGTGAGGAGTGTCTCCCACAAGTTCACCCAGTGTGGTCAAGGTGTGCATTTCTTAGGTGTATACAGTGTACAGTGTTGTTACATGAAGGTTACAGTTACATGAAGGTTACATACATGACATCACCTCTCCCCCAATGTCTTTGGGTCAAAGATTGAATCTTTCAGGCGGTCGACGCTCTCTCGTGGAGCGCTGCAGTTGGGGCTCTGGTTGTTGAGCCTTGGCATGCGTCTTTGTCACCTGTGGTGATTCCAGCTCGTCCAGGCTGACCGCAGGGACTGCGGCTGCTGAAGGTTCTTGTTGCTCGTTCACTGGCAGTGGTGTGGGCAGCATCTCATGATTTTCCTCAGGTTCCTCAGTGTCCATGCTGAACCTTTTTTTTATACTTGGTCCAGATACTTGCAGCATATCTGTCTGACCACTATTCCCCTCTTTACCAATTACAGTACCCTCAAGCCACTTGGGCCCTAAAGCGTGATTAAGAACAAATACAGGGTCATCGATTGCTATACATCTCCCCTTGGAGTTGCGGTCATGGCACTCATTTTGGGACTGGCGCTTGCCCTCAACAATGTCTGATAGGACTGGATGAATGAGGGACAGCCGAGTTTTGAGTGTGCGTTTCATGAGTAGTTCCGCTGGTGGGACTCCCGTGAGGGAATGCGGTCGGGACCTATAGGCCAGCAGGAGGCGCGATAGGCGGCATTGAAGGGAGGGTCCTTGAATTCGGAGCATGCCTTGTTTTATGATTTGGACTGCACGTTCCGCCTGGCCATTGGAAGCCGGCTTGAACGATGCTGCCCTGACATGTTTGATGCCATTACCCAACATGAACTCCCAAAATTCATAGCTAGTGAAGCACGGGCCGTTGTCACTAACCAGGATGTCCGGCAAGCCGTGGGTCGCAAAGACCGCACGCAGACTCTCCACTGTGGTGGAGGTCGTGCACGAATTCAATATGATGCACTCGATCCATTTCGAGTACGCATCAACAACAATGAGGAACATTTTCCCCATGAACAGGCCCGCGTAGTCTATGTGAATACGTGACCATGGCTTGGTGGGTCAGGGCCGCGGGCTGAGTGGGGCGTCCCTGGGGGCATTGCCCAGCTGGGCACATGTCGTGCACCTGCGAACACAGTGTTCCAGGTCTGCATCAATTCCCGGCCACCATACATGCCTGGGTGCTCGCTGTGGAGTTCCCTGATGGATGCTTCCCTTCCCTTCTGCGGCATGACTACCCAGCTGCCCCATAGTAGGCAGTCGGCTTGGATGGAGAGTTCATCCATCCATCTGTGCAACGGTCTGACCACTTCAGGGCATGCTCCGTGTGCGGGCGCCCAATCCCCAGTTAGGACACATTTCTTAATCAAGGATAGGAAGGGATCTCTGTTGGTCCAGATTTTGATCTGGTGGGCTGTGATGGGGGAGCCAGCGCTGCCAAAGGTATCGACAGCCATGACCATCTCAGTGCTTTGCTCCGCTGCCCCCTCGGTGGTGGCCAGTGGGAGCCTGCTGAGCGCATCAGCACAATTTTCGGTGCCTGGCCGGTGCCATTTGGTGTATACGCAGCCAGCGTGAGAGCCCATCGCTGTATGCGAGCTGACGCATTGGCATTGACAGCTTTGTTGTCGGACAACAGGGATGTTAACGGCTTGTGGTCCGTTTCTAACTCGAGCCTTCTGCCAAAAAGGTACTGGTGCATCTTTTTCACCCCGCAGACACATGCGAGTGCTTCCTTTTCAACCATCCCATATCCCCTTTCTGCTTGGGAGAGCGATCTGGAAGCATAAGCCACAGGTTGGAGTTGACCCTCATCATTACTCTGCTGCAACACGCACCCAACCCCATAGGATGATGCATCACATGTCAAAACCAATTTCTTACAGGGGTTGTACAGGGTCAACAGCTTATTAGAACAAAGCAGGTTCCGCGCCCGATTGAAAACCCGTTCCTGACAGTCCTCCCAAAACCAATCGCAACCCTTACGCAGGAGCAGGTGTAGCGGCTCCAACAATGTGCTTAAGTTCGGCAGAAAGTTCCCGAAATAGTTCAATAGTCCCAGAAATGAACGCAACTCCAATGTGTTGCCGGGCCTGGGCGCGCGACGGATCGCCTCCGTTTTGGATTCGGTAGGCCGGATCCCGTCTGTGGCAACCCTCCTGCCCAAAAACTCGACCTCTGGGGCCAAAAACACACACTTGGACTTCTTTAGTCCCAGGCCTACCCGATCCAGTCGGCGAAGCACCTCCTCCAGGTTGTGGAGGTGTTTCTTGGTGTCTCGACCCGTGATAAGGATGTCGTCCTGAAATAAGATTGTTCCACGGATGGATTTGAGCAGGCTTTCCATGTTCCTTTGAAAGATAGCGGTTGCTGAACGAATGCCAAACGGACACCTGTTGAAGTCAAACAGCCTCTTGTGCGTGGTGATGGTGGTCAGTAGCTTGGATTCTTCGGCCAGTTCTTGAGTCATGTAGGCCGAAGTGAGGTCCAACTTGGTGAACAGCTTACTGCCTGCCAGCATGACAAAAAGATCCTCCACTCTCGGAAGCGGGTATTGGTCTTGTAGTGACACTTGGTTTGTGGTGGCCTTATAGTCGCCACAGATTCTGACCGAGCCATCCGTTTTTAGAACAGGGACGATGGGCCTTGCCCAGTCGCTGAATTCAATAAGCGAAATTATGCCCTCTCTTAGCAACCTGTCCAACTCACTCAATTTTCTCCCGCATCACATACGGCACAGCTCTGGCTTTGTGGTGCACTGGTGTGGCGTCCGGGGTGATGCGTATCACTACTTTGGTACCATTGAAAGTCCCGACACCAGGTTGAAATAGTGACTCAAATTTTTGTAGGACCTGTGAGCATAAACTTCGCTCCACAGATAAAATGGAGTGCACATCCCCTCATTTCCAGTTCATCTCGGCTAGCCAGCTCCTCCCCAAAAGTGCGGGACCATTTCCCGGGACAATCCAGAGTGGCAGCCGGTTCTGAGATCCATTATGTGTGACCACCAACATTGCACTGTCTAGCACTGGGATGATCTCTTTGGTGTACGTCCGTAATTGCGTGTCAATGCGTTCTAGCTTGGGTCTGCTAACTCTGAGTGGCCATAGTTTCTTGAATTGTTGGACACTCATAAGTGACTGGCTGGCTCCTGTGTCCAGCTCCATGCGCACCGGAATGCCGTTTAACAGTACTCTCATCATCATTGGTGGTGTTTTTGTGTACGAGCTGTGGATGTTTGCCACCTGAACCTGCTGAACTTCAGCATCCAATGCTGTGTCCCAAGCTTAACCCTGCCTTGCAGACAGACCCCTCTTGTGGTTCATCCGTTTTGTAAATCAGCCTCGCTGCGGGCTTCCTGCACATCCTGGCTAAATGTCCACTGAAGTTACAATTTCTGTAGATAAATTGTTGAAACCTGCAGGTTTTCGCAGCATGTCTGCCCCCCCCCACACCTCCAGCATGAGCTGATGTTGTTGTGAACAAAAGGGCTGTTACCAGGCATTCCTCTCTGATTGTCTCTTTGATTACTCTTGAGCACTCTGTTAGTGGGTGTCAATGGCCCCATCCCGGGACGTATTGTCCCTTGTGATGGTGTAAATATCCGTTCAACCTGCCATTGTCTCTGTTGAGGACCCACCCTAGAGTCTGTTACTGCCTGGTTGGTGTCGAATTGCCCTGCCTGCGGGGCTCTGAGCAGCATTTACCATGTTAACGCCCTGCTCCATCGCCATGTGGGGGGCAGAGTTGCACGTGTATATGATCTTGGTTTCCTCCTCCCCCGCCATGAAGGTTTGAGCCATCAACGCCGCTGCTTCCAAGGTCAAGTCTTTGGTCTCAATTAACTTCCTAAAAATCCCGGCATGACCAATGCCCTCAATGAAAAAATCCCGTAACATCTCCCCCCTGCAGGCATCTGTGAACTTACAGAGGCTGGCCAAGCGGCGAGGTCCGCGACAAAGTCCGGGATGCTCTTCCCTTCCCGACATCGATGCGTATAGAATCGCTGTCGGGCCATGTGTATACTGCTCGCCGGTTTGAGGCGCTCACTGATCAGTTTGCTGAGCTCCTCAAAGGTCTTGTCTGCCGGTTTCTCGGGTGCGAGCAGGTCTTTCATCAGCACGTACATCTTTGGTCCACAGCTGGTCAGTAGATGCGCCTTTTGCTTGTCAGCGGCTGCCGCTCCCAGCCAGTCCTTCGTGACAAAGCTCTGCTGGAGCCTCTCAACGAAATCGTCCCAGTCCTCACCAACACAGTACCGTTCCTCTGTGGTATCGGTGGCCATTCTCGTGAGTCGTTGATTCCCGTTTCTCATCGCCAAATGTTGTGTCCTTACACACTACTGTAAATCACACTAGGCACATTCTGCAGATACAGTCACTCTGTGACCCTACACTTTTAGTCACAGGACCAAGAAGCCCTGACCCTGCGTGGGACCTCCCTTTATATACCTGGATGACCAGGTGAGGAGTGTCTCCCACAAGTTCACCCAGTGTGGTCAAGGTGTGCATTTCTTCGGTGTATACAGTGTACAGTGTTGTTACATGAAGGTTACAGTTACATGAAGGTTACATACATGACAGGGTTGACTTTAAAACCCTCTTCCTTTAGCAGTCCCAGCAGTTCAGCCAGCAGTGGGCTGTGCTCCTCACCCTTGTCGGTGAATAGGAGCAGGTCATCCACATACGGTACCAACTGCTGGGGCTTGCTGAAGTGTTTTAGACAATTGGCCATGCATTGGTGGAATATACTGGGGCTGTTATGAAACACCTGGGGAAGGCAGTTCCACGTGTATTGCTGGCCCTTGAAGGTAAAAGCAAATTTGTACTGGTCCCCTCTCTTTAACGGGATGGACCAAAAACCGTTTGAGATATCCAGCACCGTGAAAGTGCACGCGGATGCCGGTATGCTTCCAGTTAGGTCGGCGACTGCAGTGACCATGGGCGCGCAGGCTGGGATATTGAGGTTGAGGACACGGTAGTCCACAATGGCCCTCCATGAATTGTCCGGTTTCCTAACCGGCCAAAGTGGTGAGTTCATGTGGGTGGTTATCGGCCTCAACACTCCCTGTGTGACTAGGGAACCCAGCGCAATCTCCAGGTCTGCCTCCGCCTCCCTAGGGAAATTATACTGTTTTTATGGC
Organism: Pristiophorus japonicus; assembly: GCF_044704955.1. Classification (NCBI taxonomy): domain Eukaryota; kingdom Metazoa; phylum Chordata; class Chondrichthyes; family Pristiophoridae; genus Pristiophorus; species Pristiophorus japonicus. Next base: position 326,321,332 of record NC_091977.1, read on the forward strand.
CTGGCCATGGGATCCACATCTACGCTGGATCTGGAATTACTGGGCCGGATCTCGTGGGCCTTACCTTTTTGTGGGGCCTCAACTGTCCCTGTGCCATTGCAGTAAGCCAGGGTTACCTGTCTAACCACTGACTCCTCGGTAGCGGTGGGGTATCTGGGGTCGACCCACAGCTCGGCTTTAGCCTTTACTCGTGGCAGGCAGTTAGCCACTAGGCTGCGAAGCCAGCGAGTTGTTGGTTCCCGGTCCAGGTGTTCCCGGTCGAGATCTCCTCCACATGTTCTCTCGTAGACGGGCCACAGCCTGTCTGCGAAAGCCTGTGGAGTTTCGCCTGCCTGTTGCAGGGTTTTCTCGACCCGGGAAAACAGACTTCCATCATTTAGGCCCAGAACCTCTAACATCTCTCTTTGATCGCAGCGTATGTGCTCTGCCCCTTCTTGCTATCTGCAGAGAGGGCCTTGTATACCTTGCGATCCAAGGAGAAAAGCATTATTTTAGCCTGTTCGGCCTCATCGTAGCCATTTATACCGGCTGCCTGCTCTATGTCCATAAAATGGACCAAGGGGTCCCCTTGAGGGGTTAACTTTTCTAAATGAGCTACCATTGCCTGGAGCTGCTGGGTTCAATGGGGAATTACAAATTGGCTCTCCAGGACCTCTTGTCCCTGACCACCGTTGCCGGCACCATACTTTTGTTGTCGGATCGGGTACATCGGTCCCCGGTCCTGACACCCCTTATATTTCCTCGGTGCCGCGCTCTCTCTGTACTGCCAGGCTTAACCTCAGTAGCGCTACAGGCGGTGGTTGGACGCCCCTTTCTGCCACTCTATCCCTCTACTCCCCCTTGCTCCTGCATGTCTCCCTTAGGAGCGCTTGGGCTTATCAGGCATACCATCCCCACAGCATTAGATAGGGCCTGGGTTAAACTTTTTATCTTGGTCTCACAGGGCTCGTGATCCTCCACCCCAAAGCCCTTGCTACTGGCCTGCACATTCCGTATCCTCTCCTCCTGTTCTCTTACCTTTATGTTAGGCAGGCATTTTCCTCCTGCAGCGCTAGCTCATTCCCCTTTGCCTCTGTTACTTGGCATTGGAAATAGTCCTGCTTATTCCTGTGGGTCTCCTCTAGCTGTAATCTGCTATGCTTTTGTTTAGTTAATTCCTCAAACATTTTCTCCCCTGCTATAGCCCTCACGGCTGAGTGCTCTTCGGATTCCCGGAGCTCTGCTACCAATTTCTTGACCTTCCTATCCAGCAACTGGATCTGTCTTTGGTAGCAGACTTAACCAAATGGCCTTCTCTATTGACCTTTTATGGTCCTTGCTCTCGGTCCACTAAACAGCTGCGTCCACTGGACGCTCAGCCTGTAACAGACTTATGACCCACATTTTGGTAATATTTACTTTCTTAAATACATATTCGGAGATTCTTTCCTCCATTTTTGTTCTTTCCACCAGAACCGAGTCTACATCCTCACATCCTTTGTACCAAGCTCCTACCTGGCTCGCCATTATGTAGGGGGTGGTGGGTTTGTCGGCCTTTTCTGACCTTGATGGTTCGAATCGTCCCACTCCCTGGTTCTAGGGCTTGGAATTATTTAGGGATGTGATAGATGTAGACAGACAACTGTTTGGTGCAAGAACAAATATTTTATTTAGAAAATAGCACACCACATTAATTAACTTAATAGCATATAACAAAATGTACAGAAAAAGGGGGAAAAACATATACGCAACGGGCACAGAGATTATACAGTGGAAAAAAACCACCTCCCACCACTACACTAACTAAGTTAGGCTCTGAAATTGCAGGGACTATGCTCACCAAAGATTTCTCCACAGTTTAGACCAGTTGCACACTGCTTTCTCTCTCCTCAATCTTGTGGATTCTTTGACTGGTTGCGGTGTCTTCGGTATTAGCACTGGTCGACGTTTTGATGGTAAATAAGTTTTTTCCTTGAGTCCGCGCTGGATAATTGTTGGTTTTTCAGTGACTCCGAGGCTTCTTGTTAGGTTCTTCTTGTTGCATTGCTGTAATCTCGTGAGGCAAGTTACATGTTTCAAAGCCAGAGTCAAAGAGCCCAGAGTCCAAGTGCTTTTCCAGAGTGTTCTTGGGTACGTTTCTTCAAAAGTGTTTCCTCAGCCCAAAGGTTACCACCCAAGTTACCAGCAAGGCCCCCAGTTATACCTGAGAGGCTGCTTAAACTTTCGCGCCAAAACTCGAGTGCACAATTGATTTTTGATGACTGCTTTTGTGCGATTTTGGCAGACTGATCAACTCTAATGTAATCCCTTTGTGAGAATTTTGGTTGGCTGATTGGGCATTAGCATGATACAAGGTTCCCAAAGGTGTTGATAGGGTTTTCGAATGGTGCTGTTAGAATGTAATCAGGTCTTGATACTGTCCATTGTGTGTTTTGCTGATGCCAGGATTTTTCTGTTAGCTGTTTTAAGAACAATTAAAATATGTATGTATCTGGGTCCCTGGTAAGTGGGCTTTTGTTAGACTGCTAATGTCTCCCTGGGGCCTGCCTCCCAGGTGGATAAGCAGCCCTATGCAGACCCAGCATACAATTTAAAATGTCCAAACTCAATCTAAAAGGCCCTAGTTTAGTCCAAAGGCGCCTAATAGTGAGATATTTCTGTCCACATTTCTCCTCCAAAAGTCTAACACAGTTCCCTTTTAAATTCCAGACACATGTCTATTGAGTAGGGGGTCCCAGAATTTTGTAAATCCTACAGACATGTCAAGCATTTTCTGCTTTCTTTTATTTTAGTTGATTTCCAGCATTTCCAATTTTTTTCTTTATTCTTTTTCTTTTCATCTTTCTTCATTCATCCCCATTAGTCTTCCTTTTATTTCTGATAGGAGGCAGTTGCTTCCATCTGTGCTTCACTCGGAGATGTCCTTTCTGTCGTATGCTGTCGTATTCAGGGTTGGCATAAACTGAGCTGGTCTTTGATCCTTTCGAGTTGAAGCAACTTCCATTGACTGAATACAGTGCATCGCAGCTAAGAGGCTGAACATATCACTCCATGTGACAATCATGGGCTTTTATAAATCTTAGAGTACTTAATGTATTAGAAGCCTCTTTTAATGGAACACTTATAGAGGAAGCATAATCTAACAAGATGTTTACTGATGTCTCGTGCTAATGCAGTCCACACCACTTACACTGCCCATGCTTATCACGAGCACTCGCTTCCATCGGGTAAATGGCATTAACCATTTACCAGTGTCAACTGTGGCTCAGTAGCTAGCACACTTGCCTCTGAGTCAGAAGTTTGTGGGTTCAAGCCCCACTCCAGAGACTTGAGCATAAAGATCTAGGCTGATTCTCCTGTGAAGCATTGAGGGAGTACTGCACTGTCAGGGGTGCCATCTTTCGGATGAGATGTTAAACCGTGGCCCTGTGACTGCTTTCTCAGGTGAACATAAAAGATCCCATTTCACTGTTTCCAAGAAGAGCAGGAGAATTCTTCTGGTGTCTTAGCCAATAGTTATCCCTCAACCAATATCAGTAAAACAGATATTCTGGTCATTATCACATTGCTGTTTATGGGAGTTTGGTGTGAGCAAATTGACTGCTGTGTTTCCCACAATACAACAGTGACTACACTTCAAAAAGTACTTCATTAGCTGTAAAGCACTTCGGGATGTCCTGAGGTTGTGAAAGATACTATCTAAATGCAAGTCTTTTCTTTTTACCAGTACGATAGCAGTCAATACATTAAGTACCCCAGCAATTTTGGGCAGTTCAATGAGTTCTTCATATTTGTATTTAAATCCGTCCGTGCAGCGCTCTGTGCCTGTATCGGTTTTGAGCCCACGATTCTCTCATTGTTGACGATCACCAATCTTGGTATTCATGCAGTTGGCCTTTTGACTACAAACCATGGAGCTGAGAATAAAGTGGCCTGGGCACCACTATTCTGATCCCTCTCATAGGAACAGGAAGAGGCCATATACAGCCCCTCGAACCTGTTCCGCTATTCAATGAGATCATGGACAACCTGAATCTTAAATCCATCTACTCGCTTTGGGTCGGTAACCCTTAAGACCCTTACCTAACAAAAATCTATCAATCTCAGTTTTGCGGGGTGCGGGGGGGTAGGGGCGGTTGTTCTAAATTTAACATCACCACCCGCTTTATGGGCACAAAACAGGCGCAACGATAACAAATTGAGCAGGGGAAGGCCCATGCCCGAGCTGCGCAGCAGTTCAGGCCACTGCTAAATTGGTTCAGGCCTTTTTATTGTCTAACATCTATCTCCATTTTGAAATTATCAATTAACCCCTGGCCTCGACAGCTTTTTGGGGAAGAGAGTTCCAGATTTTCACTACCCTTTGTGTGAAGAAGTGCTTCCTGACATCACCTCTAAACGGCCTAGCTCTAATTTTAAGGTTATGCCCTCTTGTTCTGGATTCCTTGCACCAGAGGATATAGTTTCTTTCTACACTATTAACTCCTTTAATCATCTTAAACACCTTGATTAGATCATCCCTTAATCCTCTGTACTGGGGGGAATACAAGCCAAGCAAACTGTTCTCATAATTCAACCCATTTAGCCCCGCTATCATTCTGGTGAACCTGCTCTGCACCCGCTCCGAGGCCACTATAGCCTTCTTGAGGTGTGATTCCTCGAACTGAATGCAGTCCTCCAGGTGAGGGTCCAACCAAAGCTTTATGCAACTGTATCATGACTTCCACTCATTTGCAATCCAGCCCCCTTGAGATGAAGGCTGTCTATCTTCACTCTCCTGCAAAAAAGATTCCCAGTCCCATCAAAGGTTTTTAACAAGGTGAAAGAGTATCTGAATCTGTGCTGGAGCCAAACTACCATTTGATCTAGTGCCAGGTTCCAAGGTTTGTTTCGTGCTGGGCATTTGGTCGACTGTGCCAAGGCTAAATGTGTGGCCCTGAACAGAGCCACTTATGGAAAAGCTCAACTCTGATGAACTATTTTTGATGTGCCAAAAATATTAGTTTGAAAAGTTATACTTCACTGACATGCAGTGTAATATCCACCACAACAAAAAGGCAAAAATAGTTCAAATTTAAGTAGTAATATAATCACTAAAATATCATACACGGATTAAGATTTGCAATTTCTAATCACATTCATAGACCAATGAAAGAGCCATATGAACCCACTTATATCTTCATTGAAAAGTTTTGCTTCTCATTGTAAATTCATATCATTTTGATTCATTTATGTCTATTTGTTTTAGTTTCTGAATCAATGAAGGTGTCAGAGGTAAAGTCTTCCATAAAAGTGATTCCCTGTAATAAAGAATACTGCTTTTCAAATCGAAAACGCATTGACTTAATATAATTTCCCATTCCCACTTTAACCAATCATACTTTAATTCAATTATCCTTTATCCCTTCCTCATCATTATCATCATAGGCAATCCTTTGGAATTGAGGAAGGTTTGCTTGCACTCTAAAAGTGAGTTCTCAGGTGACTGTACAGTCCAATACGGGAATTACAGTCTCTGTCACAGGTGGGGCAGACAGTGGTTGAAGGAAAGGGTGGGTGGGGAGCCTGGTTTGCTGAACGTTCCTTCCACTGTCTGCGCTTGATTTCTGCATGCTCTCGGCGACGAGACTCGAAGTGTTAAGCGCCGTCCCGGATGCTCTTCCTCCATTTTGAGCGATCTTGGGCCAGGGATTCCCAGGTGCTGTTGCACTTTATCAAGGAGACTTTGGGGGTGTCCTTCAAGCGTTTCCTCTGCTCACCTGGGGTTCGCTTGCCGTGTAGGTGTTCCAAGTAGATCGCTTGCTTAGGGAGTCTCGTGTCGGGCATGCGGATGATATGGCCCGCCCAACGGAGCTGGTTGAGCATGGTCAGTGCTTCGATGCTTTATCTCCTACCATTTTAGTTGGCCTCATTCATTTAATTCCAATTTCACTCACAGCATTCTGCTCTTCTACATTACTGTTTTTTTCTGCCAACTTCTCTCCCTTCCCCTCTCAGTTGCATCGGACATTTATATTTGTAAAGGGCACATATTCGGGTCATCTGCAGGTGCAGGCGCAGAATGAACGCAAGGATTGAGCAAGTAGACCCGAGGCATGTTCTGTGTTAACTTTCTTCTGCCTTCACATTGTCCATTCAGCTGAATGACCCACACGATGGGGAAGCGGAGCCTGCTGTTATCAGCCTCGCCAGCGCCTCACAGTACACATCGTCGCTCACTCCCTCCCTCCTCCCTAGCACCAACCTAAGGGTTGTCAAGCATCCAGGAGTCTCCAGGAATTGGAGCTTAATCTTCTGGGCAACCCAGGAGAAATATAATAGAGGTATTTAAAAACAAAATCCTTTTCTTTCAACACTTTCGGTTATTAGTTATAAAAATGCTATATGACTGACAGTCAAGAACTGTCCAATCGGGTAACAAAAGAGTCTGTTCGCTTTCCAATTGGCTGTGGGAAGGTGGGGCAACGTGTCAATGGACGACCAATGGCGGGGGTGTGGGGGTGGGGCAATTGCAGGGAGGTGGTCATGTGATGAAACCTCCAGGATTATGTCTAAACAGAGCTGGCAACCCTACACCAAGCCCGGATACACCGATTTTGAGTCCCCTTCGCCTGCCGTTACCGCCTCTTTATCACCTGCAACACGGCCGGCGCCATTTTGAAAGGGGCCTCCCGCAGGATGTCCAAAGCGCCCGCCTGTTTCAGGTTATACTCCTCTTATTTAATACAGAAATCGGGGGTCCTACAACGTAAATAGAACCCTATCGCCATTTGAGGTCAGAGCCTGCGCCATGCTCACTCTGCCCAGTTCCACAGCCGCCAGAACCGAAGAGGCTGGCCAAAGGTAAATGTTGAATTATATTTGTGGGCCCCAAAGTCACTGGGACTCATTGCCCGAAGGTCACTGGAACATTCTCAATCTTTATTGTTAAATTGTCTTGTTCTGTTAAGTGGGTTTTGGTAAGGCAGTCAATCACTCTCAGTGTGAGACCGTCCATGAGGCCCTTAGCAACACTAAACACCATCCCTTGCTAGGGCCCCAATATGCTATGCAACCGTCTCCGAATTTGCTGGAAATTTTGACGAGTGGAAAAGGGGGCGGGAGCTTGTCATAACTGTGCCCCGCCCCCAAACTCCACCTATTACCTGCCCAGAATACAGCCAGATTGGGCCAGGAAATATTGGGGCCATGGTTTTCTGATCACTGTTTTTAGTTGCTCTACTTACACCTGTGAATCCTTATACAGTAGATGTCAGCTGTAGCGCTCTTCAGTGCATAGCACTCTGGCCTCTGAGTCAGATGTGGCTTTAAGTCCCACTCCAGAGACTTGAGCACAAAATCTAGGCTGATACGTCCAGTGCAGTATTGAGGGGGTCTGCACTGTTGGAGGTGCTGTCTTTCAGATGAGACATTAAACCAAGGTCCCATCTACCCTCTTGGGTGGAAGTAAAATATTCCAAGGTACTATTTTGATAGAAGAACAGAGGAGTTATCCCTGGTAATTTGGCCAATATGTATCCTTCAACCAACACCTAAAACAAATTATTTGGTCATTATCACATTGCTGTTTGTGAGACCTTGCTGTGCACAAATTGAAAGCTGTGTTTCCCACATTACAACAGTGACGACACTTCAAAAAGTACTTCACTAATGGCAAAGCGCTTTGGGAAGTCCTGAGGTCGTGAAAGCCACAATAAAAATGCAAGTTCTTTCTTTTGCAGCTATGTATGTTACCTCTAGTCGCTCTGGGTAGTGGCTGTGGAATTATCTGCATTAGTAATTTCAATGCACTCTGGAGCACTTTTTCAGTTCCAAGATAATCCTTCACGTAAATGACAGGCCAGGAGGCTGTCTGGGGAGATCTGATGGTCAGGCTCTTTGCTTAAAATCAATCAGACATCTGCAACTAATGCAGCTGAGAGTCTCCTCAGGAAGTATTAGGTTATTAGCTTCTGCTGGCAGGGCAGCTAAAATATCATTTATGGGATAGAACGTACAAAGATTATTGCCTGACAGGGAGAAGCAGAAACCAGGCCTTCTGATCTCTGGCAGTACCAAGTAACTATTTGCTGATCGTTTCAAAGAACATAAGAAATAAGAACATAAGAAATAGGAGCAGGAGTAGGCCATTTGGCCCCTTGACCCTGCTCTGCCATTCAATAAGATCTTGGCTGATCTGATCATGGATGCAGCTCCATTTCCCTGCCCGCTCCCCATAACCCTTTATTCCCATATCGCTCAAAAATCTGTCTACCTCCGCCTTAAATATATTCAATGACTCAGCCTCCACAGCTCTCTGGGACAGAGAATTCCGTAGATTTACAACCCTCTGAGAGAAGAAATTCCTCCTCATCTCAGTTTTAAATAAACGGCCTCTTATTCCGAGACTATAGGAGCAGGAGTAAGCCATTCGACCCCTCGAATCTGTTCCGCCAATAAATAAGATCAAGGCTGATCTACCTCAACTCCACTTTTCTGGCCTATGCCCATATATATCCCTTGATTCCCTTAGTGTCCAAAAATCTATCAATCTCAGTCTGGAATATACTCAACAACTGAGCATATCCACAGCCCTCTGGTGTAGAGAATTCCAAAGATTCACAACCCTCTGAGTGAAGAAATTTTTCTTCATCTTCCACGATAACCTTGTCCTGAGACTATGACCCCTGGTTCTAGATTCTCCAGCCAGAGGAAACAGCCTCTCAGCACCTACCCTGTCAAGCCCTCTACAAATTTTATACATTTCAATGAGATCACCTCTCACTCTTCTACACTCCAGAGAATATAGGTGAATTCTACTCAATTAATGTTAGTAAAGCTAATCTGTTGGTTGTCAACTTGTTTGATGGGTAAAGATTTCGGAACGGATGCTGCTGGGGTGGGCAATACTGGATTGCAGAGGTTCAAGAAGAAAGCCCACCACCAATGTTCCCTCTAAGCTGCGGGTGTGTGCGGCCACGTGGCACTTGGGAAGGTACCGCACAGGCTGCGCACAAGCTGTTCCCTGTAAGATACCATGCATGTGCGGCCACGCAGCAAATTTAAAGCTACCGCACGCGCAAAACATTTTAGCGGGCAACTAGGGATGGGCAATAAATGCTGACCTAGCCAGCGACACCCACATTACCACAAATAAAGTTTTAAGAATTGCGTCTGGTGAGACATCCACCTGATGTTCTGCATCTGGCCATTCTCCTGCCAATGTCCAGTTTCACCCGAGTTTTGTACTCAATGTGGGTTTTTCACCTGTGCAGTGGCTACCTTTGGGAATACGCAAACACGGTGATGTGATTCCTGAATAAAACTTGAAACTAAGAAAAAACTTGCATTTATATAGCGCTTTCCACAACCTCAGGATGCTTTACAGCCAATAAAGTACTTTTGGAGTGTAGTCACTGCTGTAATGTAGGAAATGCGGCAGCCAATTTGCACACAGCAATGTGATAATGACCAGAGAATCTGTTATTAGTGATGTTAATTGAGGGATAAATATTGGCCACAACACCAGGGATAACTCCCTTGCTCTTCTTCGAAATACATCCATTGCCATGGAAATATTGCCATGGGATCTTTGAGAGAGCAGACAGGGCCTTGATTTAAAGTTTCATCTGAAACACCGCACCTCTGACAGTAGAGCACTCTCTCAGTACTGCAACAGGAGTGTCAACCTGGATTATGTGTTCACATCCTTGGAGTGGGGCTTGAACTCACAACCTTCTGACTCAGAAGCAAGTGTGCTACCCACTGAGCCACGGCTGACATCTAATGCTGAGGGGCGGGTAGCAGTTTCTCAACCGCACATTGGATGCCTTTGGGAGTATGCAAGTACGGAGGTGCAGTTCCCGAGACGCACTGCAGAAAAGTGCAGAATGTTTCTCCCCTCCTTGTCGCACTGCACCCAGAGATAATACTGTGGAACTCAAGACAAAAACATAAACAGCAGCGGCAACCACACAATTGGATAAAGTAGTGCCTGTCATGTATGTAACCACAATGTAACACCACTGTATTACTGTATACACTCAACCTAGATGCACACCTTGACCACAAGGGGTGAACTTGTGGGAGACACTCCTTATCTGATCACACAGGTATAAAAAGGGAGGTCCCACACAGGGTCATCGTTTTTGGAGTCCTGTGAATAAAGAGTTAAGGTCACAGAATGACCTTGTCCCCAGAATGTGCCTTGTGTGGTTTCATACTGCAAAGTAAGGACTTTACATTGGCGACGAGAAACGGGAATTCACGACCCATGAGAATGGCCACCGGTAGCACAGAGGAACGGTACTGTGTTGGGGAAGACTGGGACGATTTTGTCGAGAGGCTTCAGCAAAGCTTTGTTACGAAAGAATGTCTGGGGGATGCAGCGACCGACAAGCGAAGGGCTCATCTTTTGACCAGCTGTAGACCAAAGACTTACGCGCTCATGAAGGACTTACTAGCACCCGAAAAGCCGGCGGACAAAACCTTTGAAGAACTTAGCAAATTGATCGGGGAGCACCTCAAACCGGCGAGTAGCATACATATGGCCCGACACAGATTCTACACCCACCAACATCATGAAGGACAGAGCATACCGGACTTCGTAATGGACCTCCGGCGTTTGGCCAGCCTCTGTAAGTTCCCAGACGCCTGCAGGGGGGAGATGCTAAGGGACTTCTTTATTGAGGGCATCGGTCATGCGGGAATTTTCCGCAAATTAATTGAGACCAAGGATTTGACCTTGGAAGCGGTGGCGTTGATAGCTCAAACTTTCATGGCGGGGGAGGAAGAGACGAAAATAATATACGCGCGCAATTCTGCCTCTAATGCGGCAATGGATCAGGGAGTCAACATCATCAATGCGACTCAGAGCCCCCCAGGCAGGCAGGGGCAGTCCGACACTCCCCAGGCAGCAATAGACCCCAGAGTAGGACTTCAACAGAGACAATGGCAGGCTGAACGGACATTCTCACCATCACAGTGGACAATGCGGCCTGGGGTGGGGCCATTGACACCCACTAATAGGGTACTTAAGAGCAGTCAAAGGGACAGTCAGTGCGGAATGCCTGGCCATAGTCCCTTTGTTCCCAACAATGGAAACTTTAACTCATGCTGGAGGTGTGGGGGAAAACACTCAGCAAGATCTTGCAGATTTCAACAGTTTCTCTGCAGCAACTGCAATCTCAGTGGCCACTTAGCTCGAATGTGCAGGAAGTCTGCAATCAGACTAATATATGAGGCGGATGGACCAGAAGAGGGTTCTTTGAGGCAGGATGACTTTTGAGGCAAATCGATCGATGCTGAGGTTCAGTGGGTCCATGTGGCGAATATTCACAGTTCATACACCAGAACGCCACCAATGATGATGAGGGTTTTACGCATGGAGCTGGACACTGGGGCCAGCCAGTCACTCATGGGCGTTCAGCAATTTGAGAAGCTATGGCCATTTAAAGCCAGTAGACCAAAATTAGCACGTGTTGAGACACAATTACAGACTTACACGAAAGAAATCATTCCGGTGCTAGGCAGTGCAATGTTGGCTGTCACACACAATGGGTTAGTGAATCGGCTGCCGCTCTGGATTGTCCCAGGCAATGGTCCCGCATTGATGGGGAGGAGCTGGTTAGCCGAGATGAACTGGAAATGGGGGGCTGTTCACGCAATATCATCTGTGGAGCGAAGTTCGTGCTCACAAGTCCTACAACAATTCGATTCACTAGTCCAACCTGGCGTCAGGACTTTCAAAGGCATTAAAGTAGTGATACACATCACCCCGGATGCCAGGCCAATGCACCACAAAGCCAAAGCGGTGCCGTATGTGATGCGGGAAAAGATCGAGAGCAAATTGGACCGGCTGTTGAGAGAAGGCATCATCTCGCCTGTTGAATTCAGCGACTGGGCGAGCCCCATCGTTCCCGTCCTAAAAGCGGATGGCTCTGTCAGGATCTGTGGTGACTACAAGACCACCATCAATCGGGTGTCCCTACAAGATCAATACCTGCTCCCAAGAGCGGAGGACCTCTTCGCCACACTGGCAGGTAGCAAGCTGTTTACCAAATTGGACCTCACTTCAGCCTATATGACCCAGGAACTGGCCGACGAATCTAAACTACTGACCACCATCACCACGCACAAGGGACTGATCGTTTATAACAGGTGCCCGTTTGGCATTCGATCAGTGGCCACGATTTTTTAACGAAACATGGAAAGCCTGCTTAAATCCATTCCTGGAACGATCGTATTCCAGGACGACATCTTCATCACGGGTCGAGACAACGAGGAACACCTCCACAACCTGGAGGAGGTGCTACGCCGACTGGACTGGGTAGGCCTGCAACTCAAGAAGTCTAAATGTGTGTTCTTAGCTCCTGAGGTTGAGTTTCTGGGCAAGAGGGTTGCTGCAGATGGGATTCGGCCCACCGAATCCAAAACGGAGGCGATTCGACGAGCACCCAGGCCCTGCAACACATCGGAGTTGCATTCATTCCTGAGACTGTTGAACTATTTCGGGAACTTTCTGCCAAACTTGAGCATGTTGTTGGAGCTGCTACACGTGCTCCTGCGTAAGGGTTGCAATTGGTTTTGGGGGGACTGTCAGGAACGGGCTTTTGATCAGTCGCGAAACGTACTTTGTTCAAACAAGTTACTGACCCTGTACAACCCCTGTAAACAATTGGTTCTGACATGTGATGCATCGTCCTATGGGGTTGGGTGCATGTTGCAGCAGGGCAATGCTGAGGGTCAACTACAATCTGTGGCTTATGCCTCCAGGTCGCTCTCTCAAGCAGAACGGGGATATGGGATGGTCGAGAAGGAAGCGCTTGCATGTGTCTATGGTGTAAAAAAAAATGCATCAGTACCTCTTTGGTAGGAAGTTTGAATTAGAGACAGACCACAAGCCATTAACATCCCTGTTGTCAGACAGCAAGGCTATCAATGCCAATGCATCAGCTCGCATACAGCGATGGGCTCTCACGCAGGCTGCTTATGACTACTCCATCCGGCTCCGGCCCGGCACTGCAAATTGCGCTGACGCGCTCAGCAGGCTTCCACTGGCCACCACTGAGGGGGCAGCGGAGCAAAGCGCCAAGATGGTCATGGCTGGCGATGACTTTGACAGCGCAGGCTCCCCCATCACAGTCCGTCAGATCAAAATCTGGACAAACAGATCATTGATTAAGAAATGTGTCCTGACTGGGGATTGGATGCCCGCACACGGAGCATGCCCTGAGGAGGTCAGACCGTTCCACAGACGGATGGATGAGCTCTCCATCCAAGCCGACTGCCTACGATGGGGCAGCCGGGGGTAGTTATGCCCCAGAAGGACAGAGAGGCATTCATCAGGGAACTCCACAGCGAGCACCCAGGCATTGTGCTGATGAAGGCCATTGCCCGGTCACACGTTTGGTGGCCTGGAATTGATTCAGACCTGGAATCCTGTGTTCGCATGTGCACGACGTGTGCCCAGGGAGGCCCCGCTCAGCCCTTGGCCCTGGCCCACCAGGCCATGGTCACGCATTCATGTTGACTACATGGGCCCGTTCATGGGTAAGATGTTCCTTATTGTGGTAGATGCGTACTCGAAATGGACCGAGTGCATCATTCTGAATTCATGCTCGTCATCCACCACCATGGAAAGCTTACGTGTGATCTTTGCAACCCATGGCTTGCCGGACCTCCTGGTTAGTGATAATGGCCTATGTTTCACAAGCTACGAATTCCGAGAGTTTATGTCGGGCAATGGCATCAACCATGTCAGGACTGCGTCGTTCAAGCCGGCCTCAAATGGCCAGGCGGAACGTGCGGTCCAAATCATTAAACAAGGTATGCTCAGGATTCAAGGACCTTCCCTACAATGCCACCTATTGCGTCTCCTGCTAGCCTATAGATCCCAACCGCACTCGCTCATGGGGGTCCCGCCCGCAGAGCTACTAATGAAACGGACACTCAAAACTCGGTTGTCCCTCATTTACCCAGTCCTGACTGACATAGTTGAGGGCAAGCGCAAGTCACAAAACGAGTACCATGACTGTAATGCGAGGGGGAGATGTATAGAAATAAATGATCCTGTATTCGTCCTCAATCACGCCATGGGGTCCAAATGGCTTGAGGGCACTGTAATTGACAAAGAGGGGAATAGGGTCATCGTGGTAAAACTCAACAATGGTCAGATATGCCGTAAGCATCTGGACCAAGTAAAAAAAAGGTTCAGCATCGACACGGAGGAACCTGAAGAAGACCATGAGATGGAGCTCACAACACCTCCAGTGAACGAGCAACAAGAGCAATCAGAAGAATGCACAGTCCCTGCGGTCAGCCCGGACAGGCCAGAATCACCACAGGTGACAGACACTCACGTCAGTTTCCAACAACCAGAGCCCCAACTGTGGCGCTCCACGAGGGAGCGTAGACCACCTGAAAGACTAAACCTATAATCCCAATAAGACTTTGGGGGGGGGGGGGGTGGTGGGGAGGTGATGTCATGTATGTAACCACAATGTAACACCACTGTATTACTGTATACACTCAACCTAGATGCACACCTTGACCACAAGGGGTGAACTTGTGGGAGACACTCCTTACCTGATCACACAGATATAAAAAGGGAGGTCCCACGCAGGGTCATCGTCTTTGGAGTTCTGTGAATAAAGAGTTAAGGTCACAGAGTGACCTTGTCCCCAGAATGTGCCTCGTGTGGTTTCATACTGCAGAGTAAGGACTTTACAGTGCCCAGGTAATGAAACCGAAGTAGAGTGGCAAATCACAGTCAGTGCACACTCTCATGATGCAGAGTGTTCAATATGTTCCAATTACTGTAAATTATTTATTTTACATTTTGCCTCAGAAGCAGAATCTGTTTAGGTGTGAGATTTGTAATATCAGTTACAAATGCGAACAGGGCAGGCATGGGCTGGGAGCGAATGGGACTGGCCTTGTCCAGTCTTGCAAGATTAGCTCCACCTCCTAATGTTAATAGGCTCCCCTACAATTGTGTAATGAGTGCAGGGAGACCAGGGGGCACAGGTTAGGCACACGGGTGGGAAATTGGGAGCGGCAGCACCTCTTAAAGGGCCACTGCTTGTTATTGAAGAGGAAGATTTTTTTTTACATGGCGAAAATTTTCATTGCAATGCAGCTGTGATTGCTGGGTGAAAGGTTTGAGAAGTGTGCAGTGCTGAATAAAGTCTGGAAGCTGAGATGTGGAGATATATGTCTAAATGGGGTAGAGGAGCAAAGGGATCCAGGGATACAAATACACAAATCAGTAAAAGTAGTGATACAGGTTAATAAAACAATACAAAAAGCAAACAAAGCACTGGGGTTCCTTTCTAAAGGGATACAATTGAAAAGCAGAGAAGTTTTGTTAAACTTGTATCGAACCTTGGTTATTATGCACAGTTCTGGTCTCCATGTTATAAAAAAGACATTGAGGTACTGGAGAAGGTGCAAAAAAGATTTATAAGAATGATGCCAGAACTGAGAGGTTATAACTATCAGGAAAAACTGAACAGGCGCGGGCTTTTTTCTCTCGAAAAGAGTAGGCTGAGGGGTGACCTGATAGAGGTCTTTAAAATTATGAATGGGTTTGATGAGGTAGATGTACAGAACGTCAAAACTAGGGGCCATAAATATAAGATAGTCACCAATAAGTCCAATATGGAATTCAGCAGAAACTTCTTTATCCAGAGAGTGGTGAGAATGTGGAACTCGTTACCACATGGAGTAGTTGAGGCGAATAGCATAAATGCATTTAAGGGAAAACTAGATAAATAGATGAAGGAGAAAGGAATAGAAGGATATGCTGATAGGGTGAGATGAAGAAGGATGAGAGGAGGCTCGTGTAGAGCATAAACACCGGCATCGACCATTTGGGCCTAATGAGCTGTATCTGTGTTGTACATTTTATGTAACGTCCTCTTTTGATGGTGATGCCTTGGAGATTCTGCTGCAAGAACTGCACCAAGGTGAGGGTGCCATCTTTGGAATGGTGAAGTTAGAGGTGCAAGCTGCCAGGTGGGAGCTCGCTTTTCTTTAACTCTGGCACAGACCCACAGGTGCCAGCAGTACCACAATATTTTAAAGACACGGCTGTGTGGGGGCCGAGGATGGGGCTGTTGGGAGGTTTAAATTTAACATCACTGCGCCCGTTTTATGGGCCCAAAACAGACACAACGATAACAAATTTAGCAGGCCCGCACCCGATCTGCACAGAGCTCAAGCCACTGATAAATTGGTTTAGACCTTTTTTTTGCCCAACAAAAATCTATCAATCTCAGGTTTGAAATTGTCAATTAACCCCCAGCCACAACAGCTTTTTGGGGGAGAAAGTTCCAGATTTCCACTACCCTTTGTGTGAAGAAATGCTTCCTGACATCACCCCTGAACGGCCCAGCTCTAATTTTAAGGCTATGCCCCCTTGTTCTGAATACCCCACCAGAGGAAAGAGTTTCTCTCTATCTACCCTAACAATTCCTCCAATCATCTTAAACACCTCAGTGAGATCACCCCTTAATATTCTATACCAGATGGAATACAAGCCTAGTCTGTGTAACCTGTGCTCATAATTTAACCCTTTTAGCCCTGGTATAATTCTGGTGAATCTGCGGGCAGTCCCTCCAATTTCTTGTGACCTTAATACAAACCTATGCACCGGTGTAAAGAATTAAATAAATGGTGAGTAAGAAACTCTATTAAAGACAGCACTGCACTTTGTGTTGAATATTAATAGAGAGTTTCACTTGGTATATTCACCCTCATTTGAGAGTCTCTTAAGTGGAATAAATTGCAAGATAAAATCATTAAGTGGAGTAGATGGAAATTATTTAGTAGGCAGACATCCTTTTAACAGGATTCTGTCAACACACACATCTTTATCAGCTCTTGCTGGTGCCTAAATACTTCTAATACAAGGTTTGTATGTATTTATGTAATTCTGTAATTACCATGGAAACCGACATTTCCCATGGATAGTGTCAATTGTGGTGCCATAGAACTGGGAGGGACAGGAGAAGGCTAATTCCTCACACAGGGCAGAGTTTAGCCATAGGGCAAACATCCCATAACCTGTTTTTAGGTATTGGTTGAGGGATGAATATTGGCCCATGACACCAGGGAGAACTCCTCTGCTCTTCTATCGAAATAGTGCGATGGGATCTTTTCCGCCCACCTGAGAGAGCTGATGGGGCCGGTTTAACGTCTCATCTGAAAGACGGCACCTCCGATAGTGCAGCACTCCCTCAGTCCTACACTGGGGGTGTCGGCCACGATTTTGAGCGCTCAAGTCTCTGGAGTCGGACGTGAATCCATGGCTGATCTGACTCTGAGGTTAGAGTGCTACCCACTTAGCCACGGGCTGACACTGCAACAGGGCAAATAATCATTCAAATTGAAATTGAACTAGGATATAACTGAACAATGAAATGGAGAGCGTGATGCTCCGTAGAAATAACAAGAGATAGATTCATGAGGCCAAAGCTGTAATTCCGTTGGCTGACATGTTTTCTCTGATTTATATATATTTTTTCTGTCAGTGAAATCTTGACAGTACTGATCAAAGAGCCCCCAGTATGTTATCTTAAGTAGTGCTGCATCAGTAATATGTCACCTACATAAAGGGTTAGATTAAAAAAAATAGGCAGTTGGCTGAAATGTCAGACTACTTACAGTTACAAAAGCAGAATGAGAATCCTCAGGAAACCAAAAACCTATCTGTCATCTCTCAGCATGGCTAGAGACCCTTTCAAAGTTCAACAAAAAAACCCTCAGCTTTACCTGCTCTCAGTTTTGGGTCACAGGTGTGAGGAGAATAGTGAGACTGAACGGTTTCTCCCTTGGAAGAAACAGAGTTAGGATGTAGAACACACACCATGTGTTGTGTTTAGAATAATTCCACATATTAAGCTCAAACTGTTGTTACCTTGGTCTCTTTATTGTAACTCCAGAGTGAGGAAGCAGCATGGTCGACTGCCTTTTATACCTGCTTGCCCAGGGTGTGCAGGTGACCCTTGGGTCTCCCACAGGTGTGCCTCCTGGTGGCAAGTCTTACACATTGGTAATGTTTACATACATAACATCATTCTCCGCCCCCTCCCCCCCCCCAAAGTCTTATGTACAAGTTATTTACAAGTTGAGGGATCCGGGGCTCTGTGTTCCCGGGTTGATCGCCTGAGTTAAAGTCCTGACATGGGTGAGTCAGTCGGATCATTGCTGCATTGTGGTGTGGCTGGTTTGATCGGACTGTCGGGCATGGTGGGTTCATCCTCGTGGTTGACCGCGAGGTCGATTGCTGGTTGGGTGCGTGTGTGGATCAATGATGGTAATGTCCTCTTCAAACTATTCTTGGTTGTCAGTGAACTGCACTTTGGTCTGATCCAAGTGCTTTCTGCACGTTGTCCATTCAAAAGTTTGACAATAAACACTCTATTCCCCTCCTTGGCTAACACGGTGCCAGCAACCCATTTGGAACCATGACCATAATTAAGAACAAACACAAGATCATTAACTTCAATGTCGCGTGAGAAAATTGAAAGTGAATTGGACAGGCTGCTCAGAGAGGGCATAATTTCGGCTGTTGAATTCAGCAACTGGGCAAGTCCCATCGTTCCTGAAAATTAAAGCAGATGGATCGGTCAGGATTTGTGGCGACTACAAAGCCACCATCAACCGGGTGTCGCTGCAAGACCAATACTTCTCCTGAGAGCGGAGGACCTTTTTGCCACGCTGGCAGGTGGCAAGCTGGACCTCACTTCGGCCTACATGACTCAGGAACTGGCTGAAGAATCCAAGCTTCTGACCACCATCACGACGCACAAGGGATTATTTATCTACAACAGGTGCCCGTTTGGCATTCGTTCGGCGGCAGCTATCTTTCAGAGAAACATGGAAAGCTTGCTCAAATCCATTCCTGGAACAATCATATTCCAAGACGACATCCTTATAACTGGTCAAGACACCAAGGAACACCTCCACAACCTGGAGGAGGTGCCACGCCAACTGGACCAGGTAGGCTTGCGGCTGAAAAAGGCCAAGTGTGTGTTTTTGGCCCCAGAGGTCGAGTTTTTGGGCAGGAGGGTTGCCGCAGACGGGATCCGGCCCAATAAATCAAAAATGGAGGCGATCTGCTGGGCGCCCAGGCCCGGCAACACGTCAGAGTTGCGATCATTCCTGGGACTTTTAAACTATTTTGGGAACTTTCTGCCGAACTTAAGCACATTGTTGGAGCTGTTACATGTTCCTGCGTAAAGGCTGTGAATGGCTTTGCGGGGGACTGTCAAGAACGGGCTTTCAATAAGGCGAGGAACCTGCTGTGTTCTAACAAACTGTTGACTTTGTATGACCCCTGTAAAAAAACTGGTTTTAACGTGCGATGCATCATCCTAGGGGGTTGGGTGTGTGTTGCAGCAGGGTAATGATGACGGCTGACTCCAACCGGTGGCTTATGCCTCCAGGTCACTCTCCCAGGCAGAGCGTGGATATGGCATGGTCGAAAAGGAAGCACTCGCTTGTGTTTACGGTGTGAAAAAGATGCACCAGTACCTTTTCGGTAGGCGGTTCGAGCTAGTAACGGACCACAAGCCATTAACATCCCTGTTGTCCGACAGCAAGGCTGTCAATGCCAATGCGTCAGCTCGCATACTGCAATGGGCTCTCACGCTGGCTGCGTATGACTACAGCATACGGCACCGGCCAGGCACCGAAAATTGCGCTGATGCGCTCAGCAGGCTCCCACTGGCCACCACTGAGGGGACGTCGGAGCAAAGCGCTGAGATGGTCATGGCCGTTGAGGCTTTTGACACTGCAAGCTCCCCCATCACAGCCCACCAGATCAAACTCTGGACCAATAGAGACCCCCTCCTATCCATGATAAAGAAATGTGTTCTGACTGGGGATTGGGCGCCCTGTACACGGGGCGTGCCCCGAGGAGGTCAGACCGTTTTAGAGACGGATGGATGAGCTCTCCATCCAAGCCGACTGCCTGCTATTTGGGCAGTCGGGTAGTCATGCCCCAGATAGGAAGGGAAGCGTTCATCAGGGAACTCCACAGCGAGCACCCTGGCATTGTGTTAATGAAGGCCATTGCCTGGTCACATGTATGGTGGCCGGGGATTGACTCATACCTGGAATAGTGGGTTCGCAGGTGCACGACATGTGCCCAGCTTAGCAATGCCCCCAGGAAGGCCCCACTCAGCCCGTGGCCCTGGCCCACCAGGCTATGGTCACGTATTCACGTAGACTATGCGGGCCCGTTCAGGGGGAAAATGTTCCTGATCGTTGTCGATGCATACTTGAAATGGATTGAGTGCATCATATTAAACTCGTGCATGACATCCATCACCGTGGAGAGTCTGTGTACGGTTTTCGCGACCCATGGCTTGCCGGACATCCTGGTCAGCGACAATGGCCTGTGTTTCACCAGCCATGAATTCCAGGAGTTTATGCCGGGCAATGGTATCAAACACGTCCAGACAGCGCCGTTCAAGCTGTTCCAATATCATAAAACAGAGCATGCTATGCGTCCAAGGACCCTCCCTTCAGTACCGCTCTTGCCTGCCTGCAGGGTCCCGAGCCGCGTTCACCACGTTAACTCCCTGGTCCATCGCCACGTTGGGACCAGGGCTGCGCGCGTAAATTAGCTTGGCCTCCTCTTTCCCTGCCATGTAGGTCTGAGCTATCAATGCCGCCCCTTCTAAAATCAAGTCCTTGGTCTCTATGAGCTTCCTGAAAATCCTGGCATAATTAATGCCCTCAATGAAGAAATCCCTTAACATCTCCCCGCTGCAGGCGTCTGTGAACTTACAGAGACTGGCTAAGCGCTACAGGTCCGCAACGAAGTCCGAGATGTTTTGTCCCTCCCGACGCCGGTGTGTGTGGAACCGGTGTCGGGCCATGTGTACGCTACTCGCCAGCTTGAGATGCTCATTGATCAGCTGGCTAAGCTCTTCAAAGGACTTCTCTGCTGGCTTTTGGGGTGCGAGCAGGTCTTTCATCAGCGCATACGTCTGTGGTCTGCAGCTGGTCAGTAGATGCGCCCTCCGCTTGTCAGCCGCTGCCGCTCCCAGTCAGTCCTTCGTGACAAAGCTCTGCTGGAGTCTCTCCACAAAGTCGTCCCAGTCCTTACCCACACAATAACGTTCCTCTGTGCTACCGGTGGCCATCCGCGTGGTTCAGTGATTCCCGTTTCTCGTCGCCAAATGTCGTGTCCCTGCACCTTACTATAAATTCACACAAGGCATGTACTGCAGACTCAGTCACTACGTGACCTTAACCTTTATTCCCCAGGACCAAGGAGTGCTGACCCTGGGTGGGACCTCCCCTTTTATACCTGGAAACCCAGGTGAGGAGTGTCTCCCACAAGGTCACCCCCTGTGGTCAGGGTGTGCATTTCTAGGGTATAAGTACAGTGTACAGGAGTTGCATGAAGGTTACAGTTACATGAAGATTACCGTTGCATGATGGTTACATACATGACGGGTGACCCCTCGCTCTCAAAAGCATCCATTATAAAGAGCAAGTCTGCGGGTTGTGCGATTTCCACCCCAATGGTCGGCGACTGAGGACATCTGCACAGTTCTCCGTGCCTGGTCTTTGGCGGATTATATAATCATACGCAGACAATGTTAGTGCCCATCTTTGGATGCAGGACGAAGCATTGGTGTTTATACCTTTGCTTTCTGAGAACAACGAAATGAGCGGCTTGTGGTCGGTTTTGAGCTCGAACCGGAGCCCAAATAGGAATTGGTGCATTTTCTTAACCCTGTATATGCACGCTAATGCTTCTTTTTCAACCATACTGTAGGCTCTTTCAGCCTTAGATAAGATTCTGGACGCATATGCAACCGGTTGCAGTTTGCCTGACCCATTGGCTTGCTGTAACACACAACCGACCACATACGAAGATGCATCACAAGCTAGTACTAAACGTTTACACGGGTCATACAATACAAGTAACTTGTTGGAACATAGCAGGTTTCTGGCCTTGTTAAAAGCTGTCTCTTGAGCTTTACCCCAAACCCAGTTGTCACCCTTGCATAGCAATAAATGCAATGGTTCCAACAAAGTGCTCAACCCCAGTAGAAAGTTACCAAATAGTTGAGGAGTCCCAGGAACGAACGCAGCTCCATCACATTCTGTGGTCTGGGTGCATTCTTGATGGCCTCCGTCTTGGAGTTCGTGGGTCTGATGCCGTCTGCCGCAATCTTTCTCCCCAGAAATTCGACCTCTGGCGCCAGGAAAACACACTTGGAGCGTTTCAACCTGAGTCCCACTCTGTCCAGTCGCTTGAGAATCTCTTCCAGGTTGTGCAAGTGATCGGTGGTGTTGCGGCCAATGATCAAGATGTCGTCTTGGAACACCACGGTGTGCGGAACCGATTTCAGCAGACTCTCCATGTTCCTCTGGAAGGTGGCCGCCACCGAACGAATCCCAAAGGGGCATCTGTGGTATATGAACAGTCCTCTGTGCGTGTTGATGCACGACAATTTTTTTGAAGGTTCTGCGTCTTGTAAGCAGAGGTTAGATCCAGCTTGGTGAATGACTTCCCCTCTGCTAGCGCTGCAAACAGGTCATCTGCTTTGGGTAGTGGGTACTGGTCCTGTAACGAGACTGGTTGATCATTACCTTGTAGTCCCCGCAGATTCTGACCGTCCCATCGCTGTTCAACACTGGCACAACTGGACTGACCCACTCGATGAACTCGACTGGTGATATGATCCCCTCTCGTTGAAGTCTGTCCAGCTCGATCTCGACTTTCTCTCGCATCATGTATGGAACCGCTCGGGTCTTGTGATGAATGGGTTATGCATCAGGGACTAGATGGATCTGCACTTTGACACCTGTGAAGTTGCCAATGCCTGGCTTGAATAACGATGGGAATTTGTTTAGCACTTGGGCGCACGAGGCTTCATCCTCCGAAGGCAGTGCTTTGATGTCGCCCCAGTTCCATCGGATCTTCCCTAGCCAGCTTCTGCTGAACAGCGTTGGGCCATCGCCTGGTACAATCCATAGTGGTAAATCATGCACAGCTCCATCGTACGATACCTTCACTGCCGCACTGCCAATGACTGGTATGAGCTCTTTGGTGTAAGTGCGCAACTGGTGTGGATCGGACTTAATTTTGGCCTTTGTGCCTTGTTGCCCCACAGTTTCTCAAAAGCCTTCTGGCTCATAATTGACTGACTTGCCCCCGTGTCCAATTCCATGGAAACTGGAATGCCGTTTAATTTGAATTTAAACATTATCGGAGGACATTTGGTGGTGAAGGTGTGTACCCCATACACGTCCTCTTCAGCCTCGGGTTGAGTTGCCTCGCTTACTCATTCAGCGTGATCCGCGCCGGATTGGTCATCTGCTGACTCTGCCACTTGGTGAGTCACAGCACTCTTGCACATTCGCTGGAGGTGCCCCATTGTTCCACAGCCCTTGCACACGTAATGCTTGAATTGACATTGATGGACTCGATGATTACCCCCGCAGCGCCAACATGGTGTTAATAGATTCGCATTCACGCCCCACGGCTGACTCCGAGTCACCCTGGGTCTGGCCTCTGCGGGCGTGTAGGCCCTGCCATGTACAGTTTTGCCTGCTGAAGGCATTATTTTATTCGCAGTACTTGCCGGTGAGTTCCGATGCTGCAATGATATCTGTTTAGTGTTATCATTCGTGGACATAAAATCCTGGGCTATTGTGATGGCCTTGCTCAGATCTAGGGATTCGGCAGACAGCAGTTTGCGAAGAATGACCTCGTGGCCGATTCCAAGCATGAAAAAGTCCCGCAACACTTCCCTCAAAAATCCAGCAAATACACACGGTCCCGCAAGACGTCTTAGGTCGGCGACATAGCTCGCTATGTCCTGGCCCTCGGAGCGGTGGTGTGTATAAAAGCGATACCTGGCCATCAGGATGCTCTCCTTCGGTTTGAGGTGTTCCCGAACCAGCGTACACAACTCTTCGTATGTCCGTTGGTTTCTTCGGTGCTAGCAGATTTTTGATGAGGCCCTATATCGTGGACCCGCAAACGGTGAGGAGAATCGCCCTGCACTTGATCGCAGTTTCTGCCTTTTCCAGCTCGTTGGCCACGAAATACTAGTCAAGACGCTCAACGAAGGCTTCCCAATCATCACCCTCAACAAATCTCTCAAGAATACCAACGGCAGCCATAACTGCATGAAAGTTCGTGATCTGTTACTCGTCGCCAATTGTTACGTTTAGAATAACTCCACAAGACTGTATATCTTAAGCTCAAGCTGTTGTGACCTTGGTCTCTTTATTGTAACTCCAGAGTGAGGAGGCAGCATGGTAGTCTGCCTTTTATACCTGCTTGCCCAGGGTGTGCAGGTGACCCTTGGTGACAAGTTTTACACATTGGTAATGTTTACGTACATAATACCATGCACTGTCACTAAGGGCATGTCAGGGCTAAACGCACTGCAAATGCACCCATACTACACACTATGAGGGTTAATAAAAGTTGTGTTGACTGATACTAGAAGTTATTTTGGTATGAGGGAGATTAACATTATTGGGAAGGGAAGATGTGGGATTCAAGGGGTATGGTTGGGCGAAAATCTATTTGGCAAGGATATTAAACACATATGAAAATAGCTGTTGTGCACTTGTGTAAAAGGCATTTAATTAAAGGCTTGATCAGTTTGACCTTGTCTGACGACTTTGGCAGACTAAGACACTCACTGTGCAGCCAATTTCTGAAGAGAAACTGCAGCCTATTGACTGAGAATGAAGGGAAATCTGCAGTTCCTTGATTGAGAATCAGGGGAATCTGCAGCCTATTGACTGAGAATCAGGGGAATCTGCAGCCTATTGACTGAGAATCAGGGGAATCTGCAATCTATTGACTGAGAATCAGGGGAATCTGCAGCCTATTGACTGAGAATCAGGGGAATCTGCAGTCTATTGAATGAGAATCAGGGGAATCTGCAGTCTATTGACTAAGAGTGAACATAAGAAATCCAGAACGTAAGAACACAAGAAATCGGAGCCGGAGTAGGCCATTTGGCCCCTCGAGCCTGCTCCTCCATTCAATAAAATCCTGGCTGATCTGATGTTCGCCTCAACTCCACTGTTCCCCATAACCCTCGACTCCCCTATAGTTCAAGAATCTGTCTATCTCAGCCTTGAATATATTTAATGACTCAGCTTCCACAGCTCTCTGGGGTAGAGAATTCCAAAGATTTACAATCATGTGAGAGAAGAAATTCCTCTTTATTGTGTTCCTAACACAGATGAGACTGCACACAGAGTAACAGTGACCTCAGTCTTTATTGAGACACTCCAGAGTGAGTAACAGGCCTTGGGGGCCGTCTTATATACAGTGCTCCCAAGGGATGCTGGGATCCCTTGGGACTTCAGGGAATGTGCTCCCTGGTGGCGGAACATGGGAGTACATGCTTTACAGATAAACAACATCACTCCCCCGCAAAGTCAAAATGAAAACTATTTACAACGTGAGGCGGTCGGGAGCCGTTCTTTCCCTGGTGGACCGCCTCGGTACACATGTCTGTTCTGGTGTGTTGGCTGTGCCTTCGCTGGGCTGGCATATTGTTGGCCCTGCAGAGCTGCTGGGTGAGCCTGGCCTTGCTGGGCTGTTGGGCATGGTGGGTTCGATTTCCTGGTTCGGGGTGGTGTCGTTGATCCTTTGGGTGTGTGTTGCGGGCTCGAAAAGGGTGGTGTCTGCTGTGGGTTGTTCAGGGTGGTCTGTGAACCGCAGCCTCGTTTGGTCCAGGTACTTTCTGCAAATTTGTCCATTGTCTAGTTTGACTACAAATACCCTACTCCCTTCTTTAGCTATCACCGTGCCCGCGATCCACTTGGGACCATGTCCATAGTTTAGCACATACACAGGGTCATTCAGATCAATTTCCCATGACACAGTGGCACGACCATCTTTTACATTTTGTTGCTGCCGCCTGCTCTCTACCTGATCATGCAGGTTGGGGTGAGCCAGCGAGAGTCTGGTTTTAAGTGTCCTTTTCATGAGTAGCTCAGCCGGGGGCACCCCTGTGAGCAAGTGGGGTCTCGTGCGGTACCTGAGCAGTACTCGGGACAGGCGGGTTTGGAGTGAGCCTTCTGTGACTCGTTTAAGACTCTGATTGTTTGTACTGCCTGCTCTGCCTGGCCAATGGAGGCTGGTTTAAACGGGGCCGAGGTGACATGTTTGATCCCATTGCGGGTCATGAATTCTTTAAATTCGGCACTGGTGAAACATGGCCCATTGTCACTGACCAGTATGTCAGGCAGCCCGCGGGTGGCAAACATGGCCCTCAGGCTTTCAATGGTGGTGGTGGCGGTGCTTCCTGACATTATTTCACATTCAATCCATTTTGAAAAAGCATCCACCACCACCAGGAACATTTTACCGAGAAACGGGCCCACATAGTCGACATGGATCCTCGACCGTGGTCTGGAGGGCCAGGACCACAAACTTAGTGGGGCCTCTCTGGGCGCGTTGCTCAACTGAGCATACACGCAGCATTGCTGTACACAGGACTCTAAGTCAGAGTCGATACCGGGCCACCACACGTGGAATCTGGCTATCGCTTTCATCATTACTATACCTGGGTGTGTGCTGTGGAGATCCTAGATGAACGTCTCCCTGCCCTTTTTGGGTAGGACTACGTGGTTACCCCACAACAGGCAGTCTGCCTGAATGGACAGCTCGTCCTTTCGCCGCTGGAATGGCTTGATTGATTCTTGCATTTCAACGGGGATGCTAGCCCAGCTCCCATGCAGTACACAGTTTTTTATTAGGGACAGCAGAGGATCTTGGCTGGTCCAAGTCCTAATCTGGCGGGCCGTGACAGGTGATTTATCATTTTCAAACGCTTCCATGACCATCAATAAGTCTGCGGGCTGCGCCACCATCAACAAGTTTGCAGGCTGCGCCATTTCCACCCCCGTGGTGGGCAATGGTAGCCGACTGAGAGCATCCGCACAGTTCTCGGTGCCTGGCCTGTGGCGGATGGTATAGTTATACGCTGATAGCGCGAGTACCCATCTTTGTATGCAGGCTGAGGCATTAGTATTTATCCCCTTGTTTTCAGCGAACAGGGATATGAGGGGCTTGTGATCAGTTTCCAGCTCAAATTTGAGGCCAAACAGGTACTGATGCATTTTCTTTACCTCGAACACACATGCTAATGCCTCTTTCTCCATCATGCTGTAAATCTTCTCGGCCTTAGACAAGCTCCTGGAAGCATAGATGACAGGTTGCAACTTCCCCACAACGTTAGCTTGTTATAATACACACCCAACTTCATACGACGACGCATCATATGCTAGCACAAGTCTTTTACACAAGTTATACAATACAAGTAACTTGTTGGAGCATAAAATGTTTTTGCTTTCTCAAAAGCAATTACTTGTTTTTTTCCCCATATCCAGTTCTCACTTTTACACAATAACACATGTAGGGGCTCTAAGAGGGTGCTTAATCCCGGTAGGAAGTTACCAAAATAGTTGAGGAATCCCAGGAACAACCGCAGCTCTGTGACGTTCTGTGGCCTGGGCGCGTTCCTGATAGCCTCTGCCTTGACGTCTGTGGGCCGAATGCCGTCCGCCGCGATCTTTCTCCCCAAAAACTCCACTTCTGTTGCCATGAAGACGCATTTCGACCTCTTCAGCCGCAGCCCTATGCGATCCAGTCGCTGGAGGACCTCCTCCAGGTTTTGTAGGTGCTCGACAGTGTCCCAACTCGTGACCAATATATCGTCCTGAAAAATCACCGTGTGTGGTACTGACTTGAGTAGGTTCTCTATGTTTCTTGGGACGATTGCTGCAGCCGACCAAATTCCAAACGGGCATCTGTTGTAGATGAACAGTCCCTTGTGCGTGTTGATGCAGGTGAGGCCCTTCGAAGACTCCTCCAGCTCCTGCGTCATGTAGGCCGAAGTCAGGTCGAGCTTGGTGAACGTCTTGCCTCCTGCCAGCGTCGCAAATAGGCCGTCTGCCTTAGGTAGCAGGTATTGGTCCTGTAACGAGAAACGATTAATAATTACTTTATAATCGCCGCAAATCCTGACCATGTCGTCTCTTTTGAGTACTGGAACAATCGGGTTAGCCCACTCGCTGAATTCCACTGGGGAGATGATGCCCTCGCGTTGCAGCCTGTCCAGCTCGATTTCCACTCCCACATCATGTGAGGTACCGCTCGCGCCTTGTGGTGAATGGGTCGTGCCTCTGGGACCAAGTGGATCCGCACCTTCGCCCCGGAAAAGTTTCCAACGCCTGGCTCAAAAACGTAGGGAAATTTGTTAAGAACCTGGGTACATGAGGCCTCATTGACATGTGATAGCACTCGGATGTCAGCCCAGTTCCAGCGGATTTTTCCCAGCCAGCTCCTTCCAAGCAATGTGGGGCCATCGCCCGGGACAATCCAGAGTGGCAGTTCGTGCACCGTGCCCTCGTATGTGACCTTGACCATGGCGCTGCCGAGGACAGTGATAAGCTCTTTGGTGTACGTTCTCAGTTTCGTGTGGATGGTGCTCAGAGCTGGTCTGAGTGCCTTGTTGCACCACAGTCTCTCAAACATCTTTTTATCCATGATGGATTGGCTAGCGCCAGTGTCCAGTTCCATGGCTACGGGTAAGCCATTGAATTTTACGTTTAGCATTATAGGTTGACATTTCGTCGAAAATGTGTGCACCCCATGTACTTCAGCATCTGCCTCCTCTCTCTGAGGCTCGAAATTGCTTTGATCCATAATGGACCAATCTTCCTCTGCCACGTGGTGGTTAGCAGGTTTCGCAGAGCTTGCAGCTCATCTGCAAGCTCGTTGGAGGTGCCCCATTGTTCCACAGCACTTGCAAACATACCCTTTGTTTCAGCATGAGTAGGCTGAATGGAAGCCTCCACGACGTCAACAATGTGTGAATTGCCTTGCATTCATCATTTGTTGTGGACTCTGAGTCATCTGGGTCATCTGAGACCTGCTGGCAGTTGCAGACTCGTGGTTTATGCCCTGTACATTTCTGCTCGCAAACACAGTTCCAGTTAATTTATGAACATTGCTAACACTTGTTTGCTGAGAGATTTGTTTGGTGTTATCACTGGTGGACATAAACGCCTGTGCTATCGCAATGGCCTTACTGAGGTGTCTCTACAGTCAGAAGTTTTCATAGGATGGTCTCGTGGCCAATGCCCAGTACAAAAAGGTTTCTGAGCATTTGCTCCAGGTAGCCATCAAACTCACATTGTCCTGAAAGTCGCCTTAGCTCGGCGATGTAGCTCGCCACTTCCTGACCTTCAGACCGCTGGTACATATCGAACTGATACCTCGCCATCAGCAGGCTCTCCCTCAGTTAAGATGCTCCCGAACCAGTGTACACAGCTTAAATTACTTATCTGTAGGTTTCACTGGAGCCAGAAGATTCTTCATGAGGCTGTAGGTCGGTGCCCCGCAGACCGTGAGGAGGACTGCTCTCCTTTTTGCAGCGCTTCCTTCTCCATCCAGCTTGTTGGCTACAAAGTACTGGTCTAGCCATTCGAAATATGCTTCCCAGTCCTCACCCTCTGAGAACTTCTCCAGGATGCCCACAGTTTGCTGCATCTTTGCGTTGGATTCGTGTACTCGTCGCCAGTTATTGTGTTCCTAACACAGATGGGACTGTACACAGAGTAACAGTGACCTCAGTCTTTATTGAGACACTCCAGAATGAGGAACAGGCCTTAGAGGGCCGGCTTATATACAGTGCTCCCAAGGGATGCTCGGATCCCTTGGGACTTCAGGGGATGCGATCCCAGGTGGCGGAACATGGGAGTGCATGCTTTACAGATACACAACACTCCTCATCTCCATCTTAAATTGCTGACCCCCTTATTCTGCCCCCCAGTTCTAGATTCCCCCACGAGGGGAAACATCCACTCAACATCTATCCTGTCAAGCCCCCTCAGAATCTTAAATGTTTCAAAAAGATCACCTCTCATTCTTCTAAACTCCAATGAGTACAGGCCCAAACTGCTCAACCTTCCCCAATAAGACAATCCCTTCATCCCAGGAATCAATCCAGTGAACCTTCTCTGAACTTCTTCCAATGCAAATATATCCTTCCTTAAATACAGAGACCAAAACTATACACAGTACTCTAGGTGTGGTCTCACCAATGCCCTGTACAGTTGTAGCAAGACTTCCCTATTTTTATATTCCATCCCCCTTGCAATAAAGGCCAACATTCCATTTGCCTTCCGAATTACTTGTACCTGCATGCTAACATTTTGTGTTTCATGTACGAAGACACCCAGATCCCTCTGTACCGCAGCGTTCTGTAGTTTCTCTCCATTTTAATAATATTTTGCTTTTCTATTCTTCCTATCAAAGTGGATAACCTCACATTTTCCCACATTATACTCCATCTGCCAAATTTTTACCCACTCACTTAACCTATCTCTATCCCTTTGTAGACTCTTTGGGGCCGCAATTGCCCCTTCCCTTAAGGCCTGTTACCGCCGGAAATCAGTGGCCATGCAGCGGAGTGGTATCCCAGCGGTGACCCGCTCACCCCACTACCGCTCCGCTGCTGCAGATCCGCCCTAAGTGCATCATGAGAGCGCGCATCATCAATGTGCCCCCCTGAACACGAAATTCCGCGCTGAAAATCTTGCTCCTGTCGCTCGGTGCCACCGACCGCTTTTTCTGTCGGTGCACTGTGCTTGCAATGCTTTTAAAATGGCGGTGGGGCTGCCATTAAAAGGGAAGACCTACTGCCACAGCCGCCATCTTATTTTTTTTTGTTGGCCGACTGCCATGTCGGCCGACAATTATGCCCCGGCTTCAGCATGGATTTGTGAAAGGGAAATCATGCTTGACAAATCTTCTGGAATTTTTTGAGGATGTTTCCAGTAGAGTGTACAAGGGAGAACCAGTTGATGTGGTATATTTGGACTTTCAGAAGGCTTTCGACAAGGTCCCACACAAGAGATTAATGTGCAAAGTTAAAGCACATGGGATTGGGGGTAGTGTGCTGACGTGGATTGAGAACTGGTTGTCAGACAGGAAGCAAAGAGTAGGAGTAAATGGGTACTTTTCAGAATGGCAGGCAGTGACTAGTGGGGTACCGCAAAGTTCTGTGTTGGGGCCCCAGCTGTTTACACTGTACATTAATGATTTAGATGAGGGGATTAAATGTAGTATCTCCAAATTTGTGGATGACACTAAGTTGGGTGGCAGTGTGAGCTGCGAGGAGGATGCTATGAGGCTGCAGAGTGACTTGGATAGGTTAGGTGAGTGCGCAAATGCATGGCAGATGAAGTATAATGTGGATAAATGTGAGGTTATCCACTTTGGTGGTAAAAACAGAGAGACAGACTATTATCTGAATGGTGACAGATTAGGAAAAGGGGAGGTGCAACGAGACCTGGGTGTCATGGTACATCAGTCATTGAAGGTTGGCATGCAGGTACAGCAGGCGGTTAAGAAAGCAAATGGCATGTTGGCCTTCATAGCGAGGGGATTTGAATACAGGGGCAGGGAGGTGTTGCTACAGTTGTACAGGGCCTTGGTGAGGCCACACCTGGAGTATTGTGTACAGTTTTGGTCTCCTAACTTGAGGAAGGACATTCTTGCTATTGAGGGAGTGCAGCGAAGGTTCACCAGACTGATTCCCGGGATGGCGGGACTGACCTATCAAGAAAGACTGGATTAACTGGGCTTGTATTCACTGGAGTTCAGAAGAATGAGAGGGGACCTCATAGAAATGTTTAAAATTCTGATGGGTTCAGACAGGTTAGATGCAGGAAGAATGTTCCCAATGTTGGGGAAGTCCAGAACCAGGGGTCACAGTCTAAGGATAAGGGGTAAGCCATTTAGGACCGAGAGTAGGAGAAACTTCCTTACCCAGAGAGTGGTGAACCTGTGGAATTCTCTACCACAGAAAGTAGTTGAGGCCAATTCACTAAATATATTCAAAAAGGAGTTAGATGAAGTCCTTACTACTAGGGGGATCAAGGGGTATGGCGAGAAAGCAGGAATGGGGTACTGAAGTTGTATGTTCAGCCATGAATTCATTGAATGGCGGTGCAGGCTAGAATGGCCGAATGGCCTACTCCTGCACCTATTTTCTATGTTTCTATGTATGTTGGCCTTCATAGTTAGGGGTTTTGAGTATAGGAGCAGGGAGGTCTTACTGCAGTTGTACAGGGCCTTGGTGAGGCCTCACCTGGAATATTGTGTTCAGTTTTGGTCTCCTAATCTGAGGAAGAACGTTCTTGCTATTGAGGGAGTGCAGCGAAGGTTCACCAGACTGATTCCCGGGATGACTGGACTGACATATGAGGAGAGACTGGATCGACTGGGCCTTTATTCACTGGAGTTTAGAAGGATGAGAGGGGATCTCATAGAAACATATAAAATTCTGACGGGACTGGGCAGGTTAGATGCAGGAAGAATGTTCCCAATGTTGGGGAAGTCCAGAACGAGAGGACACAGTATAAGGATAAGGGGTAAGCCATATCGGACTGAGATGAGAAGAAACTTCTTCACTCTGAGAGTTGTTAACCTGTGGAATTCCCTTCGCAGAGAGTTGTTGATGCCAGTTCGTTAGATATATTTAAGAGCGAGTTAGGTATAGCCCTTACAGCTCAAGGGATCAAGGGTTTGGAGAGAAAGCAGGAAAGGGGTACTGAGGTGA
Source organism: Pristiophorus japonicus (assembly GCF_044704955.1). Taxonomy (NCBI): domain Eukaryota; kingdom Metazoa; phylum Chordata; class Chondrichthyes; family Pristiophoridae; genus Pristiophorus; species Pristiophorus japonicus. Next base: position 326,353,929 of record NC_091977.1, read on the forward strand.
ATGATCAGCCATGATTTTATTGAATGGTGGTGCAGGCTCGAAGGGCCAAATGGCCTACTGCTGCACCTATTTTCTATGTTTCTATGTTTTCCCACCTATCTTTGTATCGTCAGCAAATTTGACTACAATACAGTCAGTTCCTTCACCCAAGTCATTAATATAGATTGTAAATAGTTGAGGCCCTAGCACTGATCCCTGTGGCACAACACTACTTACAGTTTGCCAACCTAAAAATTACCCATTTAATCCCGACTTTCTGTTTTCTGTTAGTTAGCCAATCCTCTATCCATGCTAATATATTACCCCCAACACCATGAACTCTTATTTTGTGCAGGAATCTTTTATGCACCTTATCGAATGCCTTTTGGAACTCCAAATACACTACAACTATTGGTTCCCCTTTATCTACCTTGCTCGTTACATCCTCAAAAAACTCAAATAAATTTGTCAAATACACTTTCCCTTTCATAAAACCATGATTGTATTATGATTTTCTAAATGTCCTGCTACTACTTCCTTAATAATGGATTCCATCATTTTCCCAAAGACAGATGTTAGGCTAACTGGCCTTTAGTTTCCTGCTTTTTTTCTCCCTCCTTTCTTGAATATTGGCATTACATTTGCAGTTTTCTAATCTGCTGGGACCTTTCCAGAATCTAGGGAATTTTAGTAGATTATAACCAATGCATCCACTATCTCTGCAGCCACTTCTTTTAAGACCCTAGGATGCAGGCCATTAGGTCCAGGGGACTTGTCCACCTTTAGTCCCATTAGTTTCTCTAGTGATAATGATCATTTAAAATTCCTCCCTCCCTTTTGTCCCTTGATTTTCGACTATTATTGGGATGCTTTTAGAATCTTCTACCCTGCTAGTTAGATCCTCAAAAAACTCTAATAAATCTGTTAAATTGTGATTTCCCTTTCATAAAACCATGTTGACTCTGTCTAATCAAATTATGATTTTCTAAGTGCTCTGTTATCATTTCCTTAATAATGGATTCCAGCATTTTCCCAACAATTGATGTCAGGCTAACTCATCTGATCTTAATTACTTTAAGTTCCTCACTGTCATTAGCCCCTTGTTTCCCCACAATTTTTGGTACGAAAGGAAATCTGCTATTCATTGACGTAGACTGAGGGGAATCTGCAGCCCATTGACGTAGACTGAGGGGAATCTGCAGCCCATTGACGTAGACTGAGGGGAATCTGCAGCCCATTGACGTAGACTGAGGGGAATCTGCAGCCCATTGACGTAGACTGAGGGGAATCTGCAGCCCATTGACGTAGACTGAGGGGAATCTGCAGCCCATTGACGTAGACTGAGGGGAATCTGCAGCCCATTGACGTAGACTGAGGGGAATCTGCAGCCCATTGACGTAGACTGAGGGGAATCTGCAGCCCATTGACGTAGACTGAGGGGAATCTGCAGCCCATTGACGTAGACTGAGGGGAATCTGCAGCCCATTGACGTAGACTGAGGGGAATCTGCAGCCCATTGACGTAGACTATGGGGAATCTGCAGTCCACTAGCAGTGTAGGGTCTTGATTGTGGGAATACACTAAATTGGAGAAGAAAACGAGGGCCATACAGCTGTGAGCCTCTTTGAAACTTGTTAAAACCAGATCCTGTGCTTTCAGGCCAGGCTCTGCCCATAGCCTCTACACTCACCCATGTAGAATGGGTGCATGGGAGCATCTGGGGCACGGCCTGCTCAAATAGGCTGCTTACAGGAAGATTCAGTTGGGTTTTTTGTGTATGTGTTTTCAGTTACATTGTTCTCCATGCATTAGTTGGTTTTGCTGCGCAGTCCTTGTAATTCTAGGAATTATTTTCTGCCAGTTATTCTTGGTATTTAAATCACACGAAATGGAGAAGAAAATTCTTTTGGAGTCACCGGTGATATTTCATGAATTAGATCAGTGATTCTCAAACTTTTCTGGGAACAGGCGACTCTTAAAGGCATGGCAACTCAAGTACAAGCATGTGCAGTTCAAGACTCTCACTCACCTGAGACCCGGAGGATAGATACGGAGGCAGGTCAAAAACATGTGCACCGCTTCTCAGCCATGGCGCTTGAGGTGCTCCTGGAAGCTGTGGAGCGGCGCCAAGAGACGTTGCTGTCTGAAGGGGGATGAAGGCCATCCCCCAGAGTGTTCAGGAGGCTGTGCAGGGAGGTGGCACAGCACGTCTCTGCCCGAGACACGGTGCACAGGGACGCGACTCAATGTCAGAAGAAATTCAATGACCTGACGAGTATCGTCAGGGTGAGTACCCATTACATTATCGTTGCAATACCTTCATGTGAGCCTCACTGCTTGACACTGACCACACCTTCTCTCTATGTGTCAGGGCATGCTTCTCGTTGCTGTAGACACCCTCAAAGCTCTCTACAGCCTCCCCAGACATGCCCCGCCCATCCAAGCATCTCTGATCTTCTAGCTCCCGACTCAGCCTGAGGACACCATCAAGACCTTTTAACTTTCCATATGCGGTCACAGGCCTTCAGCATCATACTTACTCATACCTCCTTTTGTCCAGACCCCACCTTTTACACGTGCACTGTAAACTCCACCCAGTCTGAGATGTAGACATTTACACCTCACAACATCTGTAGCGAGTCACTTACTACAGACAGATGTTGCACACCAGCAGCTACAGGCTCACAGACAACATCTTGTTTTGCTCATTGCAGGCCAAGCTTGCCCACAACAGCCGGGAGCATAAGCGGACGAGAGCAGGGGAGCCAGATCTCCAGGACCTTACCGCGATTGAGGAGCGAGTGTCTGCCCTCGTGGGCCCAGCAGTCATAGCGGTGGTGATCGGACAGGTAGAGCCCCCGCAGGACAATGAGATGTCCCTTTTCTGTGACACCCCTCACCCTTCATCCCACATGCCTTACAACATGAATCTGCAAAATAACGATGCCCCCTCCTTCTTGCCTTCATGGCCCCTCCCCAACTGCTACCCACACTTGTGTTGCGTTGTGCTGACAGATGATGAACCAAATGTGCCGCAGCCTGCCCGTCAGCCAGCGTCCTCACACAAGGGGGAGGATGCCGGGACGTGTGTGGCCACTGACCGGGACCCAACCCTAGTGCCGCGAGTGGGGACACCAGCTCGGTGAAGAACACCCAGCAACTTCCGGGCCTCCCCAGATGCTGATGTTTTTGAACCCAGTGGCCTGCGGCAACGTGCAGCGCGAGGGGAAGCTCGGGGGCCAGTTTTCCGGAGGGTAAGTCGGCCCAGGAGTCCTGCTAAGAGTCAGGCAGATGAGGACCTCGATTGGGAGGCTATGAACAGGGAGTCATCGCAGAAGCACCGTGAGATGATGGGTGCATCGTGGATGGTGCTGCAGAGCGGAGCTGCACTTGGTGTGAATGTGGGCGGAGGCTGCTTCCAGCACGGGCCGCACTGCTCAGCAGTCCACTGAGACCATCCTTGTCCATCTAGACCAGCAAACGGCCTCAACGAGCGACAGTGGGGTCCCAGAGGTGATAGAACGTGCCACAGTTGATATGGCAGCAGCCTTGACATCACAGGCCGAAGCCACGCAAGGTGATGTCATGCAGACACTGGTTGCTGGCATGATGCACTCTCAAGAGTGCTGCCATTCAAGCTGTGTCTGCCTTTATCCTCTCTGTCTTCCCCACAGTCGGGTGGGGACCAGATGGTGTTGCAGCACAGCAATCTGTGGGGGCACATTTTGTTCCTGATGCTCTAGCACCACCCCGGAGGAGTGGCAGTGTGCTGCTGGAAATGGAAGATGCTGTCCTTCTTCACAATGACAGCATTCCGGCTGCCACCACTGCTAGTCCACCTTTGCACCCGGCACGGCCTACACCCCAGCCATCCCACACTGCTGCCACCAATCCTGAGGCGGTGCAGTCAGCAGTCAGCAGTTGGGCCCTCCATGCCCACAGCTGATCGAGGGCGTACTCCTCGGCCATCTGACCTGCATTCCTCAGACACACAGCAGCCCTCAAGCGGCCTTGCTGCAGGCACTGAGGAACCACTGAGGAGGAGTAGTAGGCGAGGGAGGGGGTGTGAGGCAGAGGCTGAGAAATGCCTCGGAAAACACACTGATTTACATTTACATCTACTGGGTCCCATAAGAAATAGGAACAGGAGTAGGCCATACGCCCCCTCGAGCCTGCTCCACCATTCAATAAGATCATGGCTGATCTGATCATGGACTCAGCTCCACTTCCCTACCCGCTCTCCATAACCCCTTATCGTTTAAGAAACTGTCTATTTCTGTCTTAAATTTATTCAATGTCCCAGCTTCCACAGCTCTCTGAGGCAGCGAATTCCACAGATTTACAACCCTCTTCGAGAACAAATTTCTCCTCATCTTAGTTTTAAATGGGCGGCCCCTTATTCTAAGATCATGCCCTCTAGTTCTAGTCTCACCCATCAGTGGAAACATCCTCTCTGCATCCACCTTGTCAAGTTCCCTCATAATCTTATACGTTTCGATAAGATCACCTCTCATTCTTCTGAATTCCAGTGAGTAGAGGCCCAACCTACTCAACCTTTCCTCATAAGTCAACCCCCTCATCTCCGGAATCAACCTAATGAACATTCTCTGAACTGCCTCCAAAGCAAGTATATCCTTTCGTAAATATGGAAACCAAAACTGCACGTAGTATTCCAGGTGTGGCCTCATCAATACCCTGTACAGCTGTAACAAGACTTCCCTGCTTTTGTACTCCATCCCCTTTGCAATAAAGGCCAAGATTCCATTGGCCTTCCGGATCACTTGCTGTACCTGCATACTATCCTTTTGTGTTTCATCCTGCTGTACTGCAGCACTTTGCAATCTTTCTCCATTTAAATAATAACTTGCTCTTTGATTTTTTTCTGTCAAAGTGCATGACCTTGCACTTTCCAACATTATACTCCATCTGCCAAATTTTTGCCCAATCACTTAGCCTGTCTATGTCCTTTTGCAGATTTTTTGTGTCCTCACACATTGCTTTTCCTCCCATCTTTGTATCATCAGCAAACTTGGCGACGTTACACTCAGTCCCTTCTTCCAAGTCGTTAATATAGATTGTAAATAGTTGGGGTCCCAGCACCAATCCCTGCAGCACCCCACTAGTTATTGGTTGCCAACCAAAGAATGAACCATTTATCCTGACTTTCTGTTTTCAGTTTGTCAATCCTCTATCCATGCTAATATTTTACCCCCAACCCGGGGGACTTTTATCTTGTGCAGTAACCTTTTATGTGACACCTTGTTAAATGCCTTCTGGAAGTCCAAATACACCACATCCACTGGTTCCCCTTTATCCTCAAAGAATTCCAGCAAATTTGTCAAACATGACTTCCCCTTCATAAATCCATGCTGACTCTGCCTGACCGAATTTTGCTTTTCCAAATGTCCTGCTACTGCTTCGTTAATAATGGACTCCAACATTTTCCCAACCACAGATGTTAGGCTAACTGGTCTATAGTTTCCTGCTTTTTGTCTGCCTCCTTTTTTAAATAGGGGTGTCACATTTGCAGTTTTACAATCTGCTGGGACCTCCCCAGAATCCAGGGAATTTTGGTAAATTACAACCAATGCATCCACAATCCCTGCCGCTACTTCTCTTAAGACGCTCGGATGCAAGCCATCAGGTCCAGGGGATTTATCTGTCTTTAGTCCCATTATCTTACTGAGTACCACCTCCTTAGTGATTGTGATTGTGTTAAGTTCCTCCCCCTCTATAGCCCCTTGACTATCCACTGTTGGAATATTGTTAGTGTCCTCTACCGTAAAGACTGATACAAAATATTTGTTCAGAGTTTCTGCTATCTCCCTGTTCCCCATTACTAATTCCTGGTCTCGATCTCTAATGGAGCAACATTTACTTTAACCTTCCTTTTCCTTTTTATATACCGATAGAAACTCTTGCTATCTATTTTTATATTTTGTGCTAGTTTACTTTCATAGTCTATCTTCCCGTTTCTAATCATTATTTTAGTCATTCTTTGCTGGCTTTTAAAAGCTTCCCAGTCTTCTGTCCTCCCACTGGTTTTGGTCACTTTGTGTGCCCTTGTTTTTAATTGGATACCGTCCTTTATTTCTTCAGTTACCACAGATGGCTCTCTTTTCTCTTACACTCCTTTCTCCCTCACTGGGATATATTTTTTTTGAGAGTTGTGAAATATCTCCTTAAATATACACCACTGTTCATCAACCGTCCTACACTTTAATTTATTTTCCCAGTCCACTTTACAGAACTCTTGTCCTCATACCTTCATAGTCTCCTTTATTTAAGCTTAGTACGCTGGTTAGAGATCCAATTTTCTCACTCTCCATCTGAATTTGAAATTCAATCATGCGATGGTCACTCATTCCAAGGGGATCCTTTACCAGGAGATTTTTTATTAATCCTATCTCATTACACTGGACCAGATCTAAGATAGCCTGCCCCCGGTTGGTTCCGTTACATACTGCTCAAGGAAACCATCCCTTATGCACTCTATGAACTCGTCCTCAAGGCTACCCTAACCAATTTGATTTTTCCAATGAATATAGAAACATAGAAACATAGAAAATAGGTGCAGGAGTAGGCCATTTGGCCCTTCGAGCCTGCACCGCCATTCAATAAGATCATGGCTGATCATTCCTTCAGTACCCCTTTCCTGCTTTCTCTCCATACCCCTTGATCCCCTGAACCGTAAGGGCCATATCTAAATCCCTCTTGAATATATCCAATGAACTGGCATCAACAACTCTCTGCGGCAGGGAATTCCACAGGTCAACAACTCTCTGAGTGAAGAAGTTTCTCCTCATCTCAGTCCTAAATGGCCTACCCCTTATCCTAAGACTATGTCCCCTGGCTCGGACTTCCCCAACATCAAGAACATTCTTCCCGCATCTAACCTGTCCAGTCCCGTCAGAATCTTATATGTTTCTAAGAGATCCCCTCTCATCCTTCTAAACGCCAGTGAATAAAGGCCCAGTTGATCCAGTCTCTCCTCATATTACAGCCCAGCCATCCCTGGAATCAGTCTGGTGAACCTTCGCTGCACTCCCTCAACAGCAAGAACGTCCCTCCTCAGACTAGGAGACCAAAACTGAACACAATATTCCAGGTGAGGCCTCACTAAGGCCCTGTACAACTGCAGTAAGACCTCCCTGCTCCTATATTCAAATCCCCTAGCTATGAAGGCCAACATACCATTTGCCTTCTTCACCGTCTGCTGTACCTGCATGCCCACTTTCAGTGACTGATGAACCATGACACCCAGGTCTCGTTGCACCTCCCCTTTTTCTAGTCTGCCGCCATTCAAATAATATTCTGCCTTCGTGTTTTTGCCCCCAAAATGGATAACCTCACATTTATTCACATTATATTGCATCTGCCATGTATTTGCCCACTCACCTAATCTGTCCAAGTCATCCTGCAGCGTCTTAGCGTCCTCCTCACAGCTCACACCGCCACCCAGTTTAGTGTCATCCGCAAACTTGTAGATATTACATTCAATTTCTTCATCTAAATCGTTAATGTATATTGTAAAGAGCTGGGGTCCCAGCACTGAGTCCTGCGGCACTCCACTAGTCACTAGTCACTCCACGAGGCACACCAATCTCTTGTGCGGGACCTTGTCAAAAGCCTTTTGAAAGTCCAAATACACCATATCCACTGGTTCTCCCTTGTCCACTCTACTAGTTACATCCTCAAAAAATTCCAGTAGATTCGTCAAGCATGATTTCCCTTTCATAAATCCATGCTGACTCGGTCCGATCCTGTCACTGCTTTCCAAATGGGCTGCTATTACATCTTTAATAATTGATTCCAACATTTTCCCCACTACTGATGTCAGGCTAACCGGTTTATAATTACCCGCTTTCTCTCTCCCTCCTTTTTTAAAAAGGGGCGTTACATTAGCTACCCTCCAGTCCATAGGAACTGATCCAGAGTCGATAGATTGTTGGAAAATGATTACCAATGCATCCACTATTTCTAGGGCCACTTCCTTAAGTACTCTGGGATGCAGACTATCAGGACCCAGGGATTTATCAGCCTTTAATCACATCAATTTCCCTAACACAATTTCCCGCCTAATAAGGATATCTTTCAGTTCCTCATTCTCACTAGACCCACTGTCCCCTCATACATTCGGAAGGTTATTTGTATCTTCCTTTGTGAAGACAGGACTGAAGTATTGGTTCAATTGGTCTGCCATTTCTTTGTTTCCCATTATAAATTCACCTGAATCCGACTGCAAGGGACCTAAATTTGTCGTCACTAATCTTTTTCTCTTCACATACTTATAGAAGCTTTTGCAGTCAATTTTTATGTCTCCCTGCAAGCTTCCTCTCGTACCCTATTTTCCCCTTCTTAATTAAACCCTTAGTCCTCCTCTGTTGAATTCTAATTTCCTCCCAGTCCTCGGGTTTGTTGCTTTTTCTAGCCAATTTATATGCCTCTTCCTTGGTTTTAACATTATCCTTAATTTCCCTTGTTAGCCATGGTTGAGCCACCTTCCCAGTTTTATTTTTACTCCAGACAGGGATGTACAATTGCTGAAGTTCACCCATGTGATCTTTAAATGTTTGCCATTGCTTATCCACCGTCAACCCTTTAAGTATCATTTGCCAGTCTATTCTAGCCAATTCACACCTCATACCATCGAAGTTACCTTTCCTTAAGTTCAGGACCCTAGTTTCTGAATTAACTTTGTCACTCTCCATCTTAATAAGTAATTCTACCATATTATGATCACTTTTCCCCAAAGGGCCTCGGACAACAAGATTGCTAATTAATCCCTTCTCATTACACATCACCCAGTCTAGGATGGCCAGCTCCCTGGTTGGTTCCTCGACATATTGGTCTAGAAAACCATCCCTAATACACTCCAGGAAATCCTCCTCCACCGCATTGCTACCAGTTAGGTTAACCCAATCTATATGTAGATTAAAGTCGCCCATGATTACTGCTGTACCTTTATTGCACACATCCCTTATTTCTTGTTTGATGCTGTCCCCAACCTCACTACTACTATTTGGTGGTCTGTACACAACTCCCACTAGCGTTTTCTGCCCTTTGGAATTCCGCAGCTCCACCCATACCGATTCCACATCATCCAGGCTAATGTCCTTCCTTACTATTGCAGTAATTTCCTCTTTAACCAGCAACGCCACCACGCCTCCTTTTCCTTTCTGTCTATCCTTCCTAAATGCTGAATACCCTTGGATGTTGAGTTCCCAGCTTTGGTCACCCTGGAGCCATGCCTCTGTGATGGCAATCACACCGTATCCGTTAACTGCTATCTGCGCAGTTAATTCATCGACCTTATTCCGAATACTCCTCGCAGTGAGGCACAGAGCCTTCAGGCTTGTCTTTTTAACACACTTTGCCCCTTTTGAATCTTGCTGTTATGTGGCCCTTTTTGCTTTTTGCCTTGGATTTCTCTGACCTCCACTTTTACTATTCTTCTTGGAGATTAATATATGGAGGTTAAAATCACCCATGATTATTGGTGTTCCATTTTTACACGCCTGCACTATTTCCTGGTTTATGCTCCGACCAACAGAGTTGCTACTGTTAGGGGGCTTATAGACTATGCCCACCAGTGACTTTTTCCCCTTATTGTTCCTTAGCTCCACCCAAATTGTTTCAACATCCTTATCATTTGAGCTAATATCATTTCTCACTGTTGCAGTGATTCCATCCTTTATCAATAGAGTTACCCCACCTCCTTTTCCTTTCTGTCCTTCCGGATTGTCAAATGCCCCTGAATATTTAATTCCCAGTCCTGGTCACCTTGCAACCACATCTCTGTAATGGCTATCAGATCATACCCATTTGTCTCAATTTGTGCCGTCAACTCATTTATTTTGTTACAAATGCTACGTGCATTTAGACAAAGTGCCTTTAAGTTTGTTTTTTTTACCCTTTTTTCCGACTTGTTTTCTCTCTCCTCCAAACTCACTTTCTTTATTTTTGCTTTCTAATTCCAACTTTTCTCCCCTCCCGACTGAATCTATTTTCAGGTTCCCATCCCCCTGCCATGGTGGATTTGTTATTCATATGTTGTATAACTTGAAGGGGCGGGTGCTCCATTTTGTTTCATTTGAGAGGGTGGGATTTTGAGGGCTATTGGCGGAATGTGTTGCAATTAAAATGTAAGTTTGACCGTTTTCTTCAGCCTCTGGTGTATTGTTACGGAGATGTGGCCTTATCGTGGCACAATGCGCGGTCATTATTAACTATATCCCTCAGCTCCCTCCATTTAAGTGAAGCGTTCCCTATGAGCGTCCGCTGAATAGCCCTGCCACCGCCAACATTGGTTGCTGCCTCCTTCGTGGCTGCTGCTGGTCGTCGTCATCTTGTTGGACATTCGGGGCTTCGGCAGGCACCTGTTCCTCGCCTCCTCCCCCTCCTCCTCCCCCTCCTTCTCCCCCTCCCCTTCCTCATCCTCCTGAGGTGGGTTTGCAATCCCCACTGGCAAGGCCTGGGCCCTCATGATGGCCAAGTTGTGCAGCATGCAGCACACCACAATGATTCGTGAGATCTGTTGAGGGGAGTATTGACGGCTGCCTCCAGAGCGATCCAGGCATCGGAATCGCTGCTTCAGCATCCCTATAGTCTGCTCTATGATATTGCAGGTGGCAGCATGGTTCTCATTGTAGCGTTCCTCCAGCTCTGTGGTGGGGTTGTGGAGGGGGCTCATTAGTCAGTCGAAGCACAGTCCTCTCCTGCAGGATAACGGCATCATGTGCACTTCCGGGACAGCGAGCATTGACTGCAAGGATGCACTGCATGTGGTCGCACACCAGCTGCACATTTAGGGAGTATATCCCTTTCTGTTTCTGAAGACCTTTGCATTCTGGAATGGTGCTCGCAAGGCCACATGTGTGCAGTCAATTGCTCCTTGCACCCTCGGTAAGCCACCTATCCTGGCAAACGCACATGCGCGTTCATCATGTTTCTCCCTGATCATCGGGAAGGTAATGAAGTCCATTGGACGGGTGTAGAGAGCCTGTATGATGTCCTGCGTATGTACACCTGATGCAGCCTGGAAGAAGCTGGAGGTATAGATGGGGTACCCACCATGACCTTCACTGTGATGGGCAGCGCAGTCCTGGAACCGATGTGAGGCTGCAGGTCTTCCTGCAGGAGATGGCGTATCTCTGTAATGACCTCCTGCGGAACCAACCAGGGAATCGGCTATCTTAGAGCTAGTACTGTGTAATGAGGCAGGATTAATAAATTATCTTGTAGTAAATGATCCTCTCGGAATGAGTGACCATAACATGGTTGAATTTCAAATTCAGTTGGTGGGTGAGAAAGTTGGTTCTCAAACCAGAGTCCGAAGCTTAAATAAAGGAGACTACAAAGGTACGAGGGCAAAGTTGGCTAAAGTGGACTGGAAAATAGACTAAAGAATGGGACAGTTGATGAGCAATGGCAGACATTTAAGGAGATATTTCATAACTTGCAACAAAAATAAATCCCAATGAGAAGGAAAGACTGTAAGAGAAGGGATAACCATCCGTGGCTAACTAAGGAAATAAGGGATGGTATCAAATTGAAAGCAAAGGCATACAATATGGCCAAGACGAGTGGGAGGACAGAGTATTGGGAAACTTTTAAAAAACAGCAGAGAATGACTAAAAAAATTATTAAGAGAGGGAAGATAGATTATGAAATTAAACGAGCATGATATATAAAAACAAATAGTAAGAGTTTCTACAGATGCATAAAAAGGAAAAGAGAGGCTTAAGTAAATGTTGGTCCCCTGGAGGATGAGACTGGTGGATTAATAATGGAGAACAGGGAAATGGCAGAGACGTTGAACAAATATTTTGTATCGGTCTTCACGGTAGAAGACACTAAAAATATCCCAACAGTGGATATTCAAGGGGCTATAGGTGGGGAGGAACTTAGTACAATCACTATCACTAATGAAGTAGTACTCGGTAAAAGAATGGGACTAAAGGCGGACAAGTCCCCTGGACCTGATGCCTTACATCCTAGGGTCTTAAGAGAAATGGCTGCAGAGATAGTGAATGCATTGGTTGTAATCTCCCAAAATTCCCTGGATTCTGGGACGGTCCCAGCAGATTGGAAAACCGCAAGTGTAACGCCGCTATTTAAAAAAAGAGGCAGACAAAAAGCAGGAAACTATAGACCAGTTTGTCTAACATCTGTCGTTGGGAAAATGCTGGAGTCCATTATTAAGGAAGCAGTAGTGGAACATTTGGAAAAGCATAATTCAATCAAGCAGAGTCAGCATGGTTTTATGAAAGGGAAATCATGTTTGACAAATTTGCTGGAGTTCTTTAAGAATGTAACAAGCAGGGTGGATAAGGGGGTACCAGTGGATGTGGTGTATTTGGATTTCCAAAGGCATTCGATAAGGTTCCACATAAGAGGTTATTGCACAAGATAAAAGCTCACGGGATTGGGGGTAATATATTAGCATGGATAGAGGATTGGCTAACTAACAGAAAACGGAGAATCGGGATAAAAGAGTTATTTTCCGGTTGGCAAACAGTGACTAGTGGAGTGCCACAGGGATCGGTGCTGGGTCCTCAACTATTTACAATCTGTATTAATGATTTGGATGAAGGGACCAAGTGTAATGTAGCCAAGTTTGCTGATAATACAAAGATGGGTGGGAAAGCAAATTGTGAGGAGGACACAAAAAATCTGCAAAGGGATATAGACAGACTAAGTGAATGGGCAAAATTTGGCAGATGGAGTATAATGTGGAAATATGTGAGGTTATCCACTTTGGCAGAAATAATAGAAAAGCAAATTATAATTTGAATGGAGAAAAATTGCAAAGTGCAGCAGTACAGAGAGACCTGGGGGTCCTTGCGCATGAAACACAAAAGGATAGTATGCAGGTACAGCAAGTGATCAGGAAGGCAAATGGAACGTTGGCCTTTATTGCAAGGGTGATAGAGTATAAAAGCAGAGAAGTCCTGCTACAACTGTACAGGGTATTGGTGAGGCCACATCTGGAGTACTGCTTACAGTTTTGGTCTCCTTATTTAAGGAAGGATATACTTGCATTGGAGGCTGTTCAGAGAAGGTTCACTCGGTGGATTCTGGAGATGAGGGGGTTGAGTAGGTTGGGCGTATATTCATTGGAGTTCAGAAAAATGAGAGGTGATGTTATTGAAACTTATAAGATAATAAGGGGGCTGGACAAGGTGAATGCAGAGAGGATATTTCCACTCATAGGGGAAACTAAAACTAGGGGACATCATCTTAGAATAAGGGGTCGCCCATTTAAAACTGAGATGAGGAGGAATTTCTTCTCTCAAAGGGTTGTAAATTTATGGAATTGTCTGCCCTAGAGAGCTGTGGAGGATGGGTCATTGAATATATTTAAGGCGGAGATAGACAGGTTTTTGAGCGATAAGGGAGTAAAGGGTTACAGGGAGCGGGCAGGGAAGTGGAGCTGAATTCATGCTCAGATCAGCCATGATCTTCTTGAATGGTGGAGCAGGCTCAAGGGGCCAAATGGCCTTATCCTGCTCGTATTTCTTATGTTCTTATGTTCTTTCGGAAGCGCAGCCTTCTGACCCACTGCTCTTCGGACAGGTCCAGGTATGAACTTTGTCACTGGTAAAGCCGTGGGGGTGTACGGCCTCCTACCCCAACATCTAGGGGCTCTCCTTCGGCCGCCGACATGGCCAACAGCCCTTCTCTCTTCATGACGCCTTGCTAGAGCATATCGAATGTGATGCTCGCGAACTAGTAACGCCCCCATTAAAGTTTTAGAAATAAGTTTCTCTCAAGCTTAACTGGTATGTTCTGTCTGCCGCTGCAAACATGGAGGCTCACCACCGTGCTGTGTGTAAACGTTACACTGACTGTAATCCCTTTAAATAACCACCAGTTAACGACTCTGCAACCCTGTACCGACTGTTCTCCAGAAGTTGTTCTTGGCAGCTGCAAAATGAGGCAGCTGCACCGAATTAACCGACTGAGGTGCAAACGTGGTCGTTGCACCAGGACCGACGTCTGGATCGCACTGATGGTCAGCAGCCAGGCACTACTGGTTTGCGCCCCCGGTGAGCCTCAAATGAATTTTCGATCGGGGCGCTAAAAGCTGCGCTCCTGGTTGGTAACTTCTTACCCTCCCAATAACTCCCCCTCTGGCAGTTAACTGAGGTGTTAGGCAACCGAAAATCCAGTCCCAGGTATTTACTTACAGATATAAGAACATAAGAACATAAGAAATAGGAACAGGAGTAGGCCATACGGCCCCTCGAGCCTGCTCCGCCATTCAATTTTATCATGGCTGATCTGATCATGGACTCAGCTCCAGTTCCCCTCCCGCTCCCCATAAGCCCTTGTCCCTTTATCGTTTAAGAAACTGTCTATTTCTGTCTTAAATATATTCAATGACCCTGCTTCCACAGCTCTCCGAGGCAGCGAATTCCACAGATTTACAACCCTTTGAGAGAAGAAATTTCTCCTCATCTCAGTTTTAAATGGGCGGCCCCTTATTCTAAGATCGTGCCCTCTAGTTCTAGTCTCCCCCATCAGTGGAAACATCCTCTCTGCATCCACCTTGCCAAGCCCCCTCATAATCTTATATGTTTCGATAAGATCACCTCTCATTCTTCTGAATTCCAATGAGTAGAGGCCCAGTGAAATGGGTGTGCCACACTATCATTGATTAACTTTTTGGTGCCCACCACCAGCCTTGGTGACTGCGGGTCTACCTGACGATCTTCGTGCCGCTCTCACCGCTCCTTCATGCGCGTTCCCTCCTAAGCGAGACAGCCAGCCCACTCTGCGCTGCACGTCTGGTGGCCGTATGCCACTCCCGCCTCCCGGCTCGCCCCCAAGCCCACCTCCGGCTCCCACTCACTCGTTTACTCTTGACCACGGTGCCCCTGTAAGGTTGTCCTTGCTCGGTACTCACATTATTTCGCGGACCACCTGGAAAATCTCTACAGACACCCAGGGGTCCGCGGACCCCAGTTTGAGAACCACTGAGTTAGACGAGACAGAGGAGCTCACGAGGGGTCAACAAATGCAGCTATAACTACTTGTGGGGTACCTTGTCTACACCTGTCACTACCCAGAGATCTCTATTTCCAGAACCCTCCACGTATATTTAACATGCCAGAGGAGATCTGTTTTCATCAACCTCTGCTTTACAAAAAAGAAAGAACTTGCATTTCTAGAGCGCCTTTCATGACCTCAGGACATCCCAAAGCACTTTACAGCCAATGTAGTACTTTTTGGAGTCACTGTTATAACATGGGAAATGCGGCAGCAAGCTCCACAAACAGCAATTAAATAAATGAACAGATCATTTTTTTTAGGTGATGGTTGAGGGATAAATAATGGTTTGGACATCAGAGAAAGTTCCCCTTCTTTTCTTCAAATAGTGGCTATGGGATCTTTTACATCCATCTAAGAAGACAGACGTAGCCCCAGTTTAACATTTCATTCGAAATATGGCACCTCTGAAAGTGCAGCGCTCCCTCAGTATTCCACTGGGAGTGGCAGCCTAGATCATGTGCTCACGTCTCTGGAGTGGGGCTTGGTGGGATTGCTACCCATTGAGCCATGGCTGACACTGTGGGGGGAAGCCCTGAGAGTCTCAGGCTGGTGGTCTGATCATCTGTGAGATGTCCATTAGTCGCCACTTCCAACTCCAGGAACAATGTGCCTCCGGCCTTGTTCACAATGAAAATGTATGTGCAAGAGGGCAGTGGACATGTACCGTGTTATGGTATCCTTAGAGGTTGTGGCTTGACAGGCCCCACAAGAAATTTAGCGAAAAATGAGAAGCACACGTAACTTCATTGTCCTCCTGATACCAGCTAACTTCTTCCTGATTTACTTGGAACTGAATGACTGGATTAACTCAGTCGGTTACCTCCCTCCATGTTACTGGTGCCTGTTGCCTTCTGCTCCAGATAGGGCCAGATATCCTGTACCAACTACAGGACAAGTAGCACTCCAGCATCAAAGGGGTTGGCCATTTAGGGCTGAGGTGAGGAGAAATTTCTTCACTCAGAGGGTTGTGACTCTTTGGAATTCTCTACCCCAGAGGGCTGTGGATGCTCAGTCGTTGAATATATTCAAAACAGAGATCGATAGATTTTTGGGCACTAAGAGAATCAAGGGATATGGAGATCGGGCAGGAAAGTGGAGTTGATGTAGAAATTCAGCCATGTTCTTATCTAATGGAGGAGGCGGCTTGAGGGGCCGAATGGCCTATTTCTGCTCCTAATTCTTATGTTCTTATGTTGCCTACTTATTTCCATGGGGTCACCAATTAATCGACATTCAAGGGTAGATTTTCAAAGCCTTTTACGCCCTTGGCAAGATATTTCACGCATGGTGAGCCCACATGGGAAAATCACGGACTGAATGGCCATAAATTTCCATTCATTGATGGCAACGGATTGATCATCACAGGCCACAGAACAATCACTTTCGAAAGGGAATTGGATACATACTTGAAATGGCAAAATATGCAGGGCTATGGGGAAAAAGTACGGGAGGTGTTGACCTAATTGGACTGGTCCGTCAAAGAGCCGGCACAGGCACGATGGGGCGAAGGGCCTCCTTCTGTGCTGTATGATTCTATGAACATCTCTCTCAGTGGGAGAGTGTGAGCCATTAAAACATGCTCGGTGGGAGGGGTTATTTGCTTAATCTTTCTCTGCTCAACCTTTAAGGCGGTGTCTATTTCTCTCATTGTGGTTTCAAGAGAACATATGATTAGGAAGACATCTGGTGAGAATGGTGGGATATTGCACACTGATTCACACCAAGGTTTAGACTTTCCATTATTTTTGTATGCATTCTGCCCATTTAACGTCCATTTTAATGCTGAAATGAGGTGTAACGCCGATATATCGCCCATTTAGCCACCAAATGGAAACTAGCGCCCATTTCGCGGTCACTTATCGCCGAGCGTTACTTTCTGCATGAATTAACGGCAATAAAAAATAATACCGCCGGCCCACTTTTTTTGGGCGGAAAGATCAGAATGGGTGACACCAACGCCCATAATATCGCCCAGCGTTACTTTCAGAATGTAATTAACGCCGAGATTTAATAATACCGCCCGCCCACTTTTTTTGTCATAAAGATCACACATGCCAAAACGAATGCCCAGAAAATTGCCAAGCGTTACTTTCGGCACCTCGCACACATTTTGCCGACAATATCGCTCGCCGAGAAAACCGCTGTGAAAAAGTTGCTCTTACCTGAACTAATCACAGCGGTATGGATACCATTTTCTAAATCACAGGGCGCTTCAACTTCGGGGGAGTTTGGATGTACTCTGGAGTTCTTTTAAGGAGAACAAACATCTTATCATACTGTGGACGATTGGAATGTAGTTTAGGTGTCCTAGTGGGGACTTATTGTTTGTGAACAATTGGTGTACGACTGATACTTATTGGAATTGGGCCTGTCATTTCTCAGCCTGTCTTGTTGAGTACGCACATGCTGCAGACTAGAAACATAGAACATAGCAACATAGAAAATAGGGGCAGGAGTAGGCCATTCGGCCCTTCTAGCCTGCACCGCCATTCAATGAGTTCATGGCTGAACATGCAACTTCAGTACCCCATTCCTGCTTTCTCGCCATACCCCTTGATCCCCCTAGTAGTAAGGACTTCATCGAACTCCTTTTTGAATATATTTAGTGAATTGGCTTCAACAACTTTCTGTGGTAGAGAATTCCACAGGTTCACCACTCTGGGTGAACAAGTTTCTCCTCATCTCGGTCCAAAATGGCTTACCCCTTATCCTTAGACTGTGACCCCTGGTTCTGGACTTCCCCAACATTGGGAACATTCTTCCTGCATCTAAACCCATCAGAATTTTAAACATTTCTATGAGGTCCCCTCTCATTCTTCTGAACTCCAGTGAATACAAGCCCAGTTAATCCAGTCTTTCTTGATAGGTCAGTCCCGCCATCCCGGGAATCAGCCTGGTGAACCTTCGCTGCACTCCCTCAATAGCAAGAATGTCCTTCCTCAGATTAGGAGACCAAAACTGTACACAATACTCCAGGTGTGGCCTCACCAAGGCCCTGTACAACTGTAGCAACACCTCCCTGTCCCTGTACTCAAATCCCCTCACGATGAAGGCCAACATGCCATTTGCTTTCTTAACCGCCTGCTGTACCTGCATGCCAACCTTCAATGACTGATGTACCATGACACCCAGGTCTCGTTGCACCTCCCCTTTTCCTAATCTGTCACCATTCAGATAATAGTCTGTCTCTCTGTTTTTACCACCAAAGTGGATAACCTCACATTTATCCACATTATACTTCATCTGCCATGCATTTGCCCACTCACCTAACCTATCCAAGGCGCTCTGCAGCCTCATAGCATCCTCCTCGCAGCTCACACTGCCACCCAACTAACTTAGTGTCATCCGCAAATTTGGAGATACTACATTTAATCCCCTCGTCTAAATCATTAATGTACAGTGTAAACAGCTGGGGCCCCAGCACAGAACCTTGCGGTACCCCACTAGTCACCGCCTGCCATTCTGAAAAGTACCCATTTACTCCTACTCTTTCCTTCCTGTCTGACAACCAGTTCTCAATCCATGTCAGCACACTACCCCCAATCCCATGTGCTTTAACTTTGCACATTAATCTCTTGTGTGGGACCTTGTCGAAAGCCTTCTGAAAGTCCAAATATACCACATCAACTGGTTCTCCCTTGTCCACTCTACTGGAAACATCCTCAAAAAATTCCAGAAGATTTGTCAAGCATGATTTCCCTTTCACAAATCCATGCTGACTTGGACCTATCATGTCACCTCTTTCCAAATGCGCTGCTATGACATCCTTAATAATTGATTCCATCATTTTACCCACTACCGATGTCAGGCTGACCGGTCTATAATTCCCTGTTTTCTCTCTCCCTCCTTTTTTAAAAAGTGGGGTTACATTGGCTACCCTCCACTCGATAGGAACTGATCCAGAGTCAATGGAATGTTGGAAAATGACTGTCAATGCATCCGCTATTTCCAAGGCCACCTCCTTAAGTACTCTGGGATGCAGTCCATCAGGCCCTGGGGATTTATCGGCCTTCAATCCCATCAATTTCCCCAACACAATTTCCCGACTAATAAGGATTTCCCTCAGTTCCTCCTCCTTACTAGGCCCTCTGACCCCTTTTATATCCGGAAGGTTGTTTGTGTCCTCCTTAGTGAATACCGAACCAAAGTACTTGTTCTTTTGGCCTGCCATTTCTTTGTTCCCCGTTATGACTTCCCCTGATTCTGACTGCGGGGGACCTACGTTTGTCTTTACTAACCTTTTTCTCTTTACATATCTATGGAAACTGTTGCAATCCGTCTTAATGTTCCCTGCAAGCTTCTTCTCGTACTCCATTTTCCTTGCCCTAATCAAACCCTTTGTCCTCCTCTGCTGAGTTCTAAATTTCTCCCAGTCTCCGGGTTCGCTGCTATTTCTGGCCAATTTGTATGCCACTTCCTTGGCTTTAATACTATCCCTGATTTCCCTTGATAGCCACGGTTGAGCCACCTTCCCTTTTTTATTTTTACGCCAGACAGTAATGTACAATTGTTGTAGTTCATCCATGCGGTCTCTAAATGTCTGCCATTGCCCATCCACAGTCAACCCCTTAAGTATCATTCGCAATCTATCCTAGCCAATTCACGCCTCATACCTTCAAAGTTACCCTTCTTTAAGTTCTGGACCATGGTCTCTGAATTAACTGTTTCATTCTCCATCCTAATGCAGAATTCCACCATATTATGGTCACTCTTCCCCAAGGGGCCTCGCACAACGAGATTTCTAATTAATCCTCTCTCATTACACAACACCCTGTCTCAGATGGCCTCCCCCCTAGTTGGTTCCTCAACATATTGGTCTAGAAAACCATCCCTTATGCACTCCAGGAAATCCTCCTCCCCCGTATTGCTTCCAGTTTGGTTAGTCCAATCTATGTGCATATTAAATTCACCCATTATAACTGCTGCACCTTTATTGCATGCACCCCTAATTTCCTGTTTGATGCCCTCCCCAACATCACTACTACTGTTTGTAGGTCTGTACACAACTCCCACTAACGTTTTTTGCCCTTTGGTGTTCTGCAGCTCTACCCATATAGATTCCACATCATCCAAGCTAATGTCCTTCCTAACTATTGCATTAATCTCCTCTTTAAGCAGCAATGCTACCTCACTTCCTTTTCCTTTTATTCTATCCTTCCTGAATGTTGAATACCCCTGGATGTTGAGTTCCCAGCCCCGATTATCCTGGAGCCACGTCTCTGTAATCCAAATCACATCATATTTGTTAACATCTATTTGCACAGTTAATTCATCCACCTTATTACCGATACTCCTTGCATTAAGACACAAAGCCTTCAGGCTTGTTTTTTTAACACCCTTTGTTCTTTTAGAATTTTGCTGTACAGTGACCCTTTTTGTTCTTTGCCTTGGGTTTCTCTGCCCTCCACTTTTCCTCATATCTTTTCTGTCTTTTGCTTTTATCTCCTTTTTGTTTTCCTCTGTCTCCATGCATTGGTTCCCATCCCCCTGCCATATTAGTTTAACTCCTCCCCAACAGCACTAGCAAACACTCCCCCTGGGACATTGGTTCCGGTCCTGCCCAGGTGCAGACCGTCCGGTTTGTACTGGTCCCACCTTCCCCAGAACTGGTTCCAATGCCCCAGGAATTTGAATCCCTCCCTGCTGCACCACTGCTCAAGCCACGTATTCATCTGCGCTATCCTGTGATTCTTACTCTGACTAGCACGTGGCACTGGTAGCAATCCCGAGATTACTACTTTTGAGGTCCTACTTTTTAATTTAGCTCCTAGCTCCTTAAATTCGTTTCGTAGGACCTCATCCCTTTTTTTACCTATGTCGTTGGTACCAATGTGCACCACGACAACTGGCTGTTCTCCCTCCCTTTTTAGAATGTCCTGCACCCGCTCCGAGACATTCTTGACCCTTGCACCAGGGAGGCAACATACCATCCTGGAGTCTCGGTTGCGGCCGCAGAAATGCCTATCTATTCCCCTTACAATTGAATCCCCTATCACTATCGCTCTCCCACTCTTTTTCCTGCCCTCCTGTGCAACAGAGCCAGCCACGGTGCCATGAACTTGGCTGCTGCTGCCCTCCCCTGATGAGTCATCCCCCTCAACAGTACTCAAAGCAGTGTATCTGTTTTGCAGGGGATGACCACAGGGGACCCGTGCACTACCTTCCTTGCACTGTTCTTCCTGCTGGTCTTCCATTCCCGAGCTGGCTGTGGACCCTTTACCTGCGGTACGACCAACTCGCTACACGTGCTACTCACGTCATTCTCAGCATCGTGGATGCTCCAGAGTGAATCCATCCTCAGCTCCAACTCTGCAACGCGGTCCGTCAGGAGCTGGAGGCGGATACACTTCCTGCACACGTAGTCGTCAGGGACACTGGAGTCGTCCGTGAGTTCCCACATGGTACAGGAGGAGCATAACACATGACCGAGCTCTCCTGCCATGACTTAACCCTTAGATAGGCAACAACAATGCTAAAGTTTACTCGCAGTTATAGAAGAGAAAAAAGAAAAACTACTCACCAATCACCAGCCAATCACTTACCCCCTTGGCTGTGATGTCACCTTTCTGTTTCTTTCGACTTCTTTTTTGCTTTCTCCCTGTAACTGCACAAGTACACCTTTTATAGGCCTCACCAACGGACCTCCTCGACGCTGCTCCCGACTGCCGCCGATGCTGGGCTCCGGACTCCCTGTTGTGCCTTTTATAGGCCTCACCAACGCTGCTCCCGACTGCCGCCGACTAGAGATGGCAGAAGGTATATTCGACAGCATTCTGTGCCCAATGTAAGACGTGCCAGACTGATGAGGAGGACCAGACCTTACACTCCCCCGCACTTACAGGGAGAAGCGGTCTTACCTCAACTTGTCCGATAACACTTGCCTTAGGAGACTGCGCTTCCACAAAGAGGTTATCAGTGAGATATGCCAGCTCCTCAGGGAGATCTGCAGCTTGCCAGCACCATCAGGACCGCATTGTCCATCGAGGTCAAGGTCACCGCAGCACTTTCGTTCTGCCTGTCGGGTTTTTTTCAGGCCTCAGCTGGCGACATTTACGCTATATCTCAGCATGCCACACATTGCTGCATTCAGCAGGTCACTGAAGCTTTTTATGCACACAGGATGGACTTTATTAGCTTTCCTATGACCAGGGAGGCTCAAACTGAGAGGGCTTTAGGATTCTACCAAATAGCTAACTTCCCCAAGGTGCAGGGAGCAATAGACTGTACGCACATCGCGATGCGGGCGCCTTTTCAGGAAGCAGAGGTTTTTCGGAACCGAAAGGGATTCCACTCCCTGAAGGTGCAACTCTTGTCGACCACCAGCAAATTATAATGGCAGTAAATGCCAAATTTCCGGGCAGCATCCATGATGCTCACATCCTGCGTTTACCAGTCAGCCACAAGGTCAATGCTGGATGCTTGGTGACAGAGGATATGGCCTCGCCACCCTGGCTGATGACACCCACACCGAAGCCGAAAAGCAATACAACGAGAGCCATAGAGTCACACGCAATTTTATGGAGAAAATCATTGGCATGCTTAAGCAGCACTTTAGAGGCCTGGACTACTCAGGAGGCGAGCTCCAATACCAGCAGGTAGCTCAATTCGTGGTAGTGTGCTCCATTCTGCACAACTTGGCTATCTGGAGGGGACAAGAATTGCCAGAAGGGACTGCCAGTCCACCTCAGGGGAGACAGGAAGAGGAGGATGAGGAGGTGGATGCTGACATCAGGCTAAACAATCAGGCTAACGCTGAATCCATGCCCCATCTCCCTCTAGACCGCAGGAAAGGGTCCGTGGTGGCTTCATAGCTGCAAGACTTTTACGTCAGCAGCTCATAAATGAGCACTTTGCTTGAAAGAACGTTGTTGTTATTTACAAAGCTGCAACACTGCTGGGTGTGCAGCTCATACATCAATGGTGTGCATCATCTTGGTGACAGTGAAAGTTTAAGTTGATTCAAGTTAAGTTTAATTATACTCTTTCATGTTAAGGAATCAGCAGTGTGTAATGGTGCCGCTATCTGAGACAATTCACAACAAGGTAATGTTAAATAAAAAACATTTAATTTGAACAATTGTGTGAAATCATAATTATAACTGTAAAAAACACCCCACCGCACAACAAATTGATCACATTTACATCATTCAAATGGTCAACTGGTTTCCAGTAACACAGAACACAAATGCAAACCAGCAAGATTGCCCCCTCACCCCTTCCCCCGACCCTCCCAACAAAATAGCACCAACAACATAAAAATATGCCCAAGACAACACCTGCGGCCATGCACCTCACTTTCCTTTCCCTCCCTGCTTCTCCTCCCCACCTCTACCCCTTCCCCTCCTGACTCCAAGCCGCCTGGCCGAGGAGCTCCTCAGGTGCCGCTCCATTAGGGGGGATGACGGCAGAACTGCTGGTTGGACGGATACGAGAGAGGACGGTCCCGAGGTGGGAACGTCAGAAGCAAGATCTTTCTCCTGGCTCTCATGTGTCGTTGGCAATGGGGATGCAGCACCTTGGGGTGCAGTGCTACGCTCCGGGATCACTGGGAGGCCTCTGCCACCAGTGCTCCTGGCTATCAGCTCCAGGGCCTCCGCCATCCGCGACACATACTCTGTCACGGTGGCGGACATGCTGGTCAATTGGAGGGATATGCCCCCCATTGTCTGGAGGTTCTGCTGATCTATGTCAACACTCCTCCTGGACAAGTGTACCATGTCCCCGCTCAAATCTGCTGCCCATGGAGCAAACCTGCTGCGTTGAACCAACCTCTGCTTGGGCCCGGTACCTCCATAGTGGAGGTGGGAATAGCCACAGGAGCACTAGATGTCAAATTGATTATGGAGCTTGGCGATGCAGGCTCCTCAAAGTCGGCACTGTCATCTGTTGAGAAGGGATCCAGCAGATCCACGGGCGAGAATCGGTGCTCCTCAGCACTAGATGGGGGATCGTCCAGCGAGTCCGTCCCCACGCCCCCACCTTCTGGGCTCGGTGTTCTTGCATGGGGCTGCACTGCTGGCTGAGCTGCAAAACATAAATGAGGTTAGTGGAGGAGAAGGGGTTGCTAGGGTCACAAGGTGATTCCAGCGCTACACAGAGCATATGCACGTCAAAAGCACACTGCTATCAAGATCATCACTGTGGATCGTCAAGATTGACTGTGGATGGGCAATGGCAGACATTTAGAGACCGCATGGATGAACTACAACAATTGTACATTCCTGTCTGGCGTAAAAATAAAAAAGGGAAGGTGGCTCAACCGTGGCTATCAAGGGAAATCAGTGATAGTATTAAAGCCAAGGAAGTGGCATACAAATTGGCCAGAAATAGCAGCGAACCCGGGGACTGGGAGAAATTTAGAACTCAGCAGAGGAGGACAAAGGGTTTGATTAGGGCAGGGAAAATAGAGTACGAGAAGAAGCTTGCAGGGAACATTAAGACGGATTGCAAAAGTTTCTATAGATATGTAAAGAGAAAAAGGTTAGTAAAGACAAACGTAGGTCCCCTGCAGTCAGAATCAGGGGAAGTCATAACGGGGAACAAAAAAATGGCGGACCAATTGAACAAGTACTTTGGTTCGGTATTCACTAAGGAGGACACTAACAACCTTCCGGATATAAAAGGCGTCAGAGGGCCTAGTAAGGAGGAGGAACTGAGGGAAATCCTTATTAGTCGGGAAATTATGTTGGGGAAATTGATGGGATTGAAGGCCGATAAATCCCCAGGGCCTGATGGACTGCATCCCAGAGTACTTAAGGAGGTGGCCTTGGAAATAGCGGATGCATTGACAGTCATTTTCCAACATTCCATTGACTCTGGATCAGTTCCTATGGAGTGGAGGGTAGCCAATGTAACCCCACTTTTTAAAAAAGGAGGGAGAGAGAAAACAGGGAATTATAGACCGGTCAGCCTGACATCGGTAGTGGGTAAGATGATGGAATCAATTATTAAGGATGTCATAGCAGCGCATTTGGAAAGAGGTGACATGATAGGTCCAAGTCAGCATGGATTTGTGAAAGGGAAGTCATGCTTGACAAATCTTCTGGAATTTTTTGAGGATGTTTCCAGTAGAGTGGACAAGCGAGAACCAGTTGATGTGGTATATTTGGACTTTCAGAAGGCTTTCGACAAGGTCCCACACAAGAGATTAATGTGCAAAGTTAAAGCACATGGGATTGGGGGTAGTGTGCTGACATGGATTGAGAACTGGTTGTCAGACAGGAAGCAAAGAGTAAGAGTAAATGGGTACTTTTCAGAATGGCAGGCGGTGACTAGTGGGGTACCGCAAGGTTCTGTGCTGGGGCCCCAGCTGTTTACACTGTACATTAATGATTTAGACGAGGGGATTAAATGTAGTATCTCCAAATTTGCGGATGACACTAAGTTAGTTGGGTGGCAGTGTGAGCTGCGAGGAGGATGCTATGAGGCTGCAGAGCGACTTGGATAGGTTAGGTGAGTGGGCAAATGCATGGCAGATGAAGTATAATGTGGATAAATGTGAGGTTATCCACTTTGGTGGTAAAAACAGAGAGACAGACTATTATCTGAATGGTGACAGATTAGGAAAAGGGGAGGTGCAACGAGACCTGGGTGTCATGGTACATCAGTCATTGAAGGTTGGCATGCAGGTACAGCAGGCGGTTAAGAAAGCAAATGGCATGTTGGCCTTCATAACAAGGGGATTTGAGTACAGGGACAGGGAGGTGTTGCTACAGTTGAACAGGGCCTTGGTGAGGCCACACCTGGATTATTGTGTCATGTTTTGGTCTCCTAACCTGAGGAAGGACATTCTTGCTATTGAGGGAGTGCAGCGAAGGTTCACCAGGCTGATTCCCGGGATGGCGGGACTGACCTATCAAGAAAGACTGGATTAACTGGGCTTGTATTCACTGGAGTTCAGAAGAATGAGAGGGGACCTCAAAGAAATGTTTAAAATTCTAACGGGTTTAGACAGGTTAGATGTAGGAAGAATGTTCCCAATGTTGGGGAAGTCCAGAACCAGGGGTCATATTCTAAGGATAAGGGGTAAGCCATTTTGGACCGAGATGAGGAGAAACTTCTTCACCCAGAGAGTGGTGAACCTGTGGAATTCTCTTACCACAGAAAGTTGTTGAGGCCAATTCACTAAATATATTCAAAAAGGAGTTAGATGTAGTCCTTACTACTAGGGGGATCAAGGGGTATGGCGAGAATGGGGTACTGAAGTTGCATGTTCAGCCATGAACTCATTGAATGGCGGTGCAGGCTACAAGGGCCGAATGGCCTACTCTTGCACCTATTTTCTATGTTTCTATGTCACAGACATCACATTTCATGACCATCACCAAATTCTGCATTGCAATGATTGTCATGAGACCATCATTATTTAGAGAACACTTTTATGATTCACCTATCATATATTATTGGTCAGATATGAGTGGGTGTGACATCTATTGAATTTACATCACGCAATGGTGTATACTTTACTCATGTGGCATCACATCAGGTTCTGCAGCTGCATGTGTGGCCGACCAGGGGTAGCTCCTCACTAGCGCCAGCACCCGCTCCTCGATGTCGGTGAGCTCGATGATGATTGGTGGCCCCCCACCCGTTCGCCTCTGCTCAGCTCTATTCTTCGAAAGCTTCTTCTGTAAAAGGTAACAACAGCACGACATGGCATGAGATCATTGCATGATATCATTACTAGGTACTGTCACAGATACTTAGACAACACATAACCGATAGATGTAATCATGGTTATTATGAAACTTAGCATTCTTTACCTAAAGACGTACACCGTGAACACGGGCTTTGAATACAACATTCCTGGTATAAGTGCAAAACATCACATCTGATTTTAATCACTCAATACACGTACTATTCAAATTATATAAATATATAAGTACATGTAAATAAATGTAATATTTACTCTGGCAGATACGACAAGATCCTTCCAGCGCTTGCGGCACTGATTGCCCTCACGCACCTCATTGGTCGCCGATGAGACCACCTCAGCTATGTCAGCCCATATCTTCTGGTAGGCCTTTGGGGTGGGCTTCCCACGCCCTCCCTGGGTCATTTGACCCCAACATGACTCGACCTCCTGCATGAGGGACGCATTTGCCTCTTCCGAGAACCTCCTCGCTCTTTTTCGTCCTCCCAATTGTTTCTCTCCTAGCTCACTGCTTTTGCCAGCGTCAGTCTCCACAGCATGCTGTGTCGCTTCCTCCATCTCTTCCATTTTAATTTTATTGACAAAAATTTGGTGCCAACTACGCTCTTTGTGCTCAGTAGGCTACACCACACCCACACATGCTTTCAGTTTCTCTCTGCTCCCTCTCTCTCTGCCTTCTCTTCTGCGCATGTAGTAATGACCCCTGACCTCCGGAAACGCGGGAAACGACCATTGCCATGCCGTTGCTATGGACGGTGACACTTTACGGCAGCAGGTCAAAAAAAATTAATGCTAACACCCATTTCAGATCGCTCGCGTTTACGGCCATTTTTAAAAATGGAAAGTTAGGGTTTAGAAAATGGGCAATAATCCGGCGATCTCAAAACCCATATTTACTGCCCACGCTGGAAATAACACCCATTTTTTTGGCAATCTGCGCAAAAGTGGAAAGTATAGCCCCAAGAGTAACGTTACTTGACAAATTACCATTGTGCCATCTACAGGTGTTAACTGGTATTGACACTTTTAAAATGGTTTTTGCCATAGACAGAGCCTGACATGGGAGTTTTCAATGCTATTTGAAATGCAATTCTGCAACCAACTGAACAGTTTTAAAAGATAATACCGTAGTATTTTCAAATTATTATTTTTTGGACTTTTATAATGTTTGACGGTTGCAGACTCTGTGGAGGAAGAAGAGAAAGATTAGGAGAACGACTGCAGAGATTCCAGGCTGAACAGGCACCCCTGATGTAATCTCTGAGCCCTTCCCATTGCTAACCACACCCACCTCTCGATAGATTCATGTGGGGCAATGTTTCACAAAGCAGCAACTGAGTTGTGCCAGACCGGGGAAGCCACATCTTATAAAGGATGCCTTCAGCTGATTAAAATCAAAGCCTATGGCCATCACAGTCCCCCTTTTGGAAAGAAGCTTAACTCAGCTGCCTTCTTTTTTATTCGTTCCAGGATATGGGCGTTGCAGGCAAGGCCAGCATTTATTGCCCACCCCTAATTGCCCTTGAAAAGATGGTGGTGAGCCATCTTCTTGAACAGCTGCAGTCCTTACGGTGAAGGTCCTAGGTCGATGCCGGGTGGTCTGTCCGTTTTTATGCTTATTATTGTTTCTTGTAGTGTTTTGTTACAACTGAGTGACTCGCTAGTCCATTTTAGAGGGCAGTTAAGAGTCAACCACATTGCTATGGGTCCGGAGTCACATATAGGCCAGACCAGGTAAGGATGGCGGACTTCCTTCCCTAAAGGACATCAGTGAACCAAATGTGTTTTTACAACAATCCGACAGTTTCATGGTCACCATTATTGATTTATTTAATTGACAGAATTTAAATTTCCCAGCTGCTGTTTGTGGGACCTTGCTGTGCACAAATTGGCTGCTGCGTTTCCTGTATTAGAGCAGTGACTACACTTCAAAAGTGCTTCAGTGGCTGTAAAGCGCTTTGGGACATCCTGAGGCTGTGAAAGGCGCTGTATAAATGCATAGAAACATAGAAACATAGAAAATAGGTGCAGGAGTAGGCCATTCGGCCCTTCTAGCCTGCAACGCCATTCAATGAGTTCATGGCTGAACATTCAACTTCAGTACCCCATTCCTGCTTTCTCGCCATACCCCTTGATCCCCCTAGCAGTAAGGACCTCATCTAACTCCTTTTTGAATATATTTAGTGAATTGGCCTCAACAACTTTCTGTGGTAGAGAATTCCACAGGTTCACCACTCTCTGGGTGAAGAAGTTTCTCCGCATCTCGGTCCTAAATGGCTTACCCCTTATCCTTAGACTGTGACCTCTGGTTCTGGACTTCCCCAACATTGGGAACATTCTTCCTGCATCTAACCTGTCTAACCCCGTCAGAATTTTATATGTTTCTATGAGGTCCCCTCTCATTCTTCTGAACTCCAGTGAATACAAGCCCAGTTGATCCAGTCTTTCTTGATAGGTCAGTCCCGCCATCCCGGGAATCAGTCTGGTGAACCTTCGCTGCACTCCCTCAATAGCAAGAATGTCCTTCCTCAGGTTAGGAGACCAAAACTGTACACAATACTCCAGGTGTGGCCTCACCAATGCCCTGTACAACTGTAGCAACACCTCCCTGCCCCTGTACTCAAATCCCCTTGCTATGAAGGCCAACATGCCATTTGCTTTCTTAACCGCCTGCTGCACCTGCATGCCAACCTTCAATGACTGATGTACCATGACACCCAGGTCTCTTTGCACCTCCCCTTTTCCTAATCTGTCACCATTCAGATAATAGTCTGTCTCTCTGTTTTTACCACCAAAGTGGATAACCTCACATTTATCCACATTATACTTCATCTGCCATGCATTTGCCCACTCACCTAACCTATCCAAGTTGCTCTGCAGCCTCACAGCATCCTCCTCGCAGCTCACACTGCCACCCAACTTAGTGTCATCCGCAAATTTGGAGATACTACATTTAATCCCCTCATCTAAATCATTAATGTACAGTGTAAACAGCTGGGGCCCCAGCACAGAACCTTGCGGTACCCCACTAGTCACTGCCTGCCATTCTGAAAAGTACCCATTTACTCCTACTCTTTGCTTCCTGTCTGACAACCAGTTCTCAATCCATGTCAGTACACTACCCCCAATCCCATGTGCTCTAACTTTGCACATCAATCTCTTGTGTGGGACCTTGTCGAACGCCTTCTGAAAGTCCAAATATACCACATCAACTGGTTCTCCCTTATCCACTCTACTGGAAACATCCTCAAAAAATTCCAGAAGATTTGTCAAGCATGATTTCCCTTTCACAAATCCATGCTGACTTGGACCTATCATGTCACCTCTTTCCAAATGCACTGCTATGACATCCTTAATAATTGATTCCATTATTGATACAAGTCTTTCTTTTAAATATAATATTAAAATACATAATCAGTACATATTCCTAAAAGGCATCGTATGGATGTTGGCTATATGGACTTCCAGAAGGCATTTGATAAAGTTCCACACAAATGATTATTAGCAAAAATAAAAACACACGGAATTGGAGGTAACCTTGTGACATAGGGTGGTAATTGGTTGGGAAGTAGGAGATAGAGAGTAGGGATAAAGTAATCTGATTGATGAGATGTGACAAGTGGTGCTCCCCAGGAATCTGTACTGGGGCCTCAGCTTTCACCATATATATATCAATAGCTTGGATGAAGTAATCGACAGTTGTGCATTCAGGTTTGCAGATGACACTAAGTTGGGAGGCACAGTAAGTTGTTCGATGGAAGCAGGAGGTTACAAAAGGGACACAGAGAGATTAAGTATGTCAGCAAAACTGTGGACCAAGGAGTTCAAAGTGGAGACCCATCACCTTTCCCGACCACTGTCTCAGGTTGAACTGGACTGTTTGTAATCTATTCGACTCTGAGTTGAGTTTCTGACCTCATATCCTTTCCAAAGCCTACCTACCTCCACCACTGTAACATTGCCAGCCTCTGCCTCAGCCCATTTGTTGCTGAAACCTTAAGCCTTAGTTACTTTCAAATTCAATTATTCCAATGCTCTCCGGGCCAACTTTCCATTCTCCATCTTCCATAAGTTTCAGATCATCCAATACTCTGCTGCCTGTATCCGATCCTGCTCCAAGTCCCACTCACCCATCACCCATGTCTTGTCTTGGAGGGTTTGGCCCACAGTCCTCCAAACCCTCCAATTTAAAAGTCTGATCCTCGGAACAGTCTGATCCTGTGCTGAATGGTATATACTTTAATGCAAGGAGTATAGCGAATAAGGCGGATGAGCTAAGAGCACAGGTAGACACTTGGGAGTATGACATTATAGCCATTACAGAAACATGGCTGAAAGAGGAGCAGGTTTGGTAGATCAATATTCCTGGCTACAGGATTTTTAGACAAGATAGAGAGGGGTGTAAAAAGGGGGGCGGGGTTGCGTGAATTTTTTGAGGAGGTAACCAAGAGGGTCGATGAGGGTAGTGCGTACGGTGTAGTATATATGGACTTTCGCAAGGCTTTTGATAAGGTCCTGCATTTTGTACACCACAATGAGGTCTCTTCTCAACCTTCTCTGTTCCAATGAGAACAAATCCAGCCTATCCAATCTGTCCTCATAACTAAGATTCTCCATTCCAGGCAGCATCCTAGTAAATATCCTCTGCACCCTCTCTAGTGCAATCACATCCTTCCTATAATACAGCGACCAGAACTGCATGCAGTACTCCAGCTGTGGCCTAACCAAAGTATTATACAATTTAAGCATAACCTCCCTGCTCTTATATTCTATGCCTCAGCCAATAGAGGCAAGCATTCCGCATGCCTTCTGAACCACCTTATCCACCTGGCCTGCTACTTTCAGGGATCTGAAGGTTAAAGCCCATGGGATCCAGGGCAAAGTGGCAAGTTAGATCCAAAATTGGCTCAGAGATAGGAAGCAAAGGGTAATGATTGATGGATGCTTTTGTGACTGGAAGGGTGTTTCCAGTGGGGTTCTGCAGGGCTCAGTATTGGGTCCCTTGCTTTTTGTGGTATATATCAACGATTTAGATTTGAATATCGGGAGTATGATTAAGAAGTTTGCAGGCGACACTAAAATTGGCTGTGTGGTTGATAATGAAGAGGAAAGGCTGCAGGAGGATATCAATTTACTGGTCAGGTGGGCAGAACAGTGGCAAATGGAATTTAATTCGGAGAAGTATGAGGTGATGTACTTTGGGAGGGCTAATAAGGAAAGGGTATGCACATTAAGCGGTAGGCTACTTAATAGTGTAGATGAACAAAGGGACCTTGGAGTGCTTGTCCACAGATCCCTGAAAGTAGCTAAGGTGGATAAGGTGGTTCAGAAGGTGTGCGGAATGCTTGCCTCTATTGGCCGAGGCATAGAATATAAGAGCAGGGAGGTTATGCTTAAATTGTATAATACTTTGGTTAGGCCACAGCTGGAGTACTGCATGCAGTTCTGGTCGCCGTATTATAGGAAGGACGTGATTGCACTAGAGAGGGTGCAGAGGAGATTTACTAGGATGCTGCCTGGAATGGAGAATCTTAGTTATGAGGACAGATTGGATAGGCTGGATTTGTTCTCATTGGAACAGAGGAGGTTGAGAAGAGACCTCATTGAGGTGTACAAAATATTGAGGGGCCTGGACATAGTGGATAGTAAGGGTCTATTGCCATTGGTGGAGGGGTCTATTATGAGGGGGCATAGTTTTAAGGTGGTTGGTGGAAGGTTTAGAGGTGATTTGAGGGGGGGGGGTTTCTTTACGCAGAGGGTTGTGGGGATCTGGAACTCGCTGCCTGGAAGACTGCCAGAAACCCTCACCACTTTTAAGAGATGGTTGGATGAGCACTTGAAGTGCCGTAACCTGCAGGGTTACGGAGCTAGAGCTGGTAATTGGGATTAGACTGGATGACCTTTTGTTGGACGCCCAGATATAATGGTAAGTACTGCAGGGAATAGAATACGGCCAGGGTGATCTCCTGGACTAGTTTCGATCGCCTGGATGGGTCAGAGAGGAATTTTCCCAGATTTTTTTCTCCCTAAATTGGCCTGGGTTTTTATCTGTTTTTTTGCCTCTCCCAGGAGATCACATGGTTCCGGTTGGGATGGAGTGTAGATGTTTTCAGTATAAGGGGTGTCGCAGTTGTGTGAGGCAGACTGGTTGGGCTGGGTGCTCTTTGCCTTTCCGTTATTGTTCATAGGTTTATATGTAACCTTTAGGGCTGCTGACCAAGGGCCGTGCGGCTCTTTGTCGGCCGGTGCGGACACGATGGGCCAAAATGGCCTCCTTCTGCGCTGTAAGTTTCTATGTTTCTATGTGTTCCAATCTCTCCATGGTCTCGCCCCTCCCTATCTCTGTGACATCCTTCAGCCCTACACCCCTCCAAAACCTCTGTGCTCCTCCAATTTTGGCCTCTTGTGCATCCCTCCCCTCCTTATGTTCTCAAATTTCCTTCCTAAACTTCCCCACTTCCCCCTCCTCATTTAAGACCCTCCTTAAAACCCACCTCTTTGACCAAGCGTTTGGTCGCCCCTCCCACTATCTCCTTCTTTAGCTCAGCAGCTACTTTTATCTGATTGTCCCTCTGTGAAGCTTCTTGGGACACTTTTCTATGTTAAAGGCGCTATATAAATGCAAGCTGCAGTTGTACCTGTTGACACAGGTCTTCCTTTTGGCATTAGCATAAGTCAGACATTGGAACTGCAGTAAATGGCCAGGATATCGTGGGAACTCCCCTGCTCTTCTTTGAAATAGTGCCATGGGAACTTTTATGCCTACCTGAGAGGGTCGATGGTTTAATGTCTCGGTTTAATGTCTCATCCGGAAGACAGCACCTCAGACAGTGCAGCACTCCCTCAGCACTGCACTGGGAGTGTTCGTGTAGATTTTTGTGTTCAAGTCTCTGGAGTGGGACTTTAAACCACAACCTTCCAATGTTCCCTGTCATTTTTTTGGGCAGCGTGGCCCCTTTAATGAGCTGCGCCACCCATTCTAAATTCTACACATGCGCTTTTTTTCAATTTTAAATCCGTCTCACCGGCTGCGTGGGAGCTCAAGAGCGCTGCGCGGCCACATTGCTGCGCAGCTTAAAGAGAACGTTGTAACCTTCTGACTCAGAGGCAAGAGTGCTATCTACTGAACCATGGCTAAAATACATATAGCGTCTTCAATGTGGTAAAACATCCCAAGGCATTATACAGGAGCATATTCAAACAAGGTGGACAGGGCAGGTGACCATAAGCTTGTTAAAGAGGTAGGTTTTAAGGAGCGTCTTAAAGGAAGAGATAGGAATAGAGAAGTGGAGAGGTTTAGGGAGCGAATTCTAGAAGAAAGCGAGGTATAATCAGCTACCCCTGTGGTGGTGGGTAGGAGGGTGCTGATAACTAGGCACAGGACTCCTGTGGTGCTGTCCGATCTGCCCTGCCATCCCTCCACTGGTCCTCTTTATTCTTCCAAAGAGCTCAGGTATAGGGAATCTCCATCGTGAAGCCCATTGAGACTACTAACAGAGCTGTGGAGAAAGTATATGAACAGCAGACCAATTGGCATGAAGGGTAAATGATGGCGGGAGTAAAAAAAACAAAACAGAAACAATAGCCTTAAAAGTATTGGCTGAATCTTCTTACTCAGCCTTATAAATGAACTTGTATGTACAGCTGGATCTCCTGGCTACTCTGGGCACCCATTAATGTGGATGTGAATTGCATTCGGCATCCCGCACACCCTAACATTGGTAAATAGCATGCAGGGTGGCATGACTCCTCATTATAATATTACAATGATGCTCCCTGCCCCTGATTTTCATATACCATGATGCAGTGCAAATCCAGTGGAACAGTTGTCCACCAAATTTCCTGCTTCGTTATGCTCCATGAACCAATGCACCTGGGACATAACCCAGATGTAAAATCTCCCCTGTGTTTTTACATAGAATTTACAGCATGGATGGTGCCCTCCCTTTGGTGCACTTCTTGGTGCAGAACCTCCATGGCATCACCATTAAAAGATGGAGTTACATAGAAGAGAAACAGGCCATTTGGCCAAACTGGTCTATGCCAATGTTTATGCTTCACGCGAGCCTCCTGTCACCCACTTCATCTCACACTTCATCTCACACTATCAGCATATCCTTCTATTATTTCCCCCCTCATGTCCTTATCCAGCTTCCCCTTAAATGCAGCTATGCTATTCGACTCAAGCACGCCATGTGGTAGCGAGTTACACATTCTAACCACTTTCTGGGTAGAGAAGTTCCCCCTGAATTCCCTATTGGAATTACTCGTGACTATCATTTATTCATGGCCCCCTAGTTCTGGTCTCCCCCGCAAGTGGAAACATCTTGGGCTGGATTTTCATTACCGTCCATGGCGGGGCGGTAATTATAGCACCTGAGAAAAGTTTGTGCCTCAGTCAGCAAAATTCATTAGCTGGGCCCTGAGTGTGGTGCAGAGCGCTAAAGGAGGTGTTACGTACCTCTTTTAGGGCGCAACTGAAAATCCGTGCTAAAGAGCCAGCCTTGGAGTGTGCTGAGAGGCTTCTGTGGCAAAAATAAATCGCAACAATAACACACCAAACATTCCCAATACCTTAAATACCCCACAATAAGCTACATCGCAAAAATAAAATTAAACAAAACAATTAAACTTACCTCATTCACCAATCCCATCACTCACCACCACCGGGATAGCTCTGACTGCCTGGTTTTCCAGGTGGTCCCACCACGGCGCGCTAAGGGACAGCGCACAACAAATTTTAATGCGCAGTCGAAGCCGGTGGCATTGCACACCGGCTCGACACTCCCGGGAACAAAATGGCACTGGAAGCTGGACGCCTGCCCGGAAAGCTCTTCCTCTGCCATTACTGCGAACAGAGGTGGCAACATCATGAAAATCCAGCCCAATCTCTGTGTCTACCCTATCAAACCCTTTCATAATCTTGAAGACCTCCATCAGGTCACCCCTTGGCCTTCTCTTTTCAAGAGAAAAGAGCCCCAACCTGTTCAATCTTTCCTGATAGTTATAACCTCTCAGTTCTGGTATCATCCTTGTAAATCTTTCTTGCACCTTCTCCAGTGCCTAAATATCTTGTTTGCAATATGGAGACCAGAACTGCGCACAGTACTTAGTGATTCCTCCCGTTTTAGCAGAGGTTGTAATTGCGACTGTTTAAAATCCTGAGATGACACACACGCCCTGTGACGCTGTTATTATTTCCAACATCTTAGTTTCCCGAAGCTTTTACTACTGATGGGAACTGGTGTGACAAAAAGCCAACCCTGCATTTCCTGGGAAAGGGAGGGGTAAATTTCTGGAAAATTTCTAAAATCAATTTGCAAGCCCTCCCTTTCTGCTGTATCATGTTGGGAGTTTTTTTTAAATAGGGGGAGGCGAGTAATTCTAATCAGGTTGCTCATGGAGTGACTTCAGATCAGAACCACTTAACAGAGAGGGTGATGTATAGCCGGTTAGCGTGCATTGATTGTACTCTCAGCCTGCTGGTTCCCCCCTTGCCACCGTTGTACATGGTGCAGGCCAGCAGATTATAAAATGCTCCATGTGTCACTCTGATCGCAGTACCAGGGTGTAGCAAACTCACCCGATTCTGCAAGCAGAGCCACCATGTACTTCCTGATATCAGAAGATGCTAGCAAGAAAATGCAGAAGAACATGCAGGTGAGTCTATACAAAAATTGCTGTAAGACCACAAATAAATTCTGTTCGGTATTTTTTTTAAAGATTTTGGATTAAAATGCTATTTTCACTCTGTTGAATTTTTTAAAAGAATGTTATTTTTTCTTTTACTTTTTTCCACACACTGCTGCCCTCAATTAATCACTGTATCGTGAATCCATACTTATTCATATACTGCTGATATTATTCACAATGTCCGAATAAAATTTAAGATTGATTAAATCGGAATTACTAAGTATTTTAAAAACAGTCACATTATGTTTTAATTAATGCTTTGATAATATTAAACCTCGCCTCCACAATTAGTAAGTAGTCAAGCGCTAAAATGGTTGGCCTCAAAAAATCGATCTGTAATTGTAATTATACATGTAGGTCAGAAATGAACGAATTCAGAAATGTTTCCTATGCATCATCAGTTCAGTGTGAGGCTCTGCAGACATTTCTCTTTCCGCCTTTGCATAATAGCAGAAAATTCTGGAAATACACAGCGGGTCAGTCAGCATCTGCAAAGAGAAAAGACGGGTTAACGATTTTGGGTGTGTACCCCTTCATTAGAACTCCTTCCCCCCCACCCTTCCCCACCCTCCCTATAATTCAACAAGACTGGTTTTCTCCCACACAGTCTGATAAGTGGAGACGAAAGGTAACAAAAATAATTACGCATTGCAAGTGAAACGGCTGCACCACTTGAGACATTTATCAAGATTGGTTGGTGTGATTCTTGTTCGCATCGTACATCATCTGAGTTTCAATTGAAGACGGGCGTAGCAGGAGGAAGTTGAATCAGACAGCTGCAGATACCTGTAGGTTTGCTTTTGTGCTGTTCTCTTTTTTTCTAACAACAGAAACGGCCATTAGCCGGCAGTTTACTGCAAAAAGAACGGCCACTCATTATTTGCAATTATTTAAAGGCTAGACACCAACAAATTCTAGGTATTTCAGACTGGTCATCTCTAACCTTCTAACGGATGGTAGGATCTCTGAATGGCACTGCAATCATTTTCATTACTTCCGTTTAAAACTGGCTGATAAAGAAATGTTACAAGGGAGTTCTCCCCAGTGTCCTGGTCAACATTTATCCCCCAAGATCGAAAACAGATGAGCTGGTGATTATCTCATTGCTGCTTGTGGGAGCTTGCTGTGCTCAAATTGGCTGCCGCGTTTCCTACATTGCAACAGTGACTACACTTTAGAAAGCACTTAATTGGCTATAAAGTGCTTTAGGACATCCTGAGGTCATGAAAGGTGCTATAGAAATGCAAGTTCTTTCTTTTTTTTCTTTTGTCTGATGTATGCAGTAGCTTTCGAGTACGGTATGCTTCCTACCTTTCCCGCATCTGGACACACATGATATCCAAAACCTATTTTGAGTTGAAAGACACACTTTAGTTCTAAACCGCATGGGCTTCAGGTTTTCCAATCTGGTTTGGAATTGCTATCTCACTGTCAATCAATTTCTTCATTTCGTCAAGAGAGCAGGAAACAGCTGCCGATCAATGATTGGCATAAAAAGGATACAAAATAAAAATAATGCAAGTCAACCTCTCAGTTGGCATTGTATCAGCAGAGTCAGGAAGCATAAGAATTGACAGTAAATATAGATACCACTTGCATTAATTGTAATTAGTACAAGACTAGTATTATGGTAATAAATATAGGGCTAACATTAGTTAAGATAGGACTACCATTGTTAGTAATGAGTATAGGGCTAAAGTTAATAATAATTAAAATTGGACTTGCATTATTGTGATGAATATGGGATTGGTTTAATGGCAACTAATATAGGACTAGGTTTTCTGGTAATGAATGTAAGACTGGCGTTAATGGTAATGAATAGCATTATTAATAATAATTAAAGGGTTTGTATTAATCCAAATGAATATAAGGCACACATCAATGGTAATTAGTATAGGGCTAGCATTAATGACAATGATATAGGGCTAGCATTAAGTTAATAATATAGGGCTCGCATTAATATAATAGATATAGGGCTAGCAATAATGGTAATGATATACGGCTAGTATTAATGCAACAAATATAGGGATAACATTAATGATAATAATATAGGGCCAGCATTAATTAAACAAATATAGGGCTAGCATTAATGAAATAATATAGGGCTAGCATTAATGGTAATAACATAGAGCTAGCATTCATGGTAATGATATAGGGCTAGCATTAACAGTAACAGATATAGGGCTAGCATTAATGGTAACAGATATAGGGCTAGCATTAATGGTAATAGATATAGGGCTAGCATTAATGATAATAGATATAGGGCTAGCATTAATGTAATAGATATATGGTAGCATAAATGGTAATGATATAGCACTAGCATTAATGGTAATAATATCAGGCTAGCACTAATGATAATATAAGGCTAGCATTAATTCAATAGAGTTAGGACTAACATTAATGGTAATAATATAGGCCTACCATTACTGTAATAGATATAGGGCTAGCATTAATGGTAATAACATCGAGCTAGCATTCATGGTAATGATATAGGGCTAGCATTAACAGTAACAGATATAGGGCTAGCATTAATGGTAATAGATATAGGGCTAGCATTAATGGTAATAGATATAGGGCTAGTATTAATGTAATAGATATATGGTAGCATAAATGGTAATGATATAGCACTAGCATTAATGGTAATAATATCAGGCTAGCACTAATGATAATATAAGGCTAGCATTAATTCAATAGAGTTAGGACTAACATTAATGGTAATAATATAGGCCTACCATTACTGTAATAGATATAGGGATAGCATTAATGGTAATAACAAGCATTAATGGTAATAACATAAGGTTAGCATTAATGATAATAATATAACATGAGCATTAATTCAATAGATTTAGGGCTCACATTAATGGTAATAATATAGGGCTACCAATAATGTAATAAATATAGAGCTAACATTAATTGTAATAGATAGAGGGCTAGCATTAATGTAATAGATATATGGTAGCATAAATGGTAATGATATAGCACTAGCCTTAATGGTAATAATATAGGGTTAGCATTAATGGTTATAATATAGGGTTAGCATTAATGGTAATGATATAGTGCTAGCATTAATGTAATAGATATAGAGCTAGCATTAATGGTAATAGATGGCGGGCCAGCATTAATGGTTATAATATAGGACTAGCATTAATGTAATAAATATATGGTAGCATAAATGGTAATGATATAGCACTAGCCTTAATGGTAATAATATAGGGTTAGCATTAATAATAACATAAGGCAATCATTAATTCAATAGAGTTATGACTAGCATTAATGGTAATAATATAGGGCTACCAATAATGTAATAGATATAGGGCTATATTAATTGTAATGATATAGGGCTAGCATTAACAGTAATAGATATAAGGCTAGCATTGATGTAATAGATATACGGTAGCATAAATGGTAATGATATAGCACTAGCCTTAATGGTAATAATATAGGGTTAGCGTTAATGATTATAATATAGGGCTAACATTAATGGTAATGATATAGTGCTCGCATTAATGTAATAGATATAGGGTTAACATTAATGGTAATAGATGGAGGGCTAGCATTAATGGTTATAATATAGGTCTAGCATTAATGGTAATAATATAGGGCGAGCATTAATGTAA
Organism: Pristiophorus japonicus; assembly: GCF_044704955.1. Classification (NCBI taxonomy): domain Eukaryota; kingdom Metazoa; phylum Chordata; class Chondrichthyes; family Pristiophoridae; genus Pristiophorus; species Pristiophorus japonicus. The sequence goes on from NC_091977.1 coordinate 326,393,928, forward strand.
TAGATAATAGATATATGTTAGCATAAATGGTAATGATATAGCACTAGCCTTAATGGTAATAATATAGGGTTAGCATTAAGGATAATAATATAAGACGATCATTAATTCAATAGAGTTAGGACTAGCATTACTGGTAAAAATATAGGGTTACCAATAATGTAATAGATATAGGGCTAGCATTAATGGTAATAGATATAGGGCTAGCATTAATGGTAATAGATATAGGGCTAGTATTAACAACAACAATTTGTATTTATATAGCACCTTAAACGTAGTGAAACATCCCAAGGTGCTTCACAGGAGTATTATGAGATAAAAATTTGCCACCGAGCTGCATAAGTAGAAATTAGCACAGGGGACCAAAAGCTTGATCAAAGAGGTATGTTTTAAGGAGCATCTTGAAGGAGGAAAGAAAGGTCGGGAGGCAGAGAGGCTTAGAAATGGAGTTCCAGAGCTTGGGACCTAGGCAACAGAAGGCACGGCCACCAATGGTTAAGCGATTATAATCAGGGATGCTCAGTAGGACAGAATTAGAGGAGCACAGATATCTCAAGGGGTTTTGAGGCTGATGGAGATTACAGAGATGGGGGGGGGGGGGGGGGGCGAGGCCATGGAGGGATTTGAAAATGAAGATGATAATTTTGAAATAAAGGTGTTGCTTGACCAGGAGCCAATGTAGGTCAGCGAGCATAGGGGTGATGGGTGAGCAGGACTTGGTGCAAGTTAAGACATGGGCAGCCAAATTTTGGATCACCTCCAGTTTACTCAGGGTAGAATGTGGGAGGTCAGCCAGGAGTGCGTTGGAATAGTCAAATCTAGAGGTGGATGAGGACTTCAGCAGTGGATGAACTGAGGTAAGGGTGGAGACGGGTGATGTTATGGAGGTGGAAATAGGCGGTCTTAGTTATACTGCGGATATGTGGTCGAAAACTCATTTCAGGGTCAAATATGACACCAGGGTTGCGAACAGTCTGATTCAGCCTCAGACAGAAGTTGGGGAGAGGGATGGAGTCAGTGGCTAGGGAACACAGTTTGTGGTGGGGACAGAAAACAGTGGCTTCGGTCTTCTCAATATTCAATTGGAGAACATTTCTAGTCATGCAGAACTGGATGTTGGACAAGCAGTCTGACAATTTAGAGACCATGGAGGGATGGAGAGAAGTGGTAGTGAGGTAGAGCTGGGTGTCATCAGTGTACATGTGGAAACTGACGCTGTGTTTCCGGAAGATGTTGCCAAGGGGCTACATGTAGATAAGAAATAGGAGGGGGCCAAGGATAGATCATTGGGGGACACCAGAGTTAACGATGCGGGGCCAGGTAGAGAAGCTGTTGCAGGTGATTCTCTGATTACAATTAGAAAGATAAGAATAAAACCAGGCAAATGCAGTCCCACCCAGCTGGACGTCGGTGAAGAAGCTCTGGAGAAGGATAGAGTGGTCAACCGTGTCAAAGGCTGTAGACAAGTCAAGAAGGACGAGGAGGAGTATGTCTTTGTCACAGTCATAAAGACGACAATACGTTCAAGGACTTTGGAGAGGAAAGGGAGATTGGAGACGGGGGCGGTAGTTTGCAAGGACGGAGGGGTTGAGGGTTCGGGTTAGTTTTCTGAGGAGAGTGGTGATGACAGCAGATTTAAGGGAGGGGGGACAGTACCCGAGGTGAGAAAACCATTAACAATGTCAGCTAACATGGGAGCCAGAAAAGGAAGTTGGGTGGTCAGCAGTTTGGTGGAATAGGGTCAAGAGAGCAGGAGGTGGGCCTCATGGACAGGATGAGCTCGTAAAGGTCATGACGGGAGATCAGAGAGAAACTGGAGAAAGATGTGATATCAGGGCTAGGCCACGGGGCTTCCTTAGAGGATGTTTGGCCCGCTGGGCTAGGAGAAGGAAGGGAAGAGGCAGAGGCAGTCAAATAGATGGTCTCAATTTTAGAAACAAAGAAGTTCATGAGCTCCTCACACTTACTGTCAGAGGTGAGGGTGGAGACCAGGGACCGGGTTTTAAAAAGACGGTTAGCAGTGGAAAATAGAAGCCGGTGTTTATCTTTACATTCCAGAATGATTCTGGAATAGTGAGCGATTTTGGAAGATGAGAGCAGGACCCGACAGTGCTGAATGTGATCCAGCCAGATCTGGTGATGAATGGCTAAACCAGTTGTGCAAGAGGGCAGTGGGATAGCATTAATGGTAATGATATAGGGCTAGCATTAACAGTAACAGATATAGGGCTAGCAATAATGGTAATAATAAAGGGCTAGCATTAATGGTAATAGATATAGGGTTAGAATTAATGGTAATAATATGGGACTAGCATTAATGATTACATTAAAGGGCAAGCATTAAGGCAATAGATATAGGGCTAGCATTAATGGTAATAATATAGGGCTAGCATGAATGCAATAGATATTGGGCTAGCATTAACAGTAAAGATATAGGGCTAGAATTAAGGGTAATAGATATAGAGCTAGCATTAATGTAATAGCTATAGGGATGGCATTAATGGTAATAGATATAGGGCTAGCATTAAGGGTAATAATATAGGGCTAGAAATAATGGTAATTATGTAGGGCTAGTAATAATAGTAATAATATAGGGCTAGTGTTAATGTCATAGATATCGGGCTAGCATAAATTCTAATGATATAGGGCGAGCATAAATGGTAATAATATAGGGCTAGTGATAATAATAATAGATATAGGGCAAACAGTAATGATAATGATATAGGGCTATCATTATAATAGAATATAGGGCAAATATTAATGGAAATATAGGGCTAGCATTAATGGTAATACTAAAGGGCTAGCATTAATGTTAATGATATAGGGCTAGCATTAATGATAATAATTATAGGGCTAGCAATAATGGTAATGATATAGGGCTAGTAATAATAGTAATGATATACGGCTATCATTAATAACAATAATAGATATAGGGCAAACGTTAATGGTAATGATATAGGGCTAGCAATAATACTAATTATGTAGGGCTAACATTAATTGTAATAGATATAAGGCTAGCATTAATGGTAATGATATAGGGACAGCATTAATGAAAATAACAGGGCTAGCATTAATGTAATAGATATAATGCTAGCATAAATGTTAATGATATAGGACTAGCATTAATAATAATAATAGATATAGGGCAAACATTAATGACAATATATATTGGGCTAGCATTAATGGTAAAAGATATAGGGCTAGCATTACTGGTAATAATTGTAGGGCTGGCATTAATAATATAGGGCTAGTAATAATAGTAATGATATAGGGCTAGCATTAATGTAATAGATATAGGACTAGCAATAATGGTTAGGATATAGGGCTAATAATAATAGCAATGATATAGGGCGAGCATTAATGCTAATCATATAGGGCTAGCGTTAATGTAATAAATATAGGGCTAGCATAAATGGTAATGATATAGGGCTAGCATTAATAATAATAGATATAGGGAAAATATTAATGGTAAAGATATAGGGCTAGCATTAATGCTAATGTTATTGGGCTAGCATTAATGATAATGGTATAGAGCTAGCATTAATGATAATGATATGGGCTAGCATTAATGGTAATATATATGGGGCTGGCATTAATGCTGATGCTATAGGTCTAGCATCAATGGAAATGATATAGGGCTGGCATTAATGGTAATATATATAGGGCTGGCATTAATAGAAATGCTATAGGGCTAGCCTTAATGGTAATGATAAAAGGCTAGCATTGATGGTAATAGAAATAGGGTTAGCATTAATGATAATGCTGAAAGGCTAGAGTTAATGCTAATGATTTAAGATTAGCATTAATGATAATGATATAGGGTTAGCATTGATGGTGATTATATAGGGCAAGCTTTAATGCTTGTGAAATATGACTAGCATTAATGGTAATGATATAGGGCTAGTTTTAGTAATAATAATAGATATAGGGTTAGCATTAATGGTAATGATATAGGGCTTCCATTAGTGGTAATACAGATAGGGTTAGCATTAATGGTAATGCTGAAAGGCTAGATTTAATGCTAATGATATAAGACTAACATTAATGATAATTGATATAGGACTAACATTAATGGTAATAGATAAAGGGCTAGCATTAATGCTCATGCTAAAGGGCTATCATTAATGCTCATGCTATAGGTCTAGCATCAATGGGAATTATATAACACTGGCATTAATGGTAATATATAGGGCTGGTATTAATAGTAATGCTATACAGGCTAGCCTTAATGTTATTGATAAAAGGCTAGCATTAATTGTAATAGATATAGGGTTAGCATTACTCGTAATGATATAGGGAAATAATTAACAGTAATGATATAGGGCTAGCATTAATTGCAATAATATAGAGCTAGCAATAATAGTAATTATGTAGGACTAACACTAATTGTAATAGATATAAGGCTAGCATTAATGGCAATGATATAGGGCTAGCGTTAATAGTCATAGATTTAGGGCTAGCATTAACAGTAAAGATATAGGGCTAGAATTAAGGGTAATAGATATAAGGCTAGCATTGATGGTAATGATAAAAACATAGAAACACAGAAAATCGGAGCAGCCCTATATAACTGTAGTAAGGCATCCTTGCTCCTGTACTCAAATCCTCTTGCAATGAAGGCCAACATACCATTTGCCTTCCTAACTGCTTGCTGCACCTGCATGTTTGCTTTCAATGACTGGTATACAAGGACACCCAGGTCCCTCTGTACATCGACACTTCCCAAGCCATCACCATTTAAATAATACTTTGTCTTTATGTTTTTCCTACCAAAGGCTTTGTGCCTCAATGCGAGGAGTATTCGTAATAAGGTGGACAAATTAACTGCGCAGGCAACTATTAACAAATATGATATCATTCGGATTACAGAGACATGGCTCCAGGGTGACCAAGGCTGCGAACTCAACATCCAGGGGTATTCAACATTCAGGAAGGTTAGACAGAAAGGAAAAGGAAGTGGGGTAGCGTTGCTGGTTAAAGAGGAAATTAACGCTAAGGAAGGACATTAGCTTGGATGATGTGGAATCTGTATGGGTAGAGCTGCGGAATACCAAAGGGCAGAAAACGCTACTGGGAGTTGTGTACAGACCACCAAACAGTAGTAGTGAAGTTGGGGACAGCATCAAACAAGAAATTAGGGATGCGTGCAATAAAGGTATAGCAGTTATCATGGGCGACTTTAATCTACATATAGATTGGGCTAATCAAACTGGTAGCAATACGGTGGAGGAGGATTTCCTGGAGTGTATTAGAGATGGGTTTCTAGACCAATGTGTCGAGGAACCAACTAGAGGGCTGGCCATCCTAGACTGGGTGATGTGTAATGAGAAAGGACTAATTAGCAATCTTGTTGTGCGAGGCCCCTTGGGGAAGAGTGACCATCATATGGTAGAATTCTTTATTAAGATGGAGAGTAACACAGTTAATTCAGAGACTAGGGTCCTGAACTTAAGGAAAGGTAACTTCGATGGTACGAGACGTGAATTGGCTAGGATAGATTGGCAAATGATACTTAAAGAGTTGATGGTGGATAGGCAATGGCAAACATTTAAAGATCACATGGATGAACTTCAACAATTGTACATCCCTGTCTGGAGTAAAAATAAAACGGGGAAGGTGGCTCAACCGTGGCTTACAATGGAAATTAGGGATAGTGTTAAATCCAAGGAAGAGGCATATAAATTAGCCAGAAAAAGCAGCAAACCTGAGGACTGGGAGAAATTTAGAATTCAGCAGAGGAGGACAAAGGGTTTAATTAGGAGGGGGAAAATAGAGTATGAGAGGAAGCTTGCTGGGAACATAAAAACTGACTGCAAAAGCTTCTATAGACAGATATGTGAAGAGAAAAAGGTTAGTGAAGACAAGCGTAAGTCCCTTGCAGTCAGAATCAGGTGAATTTATAATGGGAAACAAAGAAATGGCAGACCAATTGAACAAATACTTTGGTTCTGTCTTCACGAAGGAAGACACAAATAACGTTTCGGAAGTACTAGGGGATCGAGGGTCTAGTGAGAAGGAGGAACTGAAGGAATTCCTTATTAGTCAGGAAATTGTGTTAGGGAAATTGATGGGATTGAAGGCCGATAAATCCCCAGGACCTGATAGTCTGCATCCCAGAGTACTGAAGGAAGTGGCCCTCGAAATAGTGGATGCATTGGTGGTCATTTTCCAACAGTCTATCGACTTTGGATCAGTTCCTATGGACTGGAGGGTAGCTAATGAAACAGCACTTTTTTAAAAAGGAGGGAAAGAGAAAACAGGGAATTAGCCTGACATCAGTGGTGGGGAAAATGTTGGAATCAATTATTAACGATGAAATAGCAACGCATTTGGAAAGCAGTGACAGGATCGGTCCAAGTCAGCATGGATTTATGAAAGGGAAATCATGCTTGACAAATCTTCTGGAATTTTTTGAGGATGTAACTACTGGCGTGGACAAGGGAGAACCAGTGGATGTGGTGTTTTGGACCTTCAAAAGGCTTTTGACAAGGTCCCACACAAGAGATTTGTGTGCAAAATTAAAGTACATGGTATTGGGAGTAATGTATTGACGTGGATAGAGAACTGATTGGCAGACAGGAAGCAGAGAGTAGGGATAAATGGGTCCTTCTCAGAATGGCAGGCAGTGACTAGTGGGGTGCCGCAGGGCTCAGTGCTGGGACCCCATCTATTTACAATATACATCAATGATTTAGATGAAGGAATTGAGTGTAATATCTCCAAGTTTGCAAATGACACTAAGCTGGGTGACGATGTTAAGAGGCTGCAGGGTGACTTGGACAGATTAGGTGAGTGGGCAAATGCATAGTAGATGTAGTATAATGTGGATAAATGTGAGGTTATCCACTTTGATGGCAAAAACATGAAGGCAGAATATTATCTGAATGACGACAGATTAGGAAACGGGGAGGTGCAACGAGACCTGGGTGTCATGGTACATCAGTCATTGAAAGTTGGCATGCAGGTACAGCAGGCGGTGAAGAAGGCAAATGGTATGTTGGCCTTCATAGCTAGGGGATTTGAATGTAGGAGCAGGGAGGTCTTGCTGCAGTTGTACAGGGCCTTGGTGAAGCCACAACTGGAATATTGTGTTCAGTTTTGGTCTCCTAATCTGAGGAAGGACGTTCTTGCTATTGAGGGAGTGCAGCGAAGGTTTACCAGACTGATTCCCGGGATGGCAGGACTGACGTATGAGGAGAGACTGGATCGACTGGGCCTGTATTCACTGGAGTTTAGAAGAATGAGAGGGGACCTCATAGAAACATATAAAATTCTGACAGGATTGGACAGGTTAGATGCAGGAAGAATGTTCCCGATGTTGGGGAAGTCCAGAACCAGGGGTCATAGTCTAAGGATAAGGGGTAAGCCGTTTAGGACCGAGATGAGGAGAAACTTCTTCACTCAGAGAGTTGTTAACCTGTGGAATTCTCTACCGCAGAGAGTTGTTGATGCCAGTTCATTAGATATATTCAAGAGGGAGTTAGATATGGCCCTAACGGCTAAAGGGATCAAGAGGTATGGAGAGAAAGCAGGAGAGGGGTACTGAGGTGAATGATCAGCCATGATCTTATTGAATGGTGGTGCAGGCTCGAAGGGCCGAATGGCCTACTCCTGCACCTATTTTCTATGTTTGTATGTTTCTATAACTTCACATTTATCCACGTTATACTGCATCTGCCATGTGTTTGCTCACTCACTCAACCTATCTAAATAGCCTTGCAGCGTCTTTGCATCCTCCTCACAACTCACAATCCCACCTAGTTTTGTGTCATCAGCAAACTTGGAAATATTACATTTGGTTCCCTCATCCAAATCATTTATATATATTGTGAATATCTGGGGCCCAAGCACTGATCCCTGTGGTACCCCACTAGTCACTGTCCGCCACCCCGAAAAAGATCCGTTTATTCCTGCTCTCTGTTTCCTGTCAGTTAACTAATTTTCAATCCATGCCAATACATTACACTCTCACCTCTTATGTGGGACTTTATCAAAGGCCTTCTGAAAGTCCAAATACACTACATCCACTGGTTCTCCCTTATTTATTCTATCAGTTGTAATGATGTAGGGCTAGCATTAAGGGTAATAATATAGGGCTAGCAATAATGGTAATTACGTAGGGCTAACATTAATTGTAATAAATATAAGCCTAGCATTAATCGTAATGATATAGGGCTAGAATTAATCGTAATAATAGATATAGGGAAAACATTGATGGTAATGATATAGGACTAGCATTAATACTAATGCTATTGGGCTAGCATTAATGCTAATGGTGTAGAGCTAGCATTAATGGTAATATATATGGGGCTAACATTAATGAGAATTGATATGGGGCTAACATTAATGATAATTGATATAGGGCTAGCATTAATGGCAATGCCATAGGTGTATCATCAATGGGACTGATATAGGGCTGGCATTAATAATAGTGCTATAGGGCTAGCCTTAATGGTAATGATAAAGGGCTAGCCTTAATGGTAATGATAAAAGGCTAGCATTGATGGTAATAGATATAGGGCTAGATTTTACACTTTTGTGCAGATCGCCCAACAATGGGCGTTATTTCCGGCACGGGCGGTAAAAATGGGTTTTCAGATCGTCGGCTTGAAGCCCATTCTCAAAGCCCCTAGTCTCTATTTTTGAAATTGGGCGTTACCGCGAGCGATCTGAAACGGGCGTTAGCGTTATATCTCTCTGACCTTTTGCCGTAAGGTGTCACCATCCTTAGCAACGACATGGCAATGCTCAATTCCAGCGATTCCGGAGGTCAAGGGTCATCATGACATGCACATAAGAGGAGACAGAGAGGGAGCTGAGAGGGAGTGAAGGCGTGTGTGGGTGTGGTGTGGCTGCTTTGGGAGGAAGGAGAAAGAGTTTTGAGCTTTATCGCAAATTGGGAAAAAAAATTAGCTGTTACCAGCCAGATATTTTCGCAAATTTGGTGCCTATAATGGAGGGAAAGGAGGAGGCAACACAGCACGCTGTGGAGATTAATGCTGGTGAGAGCAGTGAGCTGGGAGAGGAGCTCATTGGAGGGCGCAAAAGAGTGTGGAGATTCTCGGACGAGGCAAATGCCTCCCTCCTGCAGGAGGTCGAGCTACGTTGTGATGATTTGTCCCAGAGAGGGCGTGGGAAGCCCACCCCAAAGGCCAACCAGAAGATATGGGCCGAGATAGCAGAGGTGGTCTTGTCGGCGACCAACGAGGTGCGTGAGGGCAACCAATGCCGCAAACGATGGAACGACCTTGTCGGATCTGCAAGAGTAAGTATTACATTTGTTTACATGTACTTATATATTTATATAATTTGATTTGTAAGAGTTATGAATGACTATAATCAGATGTGAGGTGTTTCACTTTTACCGTGAATGTTGTACTCAAAGCCTGCGGTCACGGTGTACGTCTTTAGGTAAAGGATGATAACTATCATAATAATCATGATTGCATCTGTCGGTTATGTGTTGTATCAGTCTCTGTGACAGTACCTAGCAATGATATCACACAATGATCTCATGCCATGTCGTCCTGTCACCTTTTACAGAAGCAGCTCTCGACGATTAGGTTGGCGCAGAGGCGAACGAGTGGCGGGCCACCAGTCACCAGCGACATCACTGACATCGAAGAGCGGGTGCTCACACTCGTGGGGAGGCACACCCGAATGGCCACGCAAGCAGCTGCAGACCCTGAAGTGATGCCACGTGAGTAAAGCTTACACCATAGCATGATATAAAGTCAATAGATGCCACACCCGCTCATATTCGAATAATAATATGATAGATGATTTCTAAAATTGTCCTAGAAATAATGCTGGCCTAATGAAAATCATTGCAATGCACAATGTGTTGATGGTTATGAAATGTGATGTCAGTGATGATTTTGATAGCGGTGGTGCTTTTGTCATGTATATGCTGTGTGTAGAGCTGGACTCACCTTGTGACCCTAGCACCCCCTTCTCCTCTAATAACCTAATTTGTGTTTTGCAGCTCAGCCAGCAGCGCATCCCAAGGCAAGACCACAGAGGCCAGAAGGTGGGGGCGCGGGGCCGGACTTGCCGGACAATCCTACATCTGGTGCTGAGCAGCTCCGATTTTCACCCGTCAATACGCTGGGTCTGTTCTCTTCGGATGAGAGCGCCGACTTTGAGGAACCTGCATCGCCAGGCTCCAGAAGACGTTTTACCCCAAGGCCATCTAGTGCTCTTCCGGCCATTCCAGCCTCCACTCTGGAAGTACCGGGCCCAAACACCTCGCCTCAGGGCATCCCATTTGTCCCCAGGACCGCGCCGATCCCGCGGAGGTTTCGTGGATGCGGCAGGTCTAGTTCACGAGCGCTAGATGAGAGTGGAGAGATGGTTAAGTTGTCTAGGAGAACTGTAGACATAGGTGACCAGATCCTCAATGCATTGGGGGGCATATCCCGACAACTGGCCAGCATCACCGGCAGCATGACTGAGTACATTCCACAGATGGCGGAGGCCCTGGAGGCGATAGCCAGGAACACTGCTGACACAGGCCCCCCAGTGTTCCTGGAGCGAGGGACTCCAGCCCTAGGTTCCGCTCCCCCAGTGCCAATGACACATGAGAGGCAGGACCAAGATCCTGCTTCTGGATCCGAGAATGTTCCCCCCTCGGCAACCCCCGCCCCCGTACCCGTGCAACCACCGCCTCTGCCTTCATCCCCCCTTAAATGAAGCACTGCCTGAGGAGCGCCTCAGCCAAGGTGCGTGGAGCGAGGAGGGGAAGGAATAGAAGTGGGGAGAAGAAGGGGAAGGGGGAAGGAAAGTGAGGTGCATGTCCGCAGTTGATGGCTGTGTTATATCTCTATCTGGGTGTATGCAATTTGTTGTAATGTATGGGGGGAGGGGGCCACCCTCCTGCTTTGCATTTGTATTCTGTGTTGCTGGACATGTTGACCATTTGATTGGTGTCTATGTTCAAAATGTCTATATTTATCATTTCAGACCAATGGTCATATAAAATGTTTTTTAGCCAACATAACCTGGTTGCGCATTATCTCAGATAGCTGGACTGTTACACACTGGTGATTCCTTAACATGAAAGGGTAAAATTAAACTTAACTTGAATCAACTTAAACTTTAACTGGTACCAAGGTGATTCACATTATTGATGTCTGAGCTGCACACACACAGCAGTGTGTCAGCTTTGTAAATTACAGCAACGTTCTTTCAGGCAAATCGCTCATTTATGAGCTCCTGGCGTAAGAGTCTTGCCACTATGTAGCCACCACGGGCCCTTTCCTGTGGTCTGGAGGGGGGCGTGGGCATGGTTGTATAGTCAGCCTGATTGTCTGGCCTGAGGTCGGCGTCCAGCCTCTCATCATCCTCTTCCTCTCTCTCCTGAGGTGGACCATCAGTCTCTTCTGGCAATTCTTGTCCCCTCCTGATAGCCAGATTATGCAGCATGGAGCACATGACCACAAATTGAGCTACGTGCTCAGGGTTGTATTGTAGCTCCCCTCCTGAGTGCTCCAGGCATCTAAAGCGCTGCTTAAGCACACTAATCGTTTTCTGGACCACATTGCGTGTGGCTCTGTGGCTCTGGTTGTATCGCTTCTCGGCCTCGGTGTGGGTGTCACGCAGCGGGGTCATCAGCCAGGTGGCTAGGCCATATCGGTTGTCACCAAGCATCCAGCATTATCCTTGTGGCTAACTGTTAAAAATGTCAGAGACAGCGCTCTCACGCAAGATGTGAGCCTCATTGAAGCTGCCCGGACATTTGGCATTCACTGCTTTTATTATCTGGTTGTGGTCGACAACTAGTTGGACCTTCAGGGAGTGAAATCCTTTTCTGTTACGAAAAAGCTCTGGGTCCTGAGAAGGTGCCCGCATGGCGATGTGAGTACACTGCATTGCTCCCTTACAATTTGGGGAACTTAGCAATGCGGTAGAATGTTCCAGCCCTGTCAGTCTGAGCCTCCGTGGTCATGAGGAAGCTGATAAATCCATCCTACGCACATACAAGGCCTCCGTGACCTGTCTAATGCAGCGATGTGTGGCATGGTGAGACAGAGGGGAAATGTCGAGCGCGGAGGCCGGAAAGGAACTGGACGCATAGAACGACAGTGCCGCAGTGACCTTGACCTCGACGGACAGTGATGTCCTGAAGGTGATGGCAGGCTGCAGATCTTCCCTGATGAGCTGTTATATTTCAGTGATCATCACTTTGTGGAAGCGCAGTCTCTGAAGTTCTCGGACACGTCGAGGTAAGACCTCTTCTCCCTGTAAGTGCATGATGTGTATAGTCTGGACCTCCTCCTCATTCTGGCACGTCTTAGATTGGGCACATTATGATGTGCATTAGACATTGTGCCATTTGCACTCTGCAGCATCTGCATATTAATTGATGCAGGCTGAGGACTGGCTGGCCCCATTCCAATAAAAGTATAATACCGATTGATCAAAGGCAATAATTTCAACACTAAAAAAATACCTCCAGTAAAACTCAATCATCTAGAGTCTGAAAAGATGTCTTTTGCAATGGTCACTTCACCTGAGAAGAACTCCAGAGTCAATCCAAACTCCCCCGAAGTTGAAGCAGCCTTTTCAATGAAGCGACCTGCGATTTGATAAATGGCGTCCGCACCGCTGTGATTGGTTCAGAACAGTTCCACTTTTTCAGAGCGGCGTTTTGGGCAAGCGATATTGTGGGCGCAATGTGTGCGAGGTGGTGAAAGTGACGCTGGGCGATATACTGGCCGTTAGTTTCGGCAAATTTAATCTTTATGACAAAAAAAAGTGGACGGGCGGTATTATTAAATCTCAGCGTTAATTACATGCCAAAAGTAACGCTCGCCGATATTATGGGCGTTGGTTTTGCCCATTCTGATGATTCCACCCAGAAAAAGTGGGCGGGCGGTATTATTTTTTCCTGGCGTTACGTACATGGCGAAAGTAACTCTCGGTGATAAGTGTCCGAAAAATGGGCGTCAGTTTCCATTTTGTAGCTAAATGTGCGATATCTGGACATAACACCTCATTTCAGCGGTAAAATGGATGTTTAGTGGTCATTATGCATGCAAAAATAATGGAAACTCTAGCCCATAGGGTTAACATTAATGATAATGCTAAAAGGCTAGATGTAATGCTAATGATATAAGACTAGCATTAATGGTAATGATATAGGGTTAGCATTGATGGTGATTATATAGGGCAAGCTTTAATGCTTGTGAAATATGACCAGCGTTAATGGTAATGATATCGGGCGAGCTTTAGTAATATAATAGATATAGGGTTAGCATTAATGGTAATGATATAGGGCTACCATTAGTGATAATTTCTATAGGGTTAGCATTAATGGTAATGCTGAAAGGCTAGATTTAATGCTAATAATATAAGACTAGCATTAATGATAATGATGCAGGGCTAGCATTATAATAATAGATATAGGGCAAACATTAATGGTGATGATATGGCTAGCATTCATGGTAATAAATAGAGGGCTAACATTAATGATAATTGATATAGGACTAGCATTAATTGTAATAGATATAGGGCTAGCATTAATGTTGATGCTATAGGGTTAGCATTGATGCTAATGCTATAGGTCTAACATCAATGGGAATGATATAGGGCTAGCCTTAATGGTAATGATAAAAAGCTAGCATTAATGGTAATAGATATAGGGCTAGCATTAATGGTAATGTTATAGGGCTAACATTAATTGTAATAATATAGGGCTAGCAATAATGGTAATTATGTAGGGCTAACATTAATTGTAATAGATATAAGGCTGACATTAATGGTAATGATATAGGATTAGCATTAATAGTAAAAGATTTAGGGCTAGCATTAACCTTAAAGCGAAAGGGCTAGAATTAAGGGTAATAGATATAGGGTTAGCCTGAATGCTAATGCTATAGATCCAGCATCAATGGGAATGATATAGGGCTGGCATTAATAGTAATATATATAGGGCTGGCATTATTAGAAATCCTATATGTCTAGCCTTAATGGTAATGATAAAAGGCAAGCAATGATGGTAATAGATATAGGGCTAGCATTAATGGTAACGATATAGGGCTAGCATTAATTGTGATAATATAGGGCTAGCAATAATGGTAATGATATAGGGCTAGCATTAATGGTAATGATATGGCTAGCATTCATGGTAATAGCTATAGGGTTAACATTAATTATAATTGATACAGGGCTAGCATTAATGGTAATAGATATAGGGCTAGCATTAATGCCAATGCTATAGGTCTAGCATCAATGGGAATGATATAGGGCTGGCATTAATGGCAATATATATAGGGGCTGGCATTAATAGTAATGCTTTCGGGCTAGCCTTAATAGTAATGATAACAGGCTAGCATTAATGGTAATAGATATAGGATTAGCATTAATGGTAATGCTGAAAGGCTAGATTTAATGTTAATGATATAAGACTAACATTAATGGTAATGATATAGGGTTAGCATTGATGGTGATTATATCGGGCAAGCTTTAATGCTTGTGAAATATGACTAGCATTCATGGTAATGATATAGGACTAGCTTTAGTAATAATAATAGATATAGGGTTAGCATTTATGGTAATGATGAAGGGCTAACATTAGTGGTGATATATATAGGGTTAGCATTAATAGTAGTGCTGAAAGGCTAGATTTAATGCTAATGATATAAGACTAGCATTAATGGTACCGATATAGGGATAGCATTAATAATAATAATCGATATAGGGCTAACATTAATGGTAACAATGTAGGCCTACCATTATTAATAATAATAGATATAGGGCTAGCATTAATGTTAATGATATGGTTAGTATTCATGGTAATAGATATAGGGCTAACATTCATGAGAATTGATATAGGGCTAGTATTAATGGTAATAAATATAGGGCTAGCATTAAAGCTGATGCTATGGGGCTAGCATTAATGGGAATGATATAAGGCTGGCATTAATGGTAATATACATAGGGCTAGCATTAATAGTAATGCTATAGGGCTAGCCTTAATGGTAATGATAAAAGGCTAACATTAATGGTAATAGATATGGAGCTAGATTTTACACTTTTGTGCAAATGGGCATTATTTCCGGCATGGGTGGTAAAAATGGATTTTCGATCACCGGCTTGTCGCCCATTTTCAAAGCCCCTAGTCTCCATTTTAAAAATTGGGCATTACCGCGAACGATTTAAAATGGCCGTTAGCGTTAAATCTCTCTGACCTTCTACCATAAAATGTCGCCGTCCTTAGCAACAGCATGGCAATTCCCGTGATTCAGGAGGTCAGGGGTCATCATTACATGTGCAGAAGAGGAGACAGAGAGGGAGCAGAGAGGGACTGAAAGCATGTGTGGGTGTGGTGTGTGCTTGCTTGGCTGTTGTGAGATGCACGAGGGACATTCGCCAGCAGCAAAAAGCTCACTAAGCACCAAGAACATAGTTGGCACCAAGTTTTTGTCCAACAAATAATACATAACTTGGAAGGGATGGAGGAGGCCCTGGAGCTGATAGCCAGGAACACTGGTGGTAGAGGACTCCCAGTGGTCACAGAGCGCGGCACTGTACCCCAAGGTGCCGCACCCCCATTGCCAACGACGCATGAGAGCCAGCAGCAACATCTTGCTTCTGGCTCGGAGCATGTTCCTACCTCGGGACCGTCCTCTCCCGTATCCATCTATATAGCGGTTCTGCCGTCAACCCCCCGAATGAAGCATCGCCTGAGGAGCTCCTCGGCCAGGCGGCTTGGAGTCACGAGGAGAAGAGGAAGGGGTTGAGGTGGGGAAGAGAAGCGGGGAGGGGGGGGAAGGAAAATGAGGTGCATGGCCGCAGATGTTGTCTGGGACATATTTTTAAGTTGCTGCTGCTATTTTGGTGGGAGGGTCGGGGCAAACCTTGTTGGTTTGCATTTGTGTTCTGTTTTGCTGGAAATGGGGACCATTATGATGATGTAAATGTGATAAATTTGTTGTGGGCTTGGGGTGGGGTGGTTTTTACAGACATACTTAGGATTTCAGACAAATGGTCAGATTAAATGTTTCATATTTAACATATCCTTGTTGCGCATTGGATTAGATAGCTGCACCGTTACACACTAGTGATACCTTAACATGAAAGGGTATAATTACACATAACTTTAACTGTCACCAAGGTGATGCCCACTATTGATGTATGACCTGCACACCCAGCAGTGTGTCAGCTTTGTAAATACCACCAACGTTCTTTCAGGCAAAGCGCTCATTTATGAGTTCCTGACGTAAGAGTCTTGCAGCTATGATGTCACCACGGGCCCTTTCCTGCAGTCTACAGGGGGGCGGGGGCATAGCTTCAGATCAGCCTGATTGTCTGGCCCGATGTCAGCGTCCACCTCCTCATCCTGCTCTTCCTCTCTCTCCTGAGGTGGACAGTCAGACCCTTCTGGCAATTCTTGTCCCCTCCTGATAGCCAAGGTGTCACACCACCATGAATTGAGCTAACTCCTCAGGGTGGTATTGGAGCATCTAAAGTGCTGCTTCAGTACTCCAATGGTTTTCTCGACGATATTGCGAGTGGCTCTGTGGCTTTCGTTGTATCGCTTCTCGGCTTCGGTGTGGGTGTCACACAAGGGGATCATCAGCCAGGTGGTGAGGCCATATCCTTTGTCACCAAGCAGCAAGCATTGACCTTGTGGCTAATTGGTAAACAAGTCAAATACCGTGCTCTTACGCAGGATGTGAACAACATGGATGCTGACCGGAAATTTAGCATTCACTGCCATAATAATTTGCTGGTGGTCGACAACGAGTTGCACATTCAGGGAGTGGAATCCCTTGTGGTTCTGAAAACCTCTGCATAGAAACAAAGAATCATAGAAAATAGGTGCAGGAGTAGGCCATTCGACCCTTCGAACCTACACCACCACTCAATAAGATTATGGCTGATCATTCACCTTAGTACCCCTTTCCTGCTTTCTCTCCATACCCCTTAATCCCTTTAGCTATCAGGGCCATATCTAACTCCCTCTTGAATAGGTTAACAACTCTCTGAGTGAAGAAGTTTCTCCTCATCTCAGTCCTAAATGGCCTATCCCTTATCCTAAGACTGTGTCCCCTGGTTCTGGACTTCCCCAACATCGGGAACAATCTACCTGCATCTAACCTGTCCCGTCCCGTCAGAATCTTGTATGTTTCTATGAGATCCCCTCTCATCTTTCTAAACTCCAATGTATAAAGGCCCAGTTGATCCAGTCTCTCCTCCTATGTCAGTCCGGCCATCCTGGGAATCAGTCTGGTGAACCTTTGCTGCACTCCCTCAATAGCAAGAACATCCTTCCTCAGATTAGGAGACCAAAATTAAACACAATATTCCAGGTGAGGCCTCACCAAGGCCCAGTACAACTGCAGTAAGACCTCCCTGCTCCTATACTCAAATCCCCAGCTATGAAGGCCAAAATGCCATTTGCCTTCTTTACAGCCTGCTGCACCTGTATGCCAACTTTCAATGACTGATGAACCATGACACCCAGGGTCTCGTTGCACCTCCCCTTTTCCTAATCTGCCACCATTCAGATAATATTCTGCTTCACGTTTTTGCCCCCAAAGTGGATAACCTCACATTTATCCACATTATACTGCATCTGCCATGCATTTGCCCACTCACCTAACCTGTCCAAGTCACCCTGCAGCCTCTTAGCGTCCCCCTCACAGCTCACACCGCCACCCAGTTTAGTGTGATCTGCAAACTTGGAGATATTACATTCAATTCTTCATCCAAATCATTGATGTATATTGTAAAGAGCTGGGGTCCCAGCACTGAGCCCTGTGGCACCCCACTAGTCACTTCCTGCCATTCTGAAAAGGACCCGTTTATCCCGACTCCCTGCTTCCTGTCTGCCAACCAGTTCTCTATCCACGACAGTACATTACCCCCAATACCATGCGCTTTGATTTTGCACCAATCTCTTGTATGGGACCTTTTCAAAAGCCTTTTGAAAGTCCAAATACACCACATCCAATGGTTCTCCCTTGTCCATTCTACCAGTTACATCCTCAAAAAATTCCAGAAGATTCGTCAAGCATGATTTCCCTTTCATAAATTCATGCTGATTTGGACCGATCCTGTCACTGCTTTCCAAATGCGCTGCTATTTCATCGTTAATAATTGATTCCAATATTTACCCCACCACTGATGTCAGGTTAACCGGTCTATAATTACCCGCTTTGTCTCTCCATCCCTTTTTAAAAAGTGGTGTTACCTTAGCTACCCTCCAGTCCATAGGAACTGATCTAGAGTCGATAGACTGTTGGAAAATGATCACCAATGCACCCACTATTTATAGGGCCACTTCCTTAAGTACTCTGGGATGCAGACTATCAGGCCCCGGGGATTTATCGGCCTTCAATCCCATCAATTTCCCTAACACAATTTCCTGCCTAATAAGGATATCCTTCAGTTCCTCCTTCTCACTAGACCCTTGGTCCCCTAGTACTTCCGGAAGGTTATTTGTGTCTTCCTTAGTGAAGACAGAACAAAAGTATTTGTTCAATTGGTCTGCCATTTTTTTGTTCCCCATTATAAATTCACCTGAATCTGACTTGCAAGGGACCGACGTTTGTCTTCACTAATCTTTTTCTCTTCACATACATATAGAAGCTTTTGCAGTCAGTTTTTATGTTCCCGGCAAGCTTCTTCTCGTACTCTATTTTCCCCCTGTTAATTAAACCCTTTGTCCTCCTCTGCTGAATTCTAAATTTCTCCCAGTCCTCAGGTTTGCTGCTTTTTCTGGCCAATTTATATGCCTCTTCCTTTGATTTAACACTATCCTTAATTTCCCTTGTTAGCCACGGTTGAGCCACCTTCCCCGTTTTATTTTTACTCCAGACAGGGATGTACAATTGCTGAAGTTCCTCCATGTGATCTTTAAATGTTTGCCATTGCCTATCCACCGTCAACCCTTTAAGTATCATTTGCCAGTCTACTCTAGCCAATTCATGCCTCAAACCATCGATGTTACCTTTCCTTAAGTTCAGGACCCTAGTTTTTGAATTAACTGTATCACTCTCCATCCTAATAAAGAATTCTACCATGTTATTGTCACTCTTCCCCAAAGGGTCTCGCACAACAAGATTGCTAATTAGTCCTTTCTCATTACACATCACCCAGTCTAGGATGGCCAGCTCCCTGGTTGGTTCCTCGACATATTGGTCTAGAAAACCATCCTAAATACACTCCAGGAAATCCTTCTCCACCGCATTGCTACCAGTTTGGTTAGCCCAATGAATATGTAGATTAAAGTCACCCATGATAACTGCTGTACCTTTATTGCATGCATCCCTTATTTCTTGTTTGATGCTGTCCCCAATCTTACTACTACTGTTTGGTGGTCTGTACACAACTCCCACTAGCGTTTTCTGCCCCTTGGTATTCCGCAGCTCCACCCATACCGATTCCACATCATCCAAGCTAATGTCCTTTCTTACTATTGCATTAATTTCCTCTTTAACCAGCAATGCCACCCCGTCTCCTTTTCCTTTCTGTCGATCCTTCCTGAATGTTGAATACCCCTGGATGTTGAGTTCCCAGCCTTGGTCACCCTGGAGCCATGTCTCCGTGATGCCAATTACATCATACCAGTTAACTGCTATCTGCACAGTTAATTCGTCCACCTTATTCCGAATACTCCTCGCATTGAGGCACAGAACCTTCATGCTTGTCTTTCCCACACACTTTGCCCCTTTAGAATTTTGCTGTAATGTTGCCCTTTTTGCTTTTTGCCTTGGGTTTCTCTGCCCTCCACTTTTACTTTTCTTCTTTCTATCTTTTGCTTCTGTCCCTCAAAAAATTCTAGAAGATTTGTCAAGCATGATTTCCCTTTCATAAATCCATGCTGAGTTGGACCAATCCTGTCACTGCTTTCCAAATGGGCTGCGATTTCATCTTTAATAATTGATTCCAACATTTTTCCCACTACTGATGTCAGGCTAACTGGTCTATAATTCCCCATTTTGTTTCTCCCTCCTTTTTTAAAAAGTGGTGTTACATTAGCTACCAGTCCATACAAACTGATTCAGAGTCGATAGACTGTTGGAAAATGATCACCAGTGCATCCACTATTTCTAGGGCCACTTCAAGTACTCTGGGATGCAGACTATCAGGCACTGGGGATTTATCGGCTATCAGGCCCTTGGGATTTATAGGCCTTCAATCCCATCAATTTCCCTAACACAATTTCCTGACTAATAAGGATTTCCTTCAGTTCCTCCTTCTCGCTAGGCCTTCGGTCCCCTCGTATTTCCGGAAGGTTATTTGTGTCTTTCTTTGTGAAGACAGAACCAAAGTATTTATTCAATTGGTCTGCCGTTTCTTTGTTCCTCATTCTAAATTCACCTGATTCTGACTACAAGGGACCTACGTTTGTCTTCAGTAATTTTTTCTCTTCACATATCTATAGAAGCTTTTGCAGTCAGTTTTTATGTTCCCAGCAAGCTTCCTCTCATACTCTATTTCCCCCCTCCTAATTAAATCCATTGTCCTCCTCTGCTGAATTCTAAATTTCTCCCAGTCCTCAGGTTTGCTGCTTTTTCTGGCCAATTTACATGCCTCTTCCTTGGATTTAACACTATCCCTAATTCCCTAATTTTCCTTGTTAGCCACGGTTGAGCCACCATCCCTGTTTTGTTTTTACTCCAGACAGGGATGTACAATTGTTGAAGTTCATCCATGTGATCTTTAAATGTTTGGCATTGCCTATCCACTGTCAACCCTTTAAGTATCATTTGCCAGTCTATTCTAGCCAATTCAAATTTCATACCATCGAAGTTACCTTTCCTCAAGTTCAGGACCATAGTCTCTGAATTAACTGTGTCACTCTCCATCTTAATAAAGAATTCTACCATATGATGATCACTCTTCCACAAGGGGCCTCGCACAACAAGATTGCTAATTAGTCCTTTCTCATTACACATCACCCAGTCTAGGATGGCCAGCCCTCTAGTTGGTTCCTTGATATATTGGTCTAGAAAACCATCCCTAATACACTCCAGGAAATCTTCCTCCACCATATTGCTATCAGTTTGGTTACCCCAATCTATATGTAGATTAAAGTCGCCCGTGATAACTGCTGTACCTTTATTGCACGCATCCCTAATTTCTTGTTTGATGCTGTGCCCAACCTCACTACTACGGTTTGGTGGTCTGTACACAATTCCCACTTGCGTTTTCTGCCCTTTGGTATTCCACAGCTCTACCCATACAGATTCCACATGATCCAAGCTAATGTCTGTCCTTCCTTCTATTGTGTTAATTTCCTCTTTAACCAACAACGCTACCCCACCTCCTTTTCCTTTCTGTCTATCCTTCCTGAATGTTGAATACCCCTGGTTGAGTTCCCAGCCTTGGTCACCCTGGAGCCATGTCTCTGTAATCCCAATTGTATCATATTCATTAATAGCTGCCTGCGCAGTTAATTCGTCCACCTTATTCCGAATACTCCTCGCATTGAGACACAGAGCCTGCAGGCTTGTCTTTTCAACACACTTTGTCCCTTTAGAATTTTGCTGTAATGTGGCCCTTTTTGATTATTGCCTTAGGTTTCTCTGCCCCCCACTTTTACTTTACTTCTTTCTATCTTTTGCTTCTGCCCCCATTTTACTTCCCTCTATCTCCCTACATAGGTTCCCATCCCCCTTCCATATTAGTTTAACACTTCCCCAACAGCACTAGCAAACACTCCCCCTAGGACATTGGTTCCAGTCCTGCCCAGGTGCAAACCGTCCAGTTTGTACTGGTCCCACCTCCCCCAGAACCGGTTCCAATGTCCCAAGAATTTGAATCCCTCCCTCCTGCACCACTCCTCAAGCCACGTATTCATCTTAGCTATCCTGCCATTCCTACTCTGACTAGCACGTGGCACTGGTAGCAATCCTGAGATTACTACCTTTGAAGTCCTACTTTTTAATTTAACTCCTAGCTCCCTAAACTCAGCTTGTAGGACCTCATCTCGTTTTTTACCTATATCATTGGTACCTATATGTACCATGACAGCTGGCTGTTCACCCTTCCCTTCCAGAATGCGCTGCAGCTGTTGCAAGACATCCTTGACGTTTGCACCAGGGAGGCAACATACTATCCTGGAGTCTCGTTTGAGGCCACAAAAACGCCTATCTATTCCCCTTACAATAGAATCCCCTATTACTATAGCTCTCCCATTCTTTTTCCTGTCCTCCTGTGCAGCAGAGCCACCCCTGGTGCCATGGACTTGGCTGTTGCTGCCTTCCCCTGATGAGTCAAATCCCTCAACAATATCCAAGGTGGTGCATCTGTTTTGGAGGGAGATGCCCGCAGGGGGCCCCTGCACTACCTTCCTTCCACTGCTCTTCCTGATGGCCACCCATTCCCTATCTGCCTGAGTAATCTTTACCTGCGCTGTGACCAACTCACTAAACATGCTATTCACGACATCCTCAGCATCGCGGATGCTCCAGAGTGAATCCATGCACAGCTCCAGTGCCGTAATGTGGTCTGTCAGGAGCTGCAGCTGGATGCACTTCCTGCACATGTAGTCTTCAAGGACACTGGAAGCGTCCCTAGCTTCCCACATAGCACAGGAGGAGCATGACATGGGTCTGGGCTCTCCTGCCATGACTTAACCCTTAAATTACTTAATTTGGCAACAATGACAATGTTTCTTACTGCTAAGAAAAAGAAAAAAGATAAAGAAAAAGAAAACTACTCACCACTCAACCAGCCAATCACTTACCCTCTTGGCTGTGACGTCACTCTTCGATTAATTTTTACTTCTTTCTTACTTCTGACCCCGTTGCAGCTAGCTATTCGCTCCACCACCGACTGCCGCCGACCCCGGACTCCCACTGGACCTTTATAGGCCTCTCCTTGCTCCTCCTCCGGCTGCTCGCTCCACCACCGACTGGTGCCCTCATGGCGATGCCTGTACAGCCTTTTGCTCCCTGCACGTTGGGGAAGTTAGCAATTCGGTAGAATCCTAAAGCCCTCTCAGTCTGAGCCTCGAAGGTTACAGGAAAGCTGATGAAGTCCATCCTGCGTGAGTATAGGGTTTCAGTGACCTGTCTAATGCACCAATGTGTGGCATGCTGAGATATACCCCAAATAGCCGCCAGCTGAGGCCTGAAACGAACTCGACACGTAGAACGAAAGTGCCGCGGTGACCTTTACCTCGACGGACAGTGCAGTCCTGATGGTGCTGGCAGGCTGCAGATCTCTCCTTATGAGCTGGCATACCTCAGAGATAACCTCTTTGTGGAAACGCAATCTCCTAAGGCAGGTGGTGGCGCACAAGTTGAGGTAAGACTGGTTCTCCCTGTACTCACGGAGAGGTATAACGTCTAGTCCTCCTCATCAGTCTGTCACGTCTTACATTGGGCACATGATGCTGTTGAGTACATTCTGTCATCTCGAGTCTGCAGCATGTGAGTGGTCATCAAGAGAGGATGCCCCATTCCTATAGCTATCTGCTTTGCACCGACTGTTCACAAAGAATGAATGTCCGCACTAAGACACTAAGACACCAGTATGAAAAGATGTTTGTTCAGGTGTTCACATCATCTTCAAACACCTCCAGAGTACATCCGAACTCCCTTGAGGTTAAAACAGAGCAGCCTTTTGAATGATGCGACCTGCGATTTAGAACATGGTGTCCATACCGCTTTGAGTAGTTCCGGTTAGTTCAAATTTTTCCCAGCGTTTTTTTCGGTGAGCGATATTGTCGGCGAGATGTGTGCGAGGTGCTGAAAGTAAGGATGGACAATATACTGGCCGTTAGTTTTGGCAAATCTTTATGACAAAAAACAGGGGGCGGTCAATATTATTAAATCTCGGCGTTAATTACGTGCCGAAAGTAACGCTGGGCGATATTATGGGCGTTGGGTTCGCCCATTCTGATGATTCCGCCCAAAAAAAGTGGGCAGGCAGCATTATTTTTTCCAGGCAGTACTTACATGGCAAAAGTAAGGCTCAGCGATAAGTGTCTGAAAAATGGGCGTCAGTTTCCATTTTGTGGCTAACTGGACGATATCTGAGCATTATTTCAGCATTAAAATGGACGTTAAATGGGCGTTATGCATGCCAAAATAATCTAGCCCATGGGGTTAGCATTACTGGTAATGATATAGGGCTATCATTAATGGTAATAGATATAGGGCTAGCATTAATGTTAATGGTATAGGGCTAGCATTAATTGCTATAATATAGGGCAAGCAATAATAGTAATTATGTAGGGCTAACATTTATTGTAATAGATATAAGGTTAGCATTAACGATAATGATATAGGGCTAGCATTAATAGTAATAGATTTAGGGCTAGCATTAACAGTAAAGATATAGGGCTAGACTTTCCATTATTGTGCAGATTGCCCAAAAATGGGCGTTATTTCCAGCATTGGCGTTTATTATGTGTTTTGAGATCGCCGGATTATCGCCTATTTTCAAAACCCCTAGTTTCCATTTTATAAAATGGGCGTTAGCGGGAGCAATGTGAAATGGGCGTTAGCGGTATTTTTTTTTCTTCTATCGTAAAATGACAGCGTCCATAGCAACACCATAACAATGGTTTTTTTCTGGCAACGGTCTTTTCCCACGTTTCAGGAGGTCAGGGGTCATCAACACATGCGCAGAAGAGGAGAGAGAGAGAGAGAGAGAAGGAAGAGAAAGCCTGTGTGGGTTTCTTGCCTGGTTCTTTGTGGTTTGTTTGGCTGTTGTGGGAGTGTGGAATGATTTTTGTGAGGAGTACTAATAAATTAGAGCAGTATTTAGTTTGTTGATACAGAAATATTGGGGGAAAAAATTAATAACATGGAAGGCATGGAGGAGGCGAGAGAACACGATGTGGAGGGGGAGGCTGGTGAGGGCAGTGATGTTGGAGAGGAATTGGAGTTGGGAGGATGAAAACGAGCGAGGAGATTCTCTGATGAGTCAAATGCTGCCCTCCTGCAGGAGGTGAAGTCACGTTGGGGTCAATTGACCCGAGGTGGGCGTAGGAAGCCCACCCGAAAGGTTTACCAGAAAATTTGGGCCGAGATCGCTGAGGTGGTCTCGTCAATGAGCACGAGGTGATTGAGGGCAACCAGTGCTGCAAGCACTGGAACAACCTTGTCGGCTCCTCAGAGTAAGTATTACATTTATTTACATTTACTTACCGTATATGTTTATATAATTGGAATTATAAGTGTAATGAGTAAATAAATTCAGATCTGATGTATTGCAGTTAGACTGGGAATGTTTCATTCAAATCCTATATTTATGGTGTATGTGTTTAGGTTAATAATGATAATAATAATAATTCTAACATCTGTCGGTTATGTGTTGTATCAGTAATCTGTGACAGTACCTAGCAATGATCTTATGTCATCCCGTGCTGTTACCTTTTGCAGAAGAAGCTTTCGAAGAATAGGGCCGAGCAGCGGTGCACGGGTGGCGGCCCACCAGTGATGTGTGAGCTGACCGACATTGAAGAGCAGGTGCTGGCACTAGTGGGGATCCACCCCCGGTGAGCCACACGTGCAGCAGCCGAACCTGATGTTATGCCACGTGAGTAAAGTCAATAGATGCCACACTCACTCATATCCGAACAATATATAATAGGTGATTGATAAAAGTGTAATGATGGGCTCATGAAAATCATTGTAATGCAGAATTTAGTTATGTTCATTAAATGTAATGTGTGATTATTTTTATAGCGGCAGTGCTGTTCTCGTGCATATGCTGTGTGTAGCATTTGAATCACCCAGTGACCCGAGCACCTACTTCTCCTCTAATAACCTCATTTATGTTTTGTAGCTCAGCCAAGAGCGCAGTCACAGGCAACACCACCGAGGCACGGTGTGGATCCGGCGGCGGCGGCGGCAGTGGTGGATCATGTTTCTGGTGGTAAGGAGCCCCGAATCTCGCCCGTTGAGCTGCAGTGTGCCCTCTCCACTGACAACAGTGAGGAGCTGGAGGAGCCTGCAGAAACAAGCTTCATGTCAACTACACCGATGACATTTAGTGCTCCTGCAGCCATGTCCTCCTCCACGGTGGTGTAGTGGGCCCAAGCACTTTGCCACAGGGCACCCCAAGTGTCTTCATGCTGTCGCCGACCCCGCAGAGGTTGGTTCGACGTGGCAGAACTGTTCCACGAGCGACAGATCTGAGCGGGGACATGCTACACTTGTCCAGGAGGAGTGTTGACATAGGTCATATCCCAATGGGGGCCATATCCCAACAGCTGGCCACAATATCCACGACCATGACCGAGTACATGCCGTGGATGGCGGTGGCCCTGGAGATGATAGCCAGGAACGTGGTGCCAGAGGGCTACCAATGGTCCAGGAATGCGGCACTGAACCCCAAGGTGCCGCACCCCCATTGCCAACGACACATGTGAGCCAGGAGGAAGCTCTTGCTTCTGGCTCGGTGGACAATTTCTCCTCGGGAACGTCCTCTCCTGTATCCAGCCAACCAGCGGATCCGCCGTCATCCCTCCCAATGAAGCAGCGTCTGAGGAGCACTGTGGCAAGGCGGCTTGGAGTCGGGAGGGGAAGGGGAAGGGGTAGAGGTGGGGAGAAGCTGTGGCGGGTGTGGAAAAGGAAAGTAAGGTGAATGGCTGCAGAAATTGGAGTTGTGACATTATTGATGTTGCTTTTGTTGCTAGTGAATAAATGTTGGGAGGTTTGCAGGAAGGGTAGAAGGGGGAGGGTGAGGGGTGTACCTTGTTTGTTTGCATTTGTGTTATTTGTGTTAGAAGTCTTATTGGAAATGTTAAAAATTTAATAAATGATATAAATGTTATAAATTTGTTATGGGGTGGGGTGGAGATGGGGTGGGGTGTTTTTTAGAGTTATAATTATGAATTTAGACAAATGTTCTCATTACATTTTTTTTACTTAACTTAATATTGTTGCGCATTTTCTCAGATAGCTGTACCGTTAAACACTGATGATTCCTTAACATGAAAGGGGATAATTAAATGTAACTTGAAGCAACTTTAACCTTAACTGTCACCAAGATAATGCACACCATTCATGTATGAGCTGCAGACACAGCAGTCTTGCAGCTTTGTAAATACCACCAACGTTATTTCAAGCAAAGTGCCCATTTATGAGCTGCTGACGTAGGAGCCTTGCAGCTATGTAGCCACCACGGGCCCTTTCCTACGGTCTGCAGAGGGTCGAGGACATGGCTTCATCCTCAGCCTGATCGATGACCTCGGGTCACACATCCACCTCTTCGTCCTCCTCTTCTTCTCTCTCCTGAAGTGGACCAGCAGTCCCTTCTGGCAATTCTTGTCCCCTCCTGATAGCCAAGTTGTGCAGCATGCACCACCACGAATTGAGCTACCTGCTCAGGGTGGTATTGTAACTCGCCTCCTGAGTGATCCAGGCATCTAAAGGGCTGCTTAAGCACTCCAACGATCTTCTCGACAATATTGCGAGTGGCTATGTGGCTCTCGTTGTATCGCTTCTCGGCTTTTGTCTGGGTGTTACACAGCGGGGTCATCAGCCAGTTGATGAGGCCATATCCTTTATCACCAACCATCCAGCATTGACTTTGTGGCTGACTGGTAAACATGTCAGATACAGCGCTCTCGCACAGGATGTGAGCATCATGGATGCTGCCCAGAAATTTTGCATTTACTGCCATTATAATTTGCTTGTGGTCGACGAGTTGCACATTCAGGGAGAGGAATCCCTTTCGGTTCCGAAAAACCTCTGCATCCTGAAAAGGTGCCTGCATTGCGATGTGCATACAGTCTATTGCTCCCTGAACCTTGGGGGAGTTAGCAATTCTGGAGAATCCTAGAGCCCTCTCAGTCTGTGCCTCTCTGGTCATAGGGAAGCTGATGGTGCTGGTAGGCTGCAGATCTGCCCGAATGAGCTGGCATATCTCAGTGATAACCTCTTTCCAGATCGCAGCCTCCTAAGATTCGTGTTATTGGACATGTTCAGGTAAGACCGCTTCTCCCTGTAAGTGTGTGGGGTGTAAGTTTTCATCCTCCTCAGCAGTCTGCCACCGTTTTAATTGGGCACATAATGCTCTTCAATATACCTTTTGCCATCTCTAGTCTGCAGCATGTGCTTAGTCATCAAGACAGGCTGAGAACAATCAATATTATACCTATTGTTCACAAACAATAAAGTTACCTACTAAAACACCTAAACTAAATTCCAATCGTCCACAGTATGATAAGATGTTTGTTAAGATTTTCAAATCACCTTAAAATAACTCCCCAGAAGTTGAAACAGCCTTTTATATGAAAAGTCCTCCGATTTACAAAATGGCGTTCATACCGCTGGATTAAGGTCAGGTGAGAGCAACTTTTTCTCAGCGTTTTTTTGGCGAGCGATATTTTCGGCGATATGTGGGTGAGATGCCGAAAGTAACGCTCGGCGATATTATGGGCGTTAATTGTGGCTATTCTCACCTTCAAGGCAAAAAAAAAATGGACGGACAGTATTATTAATTCTCGGCGTTAACTAAATGCCGAAAGTAACACTGGGCAATAAATGAGCAATAATTGGGCGTTAGTTTCCATTTTTTTGCGAAATGGGCGATAACTGGATGGTATACCTCATCTCAGCGTTAAAATGGATGTTAAGTGGGCGGTAGCGATGCAAAACTAATGGAAAGTCTAACACAAAGGGCTAGAATTAAGGGTAATAGATAATAGGGCTAGCATTAATGGTAGTGATAAAGGGCTAGCATTAATGTAATGGCTATAGGGCTAGCAATAATGCTAATTATATAGGGCTAGTAATAATAGTAATGATATAGGGATAGCATTAATGCTAATAATATAGGGCTATCTTTAATGTAATAGATATAGGACTAGCATTAATAGCAATGATATAGGTCTAGTATTAATGATAATGATATAGGACTAGCATTAATGGTAATAGATATAGGGCTATCATTAATTGTAATAGATATAGGCCTAGCAATAATGGTAAGTATGTAAGGCTAACATTAATTGTAATAGATACAGCACTAGCATTAATGGTAATGATATAGGGCGAGCATTAATGGTGCTGATATAGGGCTAGCATTAATAATAATAGATATAGGGAAAGCATTAATGCTAATGATATAAGACTAGCATTAATGGTAACGAGATAGGGATAGCATTAATATTAATAGATGTAGGGTTAACATTAATTGTAATGATATAGGGCTAGCATTAATGGTAATGAAATGAC
The DNA here is from genome assembly GCF_044704955.1 of Pristiophorus japonicus. Taxonomy (NCBI): domain Eukaryota; kingdom Metazoa; phylum Chordata; class Chondrichthyes; family Pristiophoridae; genus Pristiophorus; species Pristiophorus japonicus. The sequence goes on from NC_091977.1 coordinate 326,423,075, forward strand.
TAGCATTCATGGAAATAGCTATAGGATTAACATTAATTATAATTGATTTGGGCTAGCATTAATGGTAATAGATATAGGGCTAGCATTAATGCCAATGCTATAGGTCTAGCATCAATGGGAATGATATAGGGCTGGCATTAATGGTAATATATATAGGGGCTGGCATTAATAGTAATGCTATCGGGCTAGCCTTAATGGTAATGATAACAAGCTAGCATTAATGGTAATAGATAGAGGGCTAGCATTAATGGTAATGCTGAAAGGCTAGATTTAATTCTAATGATATTAGACTAACATTAATGGTAATGATATAGGGTTATCATTGATGGTAATTAGATAGGGCAAGCTTTAATGCTTGTGAAATATGACTAGCATTAATGGTAATGATATATGGCTAGCTTGAGTAACAATAATAGATATAGGATTAGGCTTAATGGTAATGATATAGGGCTTCCATTAGTGGTAATAGATATAGGGCTAGCATTAATGGTACGATATAGGGCGAGCATTATTATTATTATTATTATTCATAATAATAATGATAGATAGAGGGCTAGCATTAATGGTAATGATATAGGGCTAGCATTAATGCTAATGATACAAGGCTAATGCTATAGGGCTAGCATTAATGGTATTGATATCAGGCTAGCATTAATGTTAATGATACAAGGCTAGCATTAATGGTAATGATTTAGGGCTTGCATTATTAGTAATGATAAGAAGCTAGCATTAATGGTAATAGATATAAGAATGTAAGAAATAGGAGCTCTGCCATTGAATAAGATCATGGCTGATCTGATCTTGGCCTCAACTCCACTTTCCTGGCTGTTCCCCAGAACCCTTGACTCCCCTGTAGTTCAAAAATCTGTCTATCTCTGCCTTGAATATATTCAATGACCCAGCCTCCACAGCTCTCTGGGGTATAGAATTCCAGATTCACATCTCTCTGAGAGAAGAAATTCCTCCTCATCTCCACCTTAAATGGGCGACCTCTTATTCAAAACTATGTTCCCTACTTCTAGATTCCCCCATGAGGGGAAACATCCCCCTCAGAATCCTATACGTTTCAATAAGATCACACCTTATTCTTCTAAACTCCAATGAGTATAGGCCCAATCTTTCCTCACAAGACAACCCTTTCATCTCAGGAATCAACCTAGTGAACCTTCTCTGTACTGCCTCCAATGCAAGTACAGGGCTAATATTAATGGTAATGAAATAGGGCTAGCATTATTATTAATAATAATAATAGATACAGGACTAGCATTATTGGTAATGATATAGGGCCAGCATTAATGGTAATAGATATAGCATTAGCATTAATGATAATAGATATGGGGCTAGAATTAATGTTAATGATACAGGGTTAGCATAATGGAAATAGATATAGGGCTAGCAGTAATAATAATGGTATAGGGCTAGCATTAATGTAATCAGCGGCAGGTCGGGGCCATAAAAAGAGCAGCGAGCGGTGGCCTGGAGCAGCGTGGTGGCATACCATTGCAAGGTAGAGTGTGAGCTGATGCAAGAGGGCGATGGCAGCAAAGAGGGCGACTGGATTGGACATCATCAAGGTCCAGATCGGTGATTGGAGCGTGGGCAGGTACAGGAGGAGCGGCGAAGTTGGGGCGCAGGAGTGGCGAGTGATCGTGGAGTGACGTGATCGGGGCTCAGGAGAGGCATGAGTTTGGGGCCAGAAGAGGCATTGAAACGTTCATTGAAACATCTGTGAACTCATCCCTTTTTGGCGAGGAAGCAAGTCATGCTCGATACGAGGGACCGCCTATGATAATGAATAGATACAGAGCTAGCATTAATGATAATTGATCTAGGATAAGCATTAATGGTAATGATACAGTGCTAGCAGTAATGGTAATCATGTAGTTCTAGCATTAATAATAATAGATATAGGGTTAACATTGATGGTAATGATATAGGGCTAGCATTAATGCTAATGCTATAGGGCTAACATTAGTGGTAATAGATATAGGGCTCGCCTTAATGGTAATAATAAAAGGCTACCTAATGAGGCGCTCATGCACGGCCCTTGCAGAAGCAAGATTGAAAGGCTCCCTCCTCCGTTGCTGCTGCTGCTCCTCCTCTTCATCCTCCTACTTATCTTCATCCTCATCCTCTGCCTCCTGTTCCTCCTCCCTCTTCCTCCTCCTGAGGTAGACCTGCAATCCTTGGTGGCAATGGCTGGGCCCTCAGAATGGCTAGGTTCTGCAGCATGAAGCACACAACGATGAAAAGGGAGACTCGAGCAGGAGTACTGCTGGGGTCCTCCAAAGTGGTCAAAGCAACGTAACCATTGTTTTAGCACCCCGATAGTCTGTTCGATCAGGTTCCTGGTGGTGCCATGGCTCTCATTATATGAGTGCTGAGCACGAGTGTTGGGGTTGCGGAAGGGTGTCATCAGCTACGTGGCAAGTGGATAACCCTTGTCCCCGAGCAGCCAGCTGTGAGCTTCATGAGGTGGTTGGAAGGGTGCTGGGACACTGATCTGTCACAGGATAAATGTATTGTGGCTGCTGCCAGGATAGTGGGCATTGATGGCGAGGATAAGCTGCCTGTGGTCGCACACCAACTGAACATTTTGTGAGTGGTAGCTTTTGCGATTACGAAACACCTCTCCATTGGTGATGAGGTTCCCGCTATGTTACATGGGTGCAGTCAATGGCGTCGTGAACCATGGGGAAGCCCGCTATCCTTGCAAAGCCACATAAGCAATCCACCTGTTTGTCCCTGGTCATGATGGGACCAGTACAAACTGGACAGACTGCACCTGGGCAGGACCGGAACCAATGTCCTAGGGGGAGTGTTTGCTAGTGCTGTTGGGGAGGAGTTAAACTAATATGGCAGGGGGATGGAACCAATGCAGGGAGACAGAGGGAAACAAAAAGGAGACAAAAGCAAAAGACAGAAAGGAGATGAGGAAAAGTGGAGGGCAGAGAGACCCAAGGCAAAGAACAAAAAGGGCCACTGTACAGCAAAATTCTAAAAGGACGAAGGGTGTTAAAAAAACAAGCCTGAAGGCTTTGTGTCTTAATGCAAGGCGTATCCGTAATAAGGTGGATGAATTAACTGTGCAAATAGATGTTAACAAATATGATGTGATCGGGATTACGGAGACGTGGCTCCAGGATGATCAGGGCTGGGAACTCAACATCCAGGGGTATTCAACATTCAGGAAGGATAGAATAAAAGGAAAAGGAGGTGGGGTAGCATTGCTGGTTAAAGAGGAGATTAATGCAATAGTTAGGAAGGACATTAGCTTGGATGATGTGGAATCTATATGGGTAGAGCTGCAGAACACCAAAGGGCAAAAAACGTTAGTGGGAGTTGTGTACAGACCTCCAAACAGTAGTAGTGATGTTGGGGAGGGCATCAAACAGGAAATTAAGGGTGCATGCAATAAAGGTGCAGCAGTTATAATGGGTGACTTTAATATGCACATAGATTGGGCGAGCCAAACTGGAAGCAATGCGGTGGAGGAGGATTTCCTGGAGTGCATAAGGGATGGTTTTCTAGACCAATATGTCGAGGAACCAACTAGGGGGGAGGCCATCTTAGACTGGGTGTTGTGTAATGAGAGAAGATTAATTAGCAATCTCGTTGTGCGAGGCCCCTTGGGGAAGAGTGACCATAATATGGTGGAATTCTGCATTAGGATGGAGAATGAAACAGTTAATTCAGAGACCATGGTCCAGAACTTAAAGAAGGGTAACTTTGAAGGTATGAGGCGTGAATTGGCTAGGATAGATTGGCGAATGATACTTAAGGGGTTGACTGTGGATGGGCAATGGCAGACATTTAGAGACCGCATGGATGAACTACAACAATTGTACATTCCTGTCTGGCGTAAAAATAAAAAAGGGAAGGTGGCTCAACCGTGGCTATCAAGGGAAATCAGGGATAGTATTAGAGCCAAGGAAGTGGCATACAAATTGGCCAGAAATAGCAGCGAACCCGGAGACTGGGAGAAATTTAGAACTCAGCAGAGGAGGACAAAAGGTTTGATTAGGGCAAGGAAAATGGAGTACGAGAAGAAGCTTGCAGGGAACATTAAGACGGATTGCAAACGTTTCTATAGATATGTAAAGAGAAAAAGGTTAGTAAAGACAAACATAGGTCCCCTGCAGTCAGAATCAGGGGAAGTCATAACGGGGAACAAAGAAATGGCAGACCAATTGAACAAGTACTTTGGTTCGGTATTCACTAAGGAGGACACAAACAACCTTCCGGATATAAAAGGGGTCAGAGGGTCTAGTAAGGAGGAGGAACTGAGGGAAATCCTTATTAGTCGGGAAATTGTGTTGGGGAAATTGATGGGATTGAAGGCCGTAAATCCCCAGGGCCTGATGGACTGCATCCCAGAGTACTTAAGGAGGTGGCCTTGGAAATAGCGGATGCATTGACAGTCATTTTCCAACATTCCATTGACTCTGAATCAGTTCCTATCGAGTGGAGAGTAGCCAATGTAACCCCACTTTTTAAAAAAGGAGGGAGAGAGAAAACAGGGAATTATAGACCGGTCAGCCTGACATCGGTAGTGGGTAAAATGATGGAATCAATTATGAAGGATGTCATAGCAGCACATTTGGAAAGAGGTGACATGATAGGTCCAAGTCAGCATGGATTTGTGAAAGGGAAATCATGCTTGACAAATCTTCTGGAATTTTTTGAGGATGTTTCCAGTAGAGTGTACAAGGGAGAACCAGTTGATGTGGTATATTTGGACTTTCAGAAGGCTTTCGACAAGGTCCCACACAAGAGATTAATGTGCAAAGTTAAAGCACATGGGATTGGGGGTAGTGTGCTGACATGGATTGAGAACTGGTTGTCAGACAGGAAGCAAAGAATAGGAGTAAATGGGTACTTTTCAGAATGGCAGGCAGTGACTAGTGGGGTACCGCAAGGTTCTGTGCTGGGGCCTCAGCTGTTTACACTGTACATTAATGATTTAGATGAGGGGATTAAATGTAGTATCTCCAAATTTGTGGATGACATTAAGTTGGGTGGCAGTGTGAGCTGCGAGGAGGATGCTATGAGGCTGCAGAGTGACTTGGATAGGTTAGGTGAGTGGGCAAATGCATGGCAGATGAAGTCTAATGTGAATAAATGTGAGGTTATCCACTTTGGTGGTAAAAACAGAGAGACAGACTATGATCTGAATGGTGACAGATTAGGAAAAGGAGAGGTGCAACGAGACCTGGGTGTCATGGTACATCAGTCATTGAAGGTTGGCATGCAGGTACAGCAGGCGGTTAAGAAAGCAAATGGCATGTTGGCCTTCATAGCGAGGGGATTTGAGTACAGGGGCAGGGAGGTGTTGCTACAGTTGAACAGGGCCTTGGTGAGGCCACACCTGGAGTATTGTGTACAGTTTTGGTCTCCTAACTTGAGGAAGGACATTCTTGCTATTTAGGGAGTGCAGCGAAGGTTTACCAGACTGATTCCCGGGATGGTGGGACTGACCTATCAAGAAAGACTGGATCAACTGGGCTTGTATTCACTGGAGTTCAGAAGAATGAGAGGGGACCTCATAGAAACGTTTAAAATTCTGACGGGTTTAGACAGGTTGGATGCAGGAAGAATGTTCGCAATGTTGGGGAAGTCCAGAACCAGGGGTCACAGTCTAAGGATAAGGGGTAAGCCATTTAGGACCGAGATGAGGAGAAACTTCTTCACCCAGAGAGTGGTGAACCTGTGGAATTCTCTACCACAGAAAGTAGTTGAGGCCAATTCACTAAATATATTCAAAAGGAAGTTAGATGAAGTCCTTACTACTAGAGGGATTAAGGGGTATGGCGAGAAAGCAGGAAGGGGGTACTGAATTTGCATGTTCAGCCATGAACTCATTGAATGGCGGTGCAGGCTAGAAGGGCCGAATGGCCTACTCCTGCACCTATTTTCTATGTTTCTATGTTTTCTATGATGAATGAGATGTACTCCCTTCTTCTGCTGTACAGAGCGTCTTTTACCTCCCTGGTGAGGCAATGGATGGTGAACTGTGAAATGTTTGCTATATCCCCTGCTGTAGCCTGGAAGGAGCCGCTAGTGTAGAAATTGAGAGCTACTGTGACCTTAACTGCCACTGACAGCGAAGTCCTGGTCCTGATCTACGGCTGGAGATCTGGCTGCAGGAGGTGGCAGAGCTCTGTGAGGTGACTGTGGGAGAAGTGCTCCCGGAAAACCCTGGGAGGGTCAGGCCTGTTACAAGATCTGCGGGCCTGCCTCCTGCCTCTGGCCACATTAGGTATTATCTGTCTCTGCAGCCACTGCCTCCAAAGTCATGGCCGGATGGCAAGGTGGAGTGCCAGCACAGCCCCCATAAATGAGAGAAAAAAGCAGCTGTAAATGTTCGGAGAAATACAAATGAAGAAACCGTAAGTGCAGCAACAAAGCAAGGATGTACAAAATGTGTACATTTTGTGCAAGCAGTCAAAACGCTATCTGAGAAGCCAGCAATGAATCTGACCTCCCAATGACCTGGTTGCTGATCCCTTTAAATAGCACCCCGGGAGCGGCAATCCCAGGTATGAATGCCTGCTTTTTCTGGCCTGATCAGTGGCTGGCGGTAAGCCAGGGGAAGCGACTGAATTTCACATCCGGGATGCTAACAGGGCGTTGCACGCTCATTGACATCACGGTCTCAGTGGCGTTAAGGGTTTGCGCCGCCACTAAAAGCCTACTGAATTTCACGAACAGCGTTCAATTCGCCGCGCCTGGATGATAAACCATTTGCGCCCGTTAGTGCCCCGCTCAGGTGCTAACAGGAGGAGCTAAGGTGCTGAATTTCTAGCCCATAGGGCTAATATTAATGATCATAGATATAGCGTTAGCATTAATGGTAATGATAAAAGGTTAGCATTAATGATAATAGATATAGCGTTAGCATTAATGGTAATGATATAGGGCTAGCTTTAATGGTAATGATATAGGGCTAGCATTATTGTTAATGATATAGGGCTAGCATTATTGGTGATAAATATAGAGCTAGACTTAATGCTGATAGATATGGAGGTAGTATTAATGGTGATAGATATCGGGCTTGCATTAATTATAATATAGCATTAATGATAATGGATATATCATCATCATCCTAGGCAGTCCCTCGGAATCGAGGAAGACTTGCTTCCACTCCCTAAGTGAATTCTTTGATGGCTGAACAGTCCGATACGAGAGCCACAGACCCTGTTACAGGTGGGACAGACATTCGTCGAGGGAAGGGGTCGGTAGGGCTGGTTTGCCGCGTGCTCCTTCCACTGCCTGTGCTTGGCCTCTTCATGCTCTTTGCATTGGGATTCGAAGAGCTCGACGCCCTCCCGGATGTACTTTCTCCACTCGGGCGGTCTTCGGCCAGGATCTCCCAGGTGTCAGTGTCATGTCGCACTTTACCAGGGAGGCTTTGAGGGTGTCCTTATAATGTTTCCGCTGTCCTCCTTTGGCTCGTTTACCATGAAGGAACTCTGCATAAAGCATTTGCTTAGGAAGTGTCGTATCTGGCATGCGAACTATGTGGCCTGCCCAGTGTAGCTGATCAAGTGTGGTCAGTGCTTCAATACTGGGGATGTTAGCCTGGTCGAGGACACTGATGTCCTCCCAGGGGATTTGTAGGATCTTGCGGAGACATTGTTGGTGATATATCTCCAGCGACTTGAGGTGCCTTCTATACATCGTCCATGCCTCAGATTCATACAGGAGGATGGGTATTACTGCAGCCCTGTAGACCATGAGCTTGGTGGTAGATTTGAGGGCCTGGTCTTCAAACACTCTTTTCCTCAGACAGCCGAAGGCTGCACTGGTGCACTGGAGGCGATGTTGAATCACCGCATCAATGTCTGCCTTTGTTGATAAGGGGCTCCCGAGATTTGGGAAATGGTCCACGTTGTCCAGGGCTGCGCCGTGGATCTTGATGATTGGAGGGCAGTGCTGTGCGGCAGTGACAGGCTGGTGGAGGACCTTTGTTCTACGGATGTTAAGCTTAAGGCCCATGCTTTCATATGCCTCAGTGAATACATTGACTATATCCTGGAGTTCAGCCTCTGAATGTGCGCAGATGCAGGCGTCGTCCGCATACTGCAGCTCAACGACAGAGGTTGGGGTGATCTTGGACCTGGCCTGGAGGTGGCGTAGGTTAAACAGCTTCCCACTGGTTCTGTAGTTTAGTTCCACTCCAGCGGGGAACTTGTTAATTGTGAGGTGGAGCATGGCGGCGAGGAAGATTGAGAAGAGGGTTGGAGTGATAACGCAGCTCTGTTTGACCCCGGTCCGGACGTGGATTGGGATTGTAATGGATCCATTGATAAGGATCACGTCCTGCATGTCATCGTGAAGCAGGCGAAGGATGTTGACAAACTTTTGGGGGCATGCGAAAAGGAAGATGACGTTCCATAGACCCTTACGGTTGACAGTGTCAAAGGCCTTTGTAAGATCGAAAAAGGCCATGTATAAGGGCTGGCGCTGCTCCCTGCAATTTTCCTGCAACTGTCGCGCTGCAAAGATTATGTCTGTTGTGCCCCATAGGGGACAAAATCCACATTGTGATTCCGGGAGGAGCTCCTCGGCCACAGGGAGAAGATGATTGAGGAGAACTCTAGCGACAACTTTCCCAGTGGCTGATAGCAGGGAGATTCCCCTGTAGTTGCCGCAGTCGCACTTGTCCCCTTTTTAAAAAATGGTCACAATCACTGCATCTCTGAGATCTCGCGGCATGCTCTCCTCCCTCTAGATGAGAGAGATGACGTTGTGTATCCGCGCCAACAGCGCCTCGCCGCCATACTTTAGCGCCTCAGCAGGGATTCCATCCGCACCCGTAGCCTTGTTATTCTTGAGCTGTTTTATGGCTTTGCCTACCTCGTGCAACGTTTGAGTTTCACTGAGTTGGTGGCGGGTCGCGTGCTGTGGGATGGAGTCGAGAACACTCGAGTCAAAGGCAGAGGCTCGATTGAGGAGATCTTCAAAGTGCTCCTTCCATCGGGCCCTGACAGCCTCAGTGTCCTTGATGATGTTTTCCCATTCTTGGACAGGAGTGAGGTGGGGCCTTGGGAGTTTGGACCGTAGGTGGCCTTGACTGCAGCGAAGAATCCTCGCATATCGCGGCTGTCGGCCAGTTGTATCTCCTGTGCTTTCTCCATCCACCACCTGTTCTTTAGGTCCCGGGTTTTTTGTTGGACCTGAGCCTTGAGCCCTCTGTAATGTTGTTTTGCAGCTCTCGAGTTGGGCGTTGCTTGAAGCTCAGAAATGCTTTGCGCTTGCGATCTATTAGTTCTTCGATCTCCTGATCATTTTCATCAAACCAGTCCTGATGTTTTCTGGTTGAGTGACCAAGTGTCTCTTCACAGGCACTGGTTATAGAGGCCTGAAGGGCAGACCAAGCGCTATGGGCATTCAGCATCTCAGGGTCATCAAAGCACGCCAGATTGGCTGTGAGGCGCTGGCTGTATAGGGCTCTCTTAGCTGGGTCTCTAAGTGCCCCGGCATTAACTTTTTTGCGGAACTGCTTCTGCTGTCCCCTCTGCTTTGGGGCAATGTTAATATTGATTATGGATCTGTAAAGTCCTGTCCCCTCAGTACAGATTCACAAGCGGCATATAGTGAAGTCAAGGTCACTCTGGACCTGCACCTTTATTTCACAGCTCTGGAATGCTGTACTTGCCTGAGACCTGTCCTTATATACCTGTCTCTTGCAAGTGCACCCCTGGTGGTAAGGTATGCTGGTGGTTACAGGTCATATCTTATTACAGTCATGTATAGCATGTTAGGATTCAGTTAAATATAATAATGTAAGATACATGACATCACCCTCCCCCAAGGTCTTATTGTCTTTATAGGTTCAGTCTCTCAGGTGGTCTACACTCTCACGTGGAGCGTCTGAGTTGTGGTTCAGTTGTTTGCCTTGGTGTCTGTTTTTCTTTGGGTGTGGTTGCTGGTATCTCGCCTGCGCTGTCTGTTTCGATTGGTGTGATTGTTGTTGACTCGGCTGGGCTGTCTGTTGGGATTGCCCTTTCCTCAGGTTGTTCCCTCTGTCTGTCCACCAGGTGTGGTGCGAGTTCCACATTGTAGTCTGCCTCTGGTTCCGCAGTGTTGTTGGTAAATCTGCTTTTGACTTGGTCTACATTCCTCCGGCAGGTTTTGCCATTGTCCATTTGTATTACCAGTAGCCTGTTTCCTTCCTTGCCCGTTACTGTCCCTGCAAGCCATTTGGGACCTCTGCCATAGTTTAGTACAAACACTTTGTCCCCTATCTCATTCCATCTCCCCCTCGAATTTCTGTCATGGTACTCAGTCAGCTTATGGCGCTTTGCCTCAACGATTTCTTGCATTTCTGGGAGGATTAATGAGAGCCTTGTTTTTAAAGTCCTTTTCATCAACAGTTGCGCGGGGGGGGATCCCAGTCAGTGAATGCGGACGAGATCTGGATGCCAGCAGCAGTCGCGACAGGCGACCCTGCAGCGTGGGATCTTAGATTTTAAGCATGCCTTGTTTAATGATTTGCACTGCTCTCTCCGCCTGGCCGTTGGAGGCCGGCTTGAACGGTGCCGTCTTGACGTGTTTTAATGCCGTGGTCAATTATAAAGTCTTTGAATTCTGCGCTGGTGAAGCACGGACCATTGTCACTGACCAATATGTCAGGGATTCCATGCGTTGCAAACATGGTTGCGAGGCTTTCCACAGTGGTGGAGGTTGTGCTCGAGTTTAAAATGGTGCATTCGATCCACTTTGAAAATGCATCTACAACTACGAGGAACATTTTGCCCATGAATGGGCCCGCATAGTCTACGTGCACCCGCGACCACGGTTTGGTAGGCCAGGGCCAGGGGCTCAGTGGAGCCTCCCTGGGGGCATTGCTGATTGGGGCACAAATGGTGCACCTTCGGACGCAGAGCTCCAAGTCCGCGTCAATACCAGACCACCAGACGTGGGATCTGGCTATGGCCTTCATGAGAACGATCCCCGGGTGCTCGCGGTGGAGCTCCCGGACAAATGCCTCTCTGCCTCACAGAGGCATGACTACTTGGCTGCCCCACATCAGGCAGTCTGCTTGTAGTGATAGCTCGTGCATGCGCCTGTGAAAGGGTTTTAATTCCTCGGGGCAGGCATCGCGAGCCTCTGCCCAGTCACCGGTTAGGACACATCTTTTTACTAAGGATAACGTGGGGTCGCTGGCTGACCAGGTTCTGATTTGGCGAGCCGTCATGGGCAAACCTGTGGACTCAAAGGCATTGATTGCCATGACTATCTCACAGTCCTGTTTGTTGGACCCTTCCGTGGTCGCCAGGGGTAGCCTGCTGAGCGCGTCGGCACAGTTGTCTGTGCCTAGTCTGTGCCTTATGGTATAGTCGTAGGACGCCAGCATGAGTGCCCACCGTTGAATTCGCGCCGAGGCGTTGGCGTTTATTGCCTTGCTCTCAGATAGGAGGGACATGAGGGGCTTGTGGCCTGTTTCTAAAGCGAACTTGGCCCCAAAAAGGTATTGGTGCATCTTTTTGACACTGTACACGCACGCGAGTGCCTCCTTCTCTACCAATATGTACCCACGCTCTGCCCACGAAAGTGACCTGGAGGCATAAGCTATGGGTTGTAATTTTCCCGCACTATTGACATGTTGCAAAACGCACCCGACCCCATACGCTGACGCATCGCATGTGAAAACTAGCTTTTTACCTGGGTCTAAGAAAGTCAAAACACTGTTGGAACACAGAAGGTTGCATGCTCGATCCCATCCTCGTCGCCACTGTAAAGTCCTGTTCCCTCAGAACAGATTCACACAAGGCATATCGTGAAATCAAGGTCACTCTGGACCTGCACCTTTATTTCACAGCTCTGGAATGCTGCACTTGCCTGAGACCTGTCCTTATATATCTGTCTTTTGCAAGTGCACCCCTGATGGTAAGGTATGCTGGTGGTTACAGGTCATATCTTATTACAGTCATGTATAGCATTTAGGATACAGTTATATATAATAATGTAAGATACATGACAGGATCAGATTAGGCGGTGGTCCGTCCAGCTGTCGTCAGCTCCTGTCATGGTGCGGGTGATACGTACATCCTTGCAATCCCTGGCTTGGACGATGACATAGTCAAGCAGGTGCCAGTGTTTGGAGCGAGGGTGTTGCCATGATGCCTTGTATTTGTCCCTCTGTAGGAACAGGGTGTCGGTGATGAGGAGTTCATGTTCTAGACATTTTGTCAGGAGTAGCATACCGCTGAAGTTGGCTTTCCCTACCCCCTCTCTGCCAATCACGCCGCCCCAGAGGGCTGTGTCTTTGCCGACCCTGACATTAAAATCACCCAGGAGGATCAATTTGTCGTGGGACAAGGATGTCTCGAGTTTGGAATAAAAACTCTCTTTAGCCTCATCCATTGCATCGAGTGTAGGGGCGTATGCACTGATGACTGTGGCGCATTGATTCCGGGATAGGGTAATACGAAAAATCATGAGGCGTTCGTTAACCCCACAGGGGGAGTCTTTGAGGCGGTCGGCCAGCTCATTCTTGGCAGCAAAGCCGACTCCATGAAGACGGCGTTCTGCCCCTGGTTTCCCTTTCCAGAAGCAGGTGTAACCTCCATCATGTTCCTTCAACTGGTCTTCCCCTGCCCGCCAGGTCTCGCTTAGAGCGGCGATGTCAATGTCAAAGAGTCTGAGTTCCCGGGCAACTATGGCGGTGCGGCGGTCCGGCCTGTTGCTGTTGAGATTGTCCATGAGGGTCCTGACGTTCCAGGTCCCGAACTTCATACTGACGGAGTGGAAGGTGCTGTGCGTGAGTTCTTTTAACGTGGGGTGGCCGCTGCACACCGGCAACCACACGGGCTTAGCTGAACAAGGTCTTGGTCTAGTGGCAAGGGGTCCAAGACAACTGGAGACCAGGCACAGCTCTATAAGCCTAATTGCCTACGGCAAAGTGTTGGCCGCAAGCTCGGCACCGGGTAGCGCCATTGATGGTAGATGGCCCGAGGCTTCGTTGGGGGGCAGGCATTAGGAAGGTGACTTCCAAAGTTGTTTTAAAAGTTAAAAGTTGATAAAGATTCCCAATTTATTTCAAAAGTTTCTAAGAGTTGTTATATAGGGCTAGCATTAATTGTTATGATATAGGGCTATCATTAATGGTAATAGATATAGGGACCAAATTGCCCCACGCTGGGTTTGGAGCGCACAATTCAAAATGGTTGAAAGGTTATTGCCGGCTGAGTTGAGCGGTAGGAAGTTTGTAATTTTGGCACTTTGTTTAGGAAATCGGAGAGCTGCGCTGTTGGAGCGCTAAATGGTGCTTGAGGGGCACTGCAGGGGCATTGGTGCAAAATGAGCAGCTAATTTCAGGTGAGTTTGATTCACTCATAATGAGTCACCTAGTCATTGGGCTTCTTAAAGGGGTGCCTTGCAGGTTTGTTCTGCTGATTTTGTTCACCCTCACAGTTCAGTAGCTGCTTACTGAGGGCCGTCATGGCAGCTGGGAGAGGCAGTACATGGGCCATGTGGTTCTCAGACGCCGAATGGGAGACACTGGTGGGGACAGTGAAAGGCAGGAGGAGCATTCTTTTCCCTCCAACTGGGAGGTCCGCTCCACAGTGTCTCAGAGCTCTCTGGGCAGAAGTGGCTGTCGAAGTGTCGGGCACCTCCATCGCTGAGTGCACACCCACACAGTGTCGACAAAAAATTCAGCGACCTCACACATGTGGTGAAAATGAGTACATGTTCCCCCACCTCTTACCTATGAAGCTGTGAGCCTCTGTCTATTCTCACAACTCTCACAAGGCAGCCTCTGTACAGACTCAGTAAACCAGCATGTAACTCAGGATGTGTGCCTACTCACAGTGATTTGATAGATACGCCTCATTTGATTCTTTGCTTAGAATCACAGCTGCTTAAGCTGCCCATGCATTTTGTTATCTATGCAAGCACTCTAGTAATGACTCCACGAGGTAGATATTGTACTTGAACTGTTGTGACCTTAGGCTATTTATTGTAGCTCCCTGAGTGAAAACACAATGAGGTGAGCTCCCTTTTATACTTGGTTACCTGCAGTGTGCAGGTGACCCTTAGGTCTCCACTAATCTCCTCTGGTGGTACAGGTATGGTGTATACAGTGTGAAGATACATTCAGTGGTCTAGTGTTACAGTACATACATTATACATACACAACAACACTCCCCCCTAAGTCTTATGCCACAGTCATTTGCACTGTGTGCTCTGGCCCTCGACTTGAGTGCCCAAAGCCCTTGTACTTTGTCTTTGCTTGGGAATGGCTCTCTCTTTGTGGACCCCCAAGTCTTTATTGCCACGACATTGGGAAGTGGTCGGCAGTGGACAGTTGGAGGTTGTAGTGAGGGTTGTGGGGGTTCTGGGTGTGATCCATGTGTCCAAGGCTACATACATCATTCACCCCCCTACCCCGCCCCCCCAGCCCCCTCCCATACATAGAACATGTGTGTGGCTCAACACTTGCATTGGCATACATGTACAGAGAATAAAGAATCAGATTGATTATATCACTGTTTTTGGGGTCAGCAGTGGTGGAACAATTACATTTTACAGGTAAGGTACATACGAGGTATTACAGTCTTGCCCCTGGGGTGTGGGTACAGGTGGGTGAGGACGCTTGTTCCGGAGCAACCGGACTGTACCCCCTTCCAGCTGGGTGGACGCAGATTGCTCACCTGGCTGTGTCTCAGGGCCTTAGCCGTAGCTTAGTGGTGGGCAGAGCCACAGGAATGTGTGGCCACCCTGTCCTCCCTTGAGGGCTGCAGGTTCTCCCTGCTGCCCTTCAGTGGTGGTGGGAGTCTGGTCATCCCAGGTCCCGTCGGGAGGGCTGGAGGGTACTGGCCTCTTGCTCCCGGTGCTGGCCCTGGTGGCCAGGGCCAATCTGGGGCAGGGTGCCAGTGGTGGTACCTGTGCCGTCCATTGATCGCTGGCCCTGCAGTGGGTATACTCCCACTGTGTGTGTGGCCACCCTCCCTGGGGGCATCACATTGGTCCCGGAGGCTACATGATCGGGTAGCCCACTGGACTGGGTGCTTCCCACGGGAGGTTGCCCTTGGCTTTGTCAGCGTGCATGTAGAACCCGGCATGACATCTCATTTCATCATTAGCATTCATGATACATTGGCTCCAATCGCAATCAGCCGACTCAACATTGTTATTTGTCTTTACATTTCGCATTTGTCAATTACATCACTTTCCTGTGTACTATCAGCATCTCGTTGCGAGGTTACATTTAGATACCTGCATTTGTTAGTTACATCTTTCTCATTAGTATCACTGGCATCGCTGTTCAACTTTTCATTTGTACACTTGCATTTATTAATTACATCTTTTCCATTAGTATCACCGGCAGCACTGTACAAAGAGTGGAACTGTTCCTTTAATTGTTCTGGATTGCCGGTCTTCTTTAAAAGGGCCTTGCAATCTTTACTCCAATCCGATTTGCTGCATGGCATCACGTGTTGCTCCCTCAACGCTGCCCCTCGTGGTCTGGTCGCAGCCATCTTGATTTCAGGTGCTTCACCTCGTGGTGCGGGCGCCATCTTCGTTTTCTCCACGAGGTAGGCTGCGGTGATCCTTTTCTTCCCAGGTTCTGCCACAGAAGCCGGGAATCTACCTTCTGCGCCGATCTTCTTCCATCGGAGTCCTGCCACTGGAGCCCGGGAGGTGAGGTCTGGTCGTTTGGGTTGGATGATCTCGCCGTTGGGTTGTGCAGTCTCTGTTGTCGCCACGCAGTCGAGTTGGACGGTAGGATTTCCAGGTGCTGTGATGGATCCAAGTTTGGGGCCACGAAGGACGTCGATCGCCGGGGCCTGGAGGCTTTCCCAACTCCAACAGATTTGGATTTGCTTCATCCAACTTCTTCCCAGCAGCATTGGGCCATCACCAGCAACGATCCACAAAGGTAGCTTGTGCATCGCGCCGCCGTAGGACACCTGGACATCCACGCTGCCAACGACTGGGATGGTGTCTTTTGTGTTAGTGAGCAACTTCGCCTGGATTGGGAACATTTTGGATCGTTCGTCGGGATTGTCTCAGAGTTTCTCGAAGACCGTCTTGTTTCATCAGCGATTGGCTCGCCCCTGTGTCGACCTCCATCGAGACTGGAGCACCGTTGATTTCTACTTCCATTTTCAACGGGGAACTCTCGGTGGAGCAGGTATACACTCCATACACCTCTTCCAGGGGCTGAGCCGCTTCATGGACTCTCTCTTCGTCTTCATCAGCACTGGAGCCCGGGTGATCGGCCAACTCTTCAACGACTCGCTGAGTAAAGTTTCTTCTACACATTCGCTGGAGATGACCTTTAGTGTTGCAGCCTTTGCAAGTATAGTCTCTGTATCGGCACTGGGGGTTAGCCGGTTGGCCCCATGTGGCGGACTCAGGGTGGTGGGACTCGGGGCAGCAGCTTTGCCTCTGAAAGGGGCCATTCGGTTCACTGTACTTGTCAGGTTAGAGTCCTGGGTTGAGTCATCATCCTCTTGGAATTGCAGGCCGAAATCATGAATGCCTGGCTCACTTTAATTGCCTTCTGCAGGGTGACCGTGGTGTCTGCAGAGAGCAGCCTGTGTAGAAGGCCCTCGTGGCCGATTTCAATACCAAAGATGTCCCTCAGTGCTTCGGTAAGGTGGTCGCCAAAATCACATGGTGCAGTCGATCGTCTCAGGTCTGCAGCATATTTTGCAATTTCTTGGCCTTCGGGCCGCCGGTGGGTGTAGAACCGGTGTCTGACTGTGAGGATGCTCTCTTTAGGTTTGAGCTGTTCCTGTATTATTGTTACGAGCTCTGCGTACGTTTTGGTTGTCGTCTTCGCTGGGGCTAGCAAGTCCCTGACAAGGCCATGGACAGTGGGCCCACAACTGCTGAGCAGGATAGCTCTGCACTTATCAACCAGCGAGGTCGGTGTGTCTCCAGCCAGGTCGTTCGCGATGAAAAAGTGTTCCAGCCTTTCCACAAAAGCATCCCAATCTTCCCCATCAGTGAATTGTTGAAAGTTGCTCAGGTTAGCCATGCTGCGTGTGGAATTTCGTAATCTCGTCACCAGTTGTGATATATGCAAGCATTCTAGTAATGACTCCACAAGGTAGGGTATTGTACTTGAACTGTTGTGACCTTAGTCCATTTATTGTAGCTCCCTGAGTGAGGACACAATGAGGTGAGCTCCCTTTTATACTTGGTTGCCTGCAGTGTGCAGGTGACCCATAAGTCTCCACCAGTAGCACCCTCTGGTGGTACAGGTATGGTGTATACAGGGTGAAGATACATTCAATGGTCTAGTGTTACAGTACATACATTATACATACACAACACATTTCTTCCACAAACATAAGTGCACTGTGACTCACCAAACTTTCTTTCTTTTGCAGGCCAAGATGGCACATAACAGGCTAGAGAAGCAGCAAACAGGAGAGGGAGGGTGGGGGGCGGGGGGTGCCTCAACTGCACCAGCTCACAGACCTGGAGGAGCGAGTACTTTGCCTCATGGGCCTGCAGGTGGCCATCCCTGTGGCAATGGGGACCGCCGAGCCCGCTGGGCCAACATTGGTAAGTGAAAGCCTTCCTCCTCCACCTTCCATTTAAAGCAGAAGGCCTTATCATTTGGCCGCTCCACATTCTGACCACCTTCCCTCACTTTAACTCTTGTGCCATTTGTGCTTTCAGACAATGCCCCGGCCACGACCCAGACTGTCCCTGAGCCCCTCCAACCCAGTCTGTAGGGAGAAGAAATGGGGGAGGAGGAGAAGGAGGATGAGGAGGACGATGCAAGCACGTCACTGCTTCTCACTCTCGCACGGACCAGCTCAGATACTGGGAGCACGCGGTCATTGCAGTTCAGCTTAAGGAGT
The DNA here is from genome assembly GCF_044704955.1 of Pristiophorus japonicus. Taxonomy (NCBI): domain Eukaryota; kingdom Metazoa; phylum Chordata; class Chondrichthyes; family Pristiophoridae; genus Pristiophorus; species Pristiophorus japonicus. Next base: position 326,440,909 of record NC_091977.1, read on the forward strand.
GTGGTCTGTACTGCATGATGCACCGGGCCTAGTGGGCTGCAGCAGGGTCTAGGGGTAAGACAAGCTCGGAAGCCATCTCCCCGGAGGGTAAGTTCACGCACAAGTTCTGCTCCACAGGACTCAGATGAGGACCTCGTTGAGGAGGCGTTTCAGCAAAGGGTGATGGCTTTGCACTTTGACATGATAGGGGTAATGGCAAAGGTGTCCGAGAGCCTGTCGCAAGTGGCAAGGAGCGTGGTGGAGTCCACCTCCCGCATTGTAGACAGCTCTGCGCACACCATGGAGCCCATCATTGTCAGTGTGCAGACGATGGTGGACTCCCAGACAGGACCGTGCGGATCCAGACCTCATGAAGCATCTCATGGGCGATGTGGCAGCTTCTATTGGGGCACAGGCGGAAGCAACCCAACATTTTGCTGCTGCAATAGAGTCAATGGTTGCTTGCATGGAAGCTCAGACTGCTCTCTTAGCATGCAGTCTTAGCATGATGCCAGGCAAGCCCTGATTGCGGCCATCACCGCTGGGTCCATCACGGTCCACCGGGGATTCCATGGTGTCACAGCAGCCCAGCAATCTGTGCTCCATCGGATTGGTGCGCAGGCTGAAGTGCTGCCCCGGGGGAGTGGCACTGGCTCAGTGGAGCAGGAGCCTGCTGTTCTCGCTCAGAATGACAGCATTTCTGATCCCACTACTGCCACTCCATCATTGCAGCTATCCATGGCTGTCACCCAGCCAGCCGAGACTGCCGCTGCCCAGCCTGAGGGGAGCAGTCTACAGCCGGGCTTTCAAGGCCCAGAGCTAGTCAAGGATGTCTGAAAAGGCCATCTGTAGTCTCTGGCCCAGAAACACAGCAGCCTTCCATCAGCCATGCTGTAGCCACGGGGGAGATACTGCGGCGAAGTAGTAGAGTTGCATTGCGTAAAGGGGGATAAAAGTTGATGCACAATGCTGAATGATATATGTTATGTTGATGTTGCACGTTGGACACATAAATGTTGATTTTCATCTTTACTGTTTGCTCTTAAATCTCATTTAATTGTTGGGCATGTGGTATGGAAAGAAAGGCTCATTGATGTTTTAATGGGTAGGCACAATGGAAGCGCTAAGTGGAGAAGTAATCGGAACTGAGATTTAATGAGACGGTCTTGGACTTCCCTTGCAGACTTGGGACGATTTTGGCGCATCCTTCCTGCCAGCTGTGCCTCCTCCTGCAGCTCCTCCTCCTTCTGAAGTGCAAAGCCTATGTCTTCGGGCAATAGCTGTGCCCTCATGATTGCCAGGTCGTGAAGCATGAAGCAGGCGACCACGAATAGGGACACCCGCTCAGGCGAGTACTGCAGGACTCCTCCTGAGCGATCAAGGCAGCGGAAGTGTTGCTTCGGCACTCCGATGGCCTGCTCAATGATGCTCCTGGTGGCGGCATGACTCTCATTGTAAGAATGCTGGGCAGGAGTGGTGGGGTCGTGGCGTGGTGTTATGAGCCATGTGCTTAGCGGGTAGCTCTTGTCTCTGAGGAACCAACCGGGAACTGCATTGGGTGGCTGGATCAGAGCTGGCACACCGGTCTGGCACAGGATGAAGGCATCGTGGCTGCTGCCAGGATAATGGGCATTAATGGCCATTATTATGCATCTGTGGTTGCACACCAACTGGACATTCAGCGAGTGGTATCCTTCTCTGTTACGAAAGATTTCAGGATTCCGGTGCGGAGTCCTCAAAGCGACGTGCATGCAGTCTATAGCACCCTGCACCATGGGGAACCGCACCATCCTCACAAAACCAGTTGACCGCTCCAGCTGTTTCTGTCTTGACATGGGGAATGAGATGTGTTCCATCCTCCTTTGATACAGAGCATCTGTGACGTCACAAATACAGCAATGGGTGGCATACTGGGAGATGTTAGAGATGTCTGCTGTGGCTCCCTGGAAAGATCATTGGCATAAAAATTGAGGGCAATGGTCACCTTCACTGCCACTGAGAGAGCCGTTCTTATTCTTGTTTGAGGCTCAAGATTTGGCTGGAGCAGATGGCACAGCTCTGCCACCATGTTCTTGGTAAATCGCAGCTTTCAGACATACTGCTCTTCAGAGAAGTGGATGTAGCAAAACTGTTGGCGGAACACCCTGGGTACAGCCTTCTGTTCGCGGGTCTGTGTAAGTGTCTTATTATGGTCACCCCCTCATGGAACTGCTGATGTTGGTTATCCTGTTGCTGTCCCTCAGCATCCTGCTGTTCCTGCGCCTCTGCCTTGCACCCTTTGCTTCTCCTTATGTCTTTCCAGCTGCCTCTGTCTGACCGTCTCCCTGTTCCTCTCCCTGAGCATGGCCCTCTCCAAGGTCCTCTCCATATGCCTCTCCCAGTGCAGCCTTTCTTTTTGCCTCTGCCTGGCTAAATCAGAACCAATGGTGAAGATGCAGGAGGCAGGCCACATGCCAACACTGAGCCCATGATTGCCAGAGAATGTTGTACTCTGCAAATGGAGCTGAGTGAAGGAGGGGGAGGGATGGAAGGCAAAGGACACAGTAATCGATGATTGCCATGGCAGAACCAAAACAATGAAAAAAATCCAACTCTGCGAAAATTTGGCCGACAAAAAATTATCTCCAACGCGTTTTTAAATTTTGCTGGCGCTGCAGCCTGCCGAATTCAAACCGACAGCAACTGCTGTTGGCATCGGCAAGCGTTAGTTGGAGAGGCGCGGGGCATTTTAAGCTTCCGGGAGGTCACGAGGCAATGCGCACGGTTCATCACCGTGGGTAGAACAGCTGGAGGGCAGCGCAAATCTGTAGCACCATTGCAAAACAGGTGGGCAAATACGTGCGGGGAGATGTGGCCACTGCGCCCGCGCGCAAACTCATTAGCGTATCTTTATCACCAACCGCCGGCGCTAACTAGCCCTGCGCAAAGGGGCAATTTCAGTCCCATACGGTTAGCATTAATGGTAATAGATATAGGGCTATCATTAATGGGAATAGACATAGGGCTTGCATTAATCGTAATGATATAGGGCTAGCATTAATCGTAATGATATAAGACTAGCACTAATGGTAATATATTGAGGCTTAGCATTAATAGTAATGCCTTTGATCATTAATCATAGAATCACAGAATGGTTACAGCACAGAAGGAGGCCATTCGATCCGTCGAGCTTGTGCCAGCTCTCTGAAGAGCACTTCAGTCCCACTCCCCTGTCCTTTCCCCATAGCCCTGCAAATTTTGACAGTAAATCTTCTGCTAGCATTATTGGCTTTGCATTAATGGCATTAATTATAGGTAATGGTAATGGTAATGAATGTAGGGTCATCATTAGTGGTGATGAATATAAGTCTGGCATTACTGATAATGAATTTAGGTTCAGCAGTGAGTATAAATGTTGTGTAGTATTAAAAATATAACACTCACAGTAAAGGTCTTTTATAGAGAAAAGAGTTGTTTATTAAAACCTGATTAATCAAGGGATATCCGGCCTCATCAGTACCGTTAATGAGTGCTCTCAATGCCGAGCTCGTGGGACAAGCTACGCAGTTACATTCTTATACAGTTGAGATACAGTAAAAATGGTGGAACTACGCGGGGAAGTGTTCCATTGGTTATTTGCCGCCAGTCCCCGCCCACCTGCTACAAATACATTGGTTAATACAGGTTACAGGCAATATCATTGGTTACAGTAGTTTCTAATGCTTCTATTAGTTACAGTAATTTCTAATGATTCCATTGGTATATCACTGTTGCTACGGGAAAAGCCCCCCCTCCCCTATAGGTTATGTGTTACTTTCCTGTGAACGCGTTCCCATACTGGTTCTCAGGCTGCGTACTTGGCCATCCACCTGTCTGTAAGCATTTCAAAGAGGTCTTGTGTCTGTTATCTCGTGTGACTGGAACATAGTGGTCTCTTCTCATTATTGTTGTGAGCTGTCTACATAAATCTTGTGGGTGTTCTTATCTCCGAAGAGAATTTGTCTAACCTTAGTATTTCTGCCTAATTCAGCTATTCTACCATGAACGCATTTTAAACTTTCTCAGTCTTTCTTACTTTATTTTAATTACCCCGAATTACTTTACCCCTAATTAATGTTTTTCGCCCTTACAATAAAGCATAGAAACATAGAAAATAGGTGCAGGAGTAGGCCATTCGGCCCTTTGAGCCTGCACCACCATTCAATAAGATCATGGCTGATCATTCACCTCAGTACCCCTTTCCTGCTTTCTCTTCATACCCCTTGATCCCTTTAGCCGTAAGGGCCATATCTAACTCCGTCTTGAATATATTCAATGAACTGGCATCAACAACTCTCTGCGGTAGCGAATTCCACAGGTTAACAACTCTCTGAGTGAAGAAGTTTCTCCTTATATCCGTCCTAAAGGCTTACCCCTTATCCGTAGACTATGTCCCCTGGTTCTGGACTTCCCCAACATCGGGAACTTTCTTTCTGCCTCTAACCTGTCCAGTCCCGTCAGAATTTTATATGTTTCTATGAGATCCCCTCTCATCCTTCTAAACTCCAATGAATAAAGGACCAGTGGATTCAGTCTCTCCTCATATGTCAGTCCTGCCATCCCAGGAATCAGTCTGGTGAACCTTCGCTGCACTCCCTCAATAGCAAGAACGTCCTTCCTCAGATTAGAAGACCAAAACTGAACACAATATTCCAGGTGAGGCCTCATCAAGACCCTGTACAACTGCAGTAAGATCTTCCTGCTCCTATACTCAAAACCCCTCGCTATGAAGGCCAATATACAATTTGCCTTCTTCACCGCTTGCTGTATCTGCAAGCCAACTTTCAATGACTGATGTACCGTGACACCCAGGTCTCGTTGCACCTCCCCTTTTCCTAATCTGCCGCCATTCAGATAATATTCTGCCTTTGCATTTTTGCCACCAAAGTGGATAACCTCACACTTATCCACATTATACTGCATCTGCCATGCATTTGCCCACTCACCTAACCTGTCCAAGTCACCCTGCAGCCTCTTAGCGTCCTCCTCAAAGCTCACTCCGCTACCCAGTTTAGTGTTATCTGCAAACTTGGGGATATTACACTCAATTCCTTCATCCAAATCATTAATGTATGTTGTAAATAGCTGGGGTCCCAGCACTGAGCCCTGCGGCACCCCCCTAGTCACTGCCTGCCATTCTGAAAAGGACCCATTTATCTCGACTCTCTGCTTCCTGTCTGCCAACCAGTTCTCTATCCACGTCAGTACATTACCCCCAATATCATGTGCTTTAATTTTGCACACTAATCTCTTGTGTGGGACCTTGTCAAAAGCCTTTTGAAAATCTAAATACACCACAACTACTGGTTCCTCCTTGTCCACTCTACTAGTTACATGCTCAAAAAATTGCAGAAGATTTGTCAAGCATGAATTCCCTTTCATAAATCCATGTTGACTTGGACCGATCCTGTCATTGCTTTCCAAATGCGCTGTTATTTCATCTTTAATAGCTGATTCCAACATTTTCCCCACTACTGATGTCAGGCTAACCAGTCTATAATTACCTGTTTTCTCTGACCCTCCTTTTTTAAAAAGGGGTGTTACATTAGCTACCCTCCAGTCCATAGGAACTGATCCAGAGTCGATAGATTGTTGGAAAATGATCACCAATGCATCCACTATTTCGAGGGCCACTTCCTTAAGTACTCTGGAATGCAGACTATCAGGCCCATCAAATTTCCTAACACAATTTCCTGCCTAATAAGGATATCCTTCAGTTCCTCCTTCTCACTAGACCCTCGGTCCCCTAGTACTTCCGGAAGGTTATTTGTGTCTTCCTTCGTGAAGACAGAACCAAAGTATTTGTTCAACTGGTATGCCATTTCTTTGTTCCCCATTATAAATTCACCTGAATCTGACTGCAAGGGACCTACGTTTGTCTTCACTAATCTTTTTCTCTTCACATATCTATAGAAGCTTTTGCAGTCAGGTTTTATGTTCCCGGCAAGCTTCCTCTCATACTCTATTTTCCCCCTCATAATTAAACCTTTTGTCCTCCTCTGCTGAATTCTACATTTCTCCCAGTCCTCAGAGGGTTTGCTGCTTTTTCTGGCCAATTTATATGCCTCTTCCTTCGATTTAACACTATCCTTCATTTCCCTTGTTAGCCACGGTTGAGCCACCTTCCCCGTTTTATTTTTACTCCAGACAGGGATGTACAATTGTTGAAGTTCATCCATGTGATCTTTAAATGTTTGCCATTGCCTATCCACCATCAACCCTTTAAGTATCTTTTGCCAGTCTATTCTAGCCAATTCAGGTCTCGTACCATCGAAGTTACCTTTCCTTAAGTTCAGGACCCTAGTCTCTGAATTAACTGTGTCACTCTCCATCTTAATAAAGAATTCTACCATATTATGGTCACTCTTCCCCAAGGGGCCTCGCACAACAAGATTGCTAATTAGTCCTTTCTCATTACACATCACCCAGTCTAGCATGGCCAGCCCTCTAGTTGGTTCTTCGACATATTGGTCCAGAAAACCATCTCTAATACACTCCAGGAAATCCTCCTCCACCGTATTGCTACCAGTTTGGTTAGCCCAATCTATATGTAGATTAAAGTCGCCCATGATAACTGCTGTACTTTTATTGCACACATCCCTAATGTTTTGTTTAATGCTGTTCCCAACCTCACTACTACTGTTGGTAGTCTGTACACAACTCCCACTAGCATTTTCTGCCCTTTGGTATTCTGCAGCTCCAGCCATACAGCTTCCACATCATCCAAGCTAATGTCCTTCCTTATTATTGCGTTAATATCGTCTTTAACCAGCAACGCTACCCCACCTCCTTTTCCTTTCTGTCTATCCTTCCTGAATGTTGAATATCCCTGGATGTTGAGTTCCCAGCCTTGGTCACCTTGGAGCCATGTCTCCGTGATGCAAATTATATCATATTCATTCATTGCTGCCTGTGCAGTTAATTTGTCCACCTTATTATGAATACTCCTCGCATTGAAGCACAGAGCCTTCAGGCTTGTCTTTTTAACACACTTTGCCCCTTTAGAATTTTGCTGCAATGTGGCCCTTTTTGATTTTTACCTTGGTTTCTCTGCCCTCCACTTTTACTTTTCTTCTTTCTATCTTTTGCTTCTGCTCCCATTCTACTTCCCTCTGTCTCCCTGCATAGGTTCCCATCCCCCTGCCATATTAGTTTAACCCCTCCCCAACAGCACTAGCAAACACTCCCCCTAGGACATTGGTTCCGGTCCTGCCCAGGTGCAAACCGTCCGGTTTGTACTGATCCCACCTCCCCCAGAACCGGTTCCAATGCCACAGCAATTTGAATCCCTCCCTTCCGCACCACTCCTCAAGCCACGTATTGATCTGAGCTATCCTGCTGTTCCTACTCTGACTAGCACGTGGCACTGGTAGCAATCCTGGGATTACTACCTTTGAGGTCCTACTTTTTAATTTAACTCCTAGTTCCCTAAATTTGTCTTGTAGGACCTCATCCCGTTTTTAACCTATATTGTTGGTACCTATATGCACCACGACAACTGGCTGTTCACCCTCCTCCTTCAAAATGTTATTAGTACTAAATATAGGGCCAATATTAATGGTAGCGAATATGGAGCTAGTATTATTGGTGATGAATATCGAACTCACATTAATGTTAGTGAATGTAGTGTTAGTTAATCTTACTGGTAGTGAATATAGGATTCACATTAATGGTAATTAATGTGAGGTCTGCACACATTCAGAGGCTGAACTCCAAGCCATCGTCAACATTTTCAGCGAGGCGTACGAAAGCATAGGCCTTACACTAAACATCCATAAGACAAAGGTCCTCCACCAACCTGACCCCGCCACACAGCACTGCCCCGTCATCAAAATCCACGGCGTGGCCTTGGACAACGTGGACCACTTTCCATACCTTGGGAGCCTATTATCAGCAAGGACAGACATCGACGACGAGGTCCAACACCGCCTCCAGTGCGCCAGCGCAGCCTTCAGTCGCCTGAGGAAGAGAGTGTTCGAAGATCAGGCCCTCAAATCAGGCATCAAGTTTATGGTCTACAGGGCTGTAGTGATACCCGCCCTCCTGTATGGCTCAGAGATGTGAACCATATACAGTAGACACCTCAAATCGCTGGAGAAATACCACCAACGATGTCTCTGCAAGATCCTGCAAATTCCCAGGGAGGATAGACGCACCAATGTCAGTGTTCTCGATCAGACCAACATCCCCAGCATCGAAGCACTGACCATACTCGACCAGCTCCATTGGGCGAGCTACATTGTCCGCATGTCCAATACAAGACTACCAAGCAAGCACTCTATTTGGAACTCCTACACGGCAGTCGATCCCCAGAGGAAACGTTTCAGGGACACCCTCAAAGCCTCCTTGATAAATTGCAACATCCCTACCGACACTTGGGAGTCCCTGGCCAAAGACCGTCCTAAGTGGAGGAAGAGCATCCGTGAGGGTGCTGAGCACCTCGAGTCTCGTCGTCGAGAGCATGCAGAAAACAAACGCAGGCAGCGGAAGGAGCACGCAGCAAACCAGACTCCCCACCCATCCCTTCCTTCAACGACTGTCTGTCCCACCTGTGACGGAGACTGTAATTCCCATATTGGACTGTACAGCCACCTGAGAACTCACTGTTAGAGTGGAAGCAAGTCTTCCTCGATTTCGAGGGACTGCCTATGATGATGATGAATCTTACCAATAGTGAATATAGGACTAGTATTAGTGGTAACAGATACAGGGCAAGTATTGATGGTAGTGAAGAGGGTTTAGTCTTATTCATAGTGAATATAGGGCGAGCATTATTGGTAATGGTGTAGGGCTAGTATTAATGATAATGATATAGGGCGAGCATTAACTGTAATGCATATGCGCGTAATGGCAATATATTTGGTGCTAGCATTATTCACTTTGCATGTAGGACTAGCATTAATAGTATTAATTATAGGATCGTCATCGATGGTAATGAATATAAGGTTAACATTAATGGTAATGATATAGGGCTAATATGATTGGTAAGGAATATAGGGCCAGCATTAGTAGTAATGAATATTGTTCTAGTATTATTGGTAATGAATATAGGTTTAGCATTAATAATAATGAGCATAAAGCATTATTCGTAATAAATGCTGGGACAATATTAATAGTAGTGAACATGGAGCTCATATTTTTGGTAATGAATACACCACTGCCATTATTAATAATAGCGGTCGGGTTAGTATTAATGGTAATAAATATAGTGCTAATATTGGTAATGGTAATAGTATTGATAATTGGTTAAATAGGGTGGCTTTATTAGTAATAAAACAGAAAAGCATTAATGGTAATGAATATAGGTGTGCTGTTCAACTCTATCTACTTCTACCTCCATAACATCAGCCCACCAGCTGCTGAAACGCTCATGCATATCTTTTGTTACCACCAGACTTGATTACTCCAATGCTTTCCTCGCCAGCCTCACATTCTCCACCCTATATATACATCAGCTCATCCAAAACTCTGCAACCTGTATCCTCTCACATCTAGTCCCACTTGCCCATCACCTGCATTAACTTCCAGACCCCCAATGCCCCATAGTTGAAATTCTGAATCGGTGTTTAAATCCCTCCGTGGCCTCACCTCATTCTATCTCTGTAACCTCTGCAGCCCTATAATTCCCAAGCCCCTAAACTATTTGGGGCAGAAATTCGGCTACTTAGCACCTCCCGTTAGTGCCTGGGGGGGGGAGGGTGGGTACTAACAGGGTGCTCAGATAGTATTGTTGCAGCAAGGCGAATCCCGTGCCGCACATCACATTCGCCGGCCCCATCGTGCCGACACTAACAGTTCGCGCCTCGGCACCTTTCGCTATGCAAATTGTGACATCAGTGAGCGTGCAGCGTCCCCCGCCTTACCGCCTCGCACTGACAGCAACAGGGAGCGGAGGCGTGAAAAAACCGTCTGGCGGCTGGTGGGGCGCTACTTAAAGGGATGCACCCCAGTACTTCTATTCCAAAGGTCATTTATGCGTGCCAGAGAGCGCAGGATGTATCTGCAGCCAAATAAAGGCTGCTTATTCCTCGGAGTGTTGCAAGTCATCAAAGGCCTTTGCATTTCATCCCACAGCATATCGCTGTTCTGCACTCCCCAAAGCATTAGGGGCTGGTGTGCAGACCCCACTGACCTTCCCCTTTAATTGTCTTCGCCAATGCTCACTCCCGATTACACAACACCTCATTTTCGTTACCGCTTGGATCCTAATGCCATTCAGCTACGCCAAAATTAGCACCTGATTTAGCGCTCCCCTGTATTCTTTCAGCGCAGGGACTCAACTTCGCGGGCGTGGAGATTGATTAGTGCCTGGTGCTAAACTTACAACTCTTCAAAAGTTAACGCCCCAATCGGGGCGATACGGAATTTCTAGCCCTTTATCCTTTGGCTCCAGCCCCTTGTGCACCACCCCTCCCTTTATCTCACTATTGTTGGTCATACATTCAGCTGCCTGGGCTCCGTGCTCTGGAATTTGTTCCCTGAACCTCTTTGCCTCTCTACTGCCCTCTCCTCCTTTAAGGCCCTGCTTAAAACGCAGCCCTTTGACTTAGGTTTTGGTTGCTCTTCCTATCTTCATTGGCTTGGTGTCTATATTTCCTTACGACTCTGAAGCGCTTTGGGACGTTTCTCTCTGTAAAAAGCATAAGTAAATGCAAGCTGTTGTTTTTGCATGTCACCGTGGCTCAGTGGGTAGCTCTCTCTCCTCTAAGTTAGAAAGTTGTGGGTTCATGCTCCATTTCAGAGAATTGAGCACAAAATCCAAAACTCCTTACTCCTCCTAATAAACTAGGTCCAATGAAATTCAAAAAGGTGCCCCACTAGGGAAGTGCAACTGCAAACCATCTTGCACAGGATGGATTCAGGTTTTTAAGGTGCTTACCTCCACGTAGTAAATAAAGGAACATCAGCAAAGCTCCATTCCAGTAGTCTCAGCGTACAATGCCGACTTAACGTCATCTTAGAGAACTTGGACCTTAGCGCTGAGTTCAGCACTGGGTCTTAAGCTCGCCATGAAAACCCAGAATTCAGCAGACTGACAGAGGCACTGTCGGCACCTCTTAAAGGGACACACACATCTTTCAGGTAAGTTTGCATTTAAGCCTTTGGACTAGATGTAGTGGCTTGGTGCAATACATGTTAAAAGCTTTTTGAAGTGTGAAGGGAGTACTGCTGGATGATTGCATTGCCTCAGATGGTAATGGAAGGCCTCTGAGAAGACAGAAAATGCTGGAACTACTCAGCAGGTCATCCATAGTTAGAGAAACAGAGTTCATGGCTCAGGTCGAGATGCTGCCTGACCTGCTGAGTATTTCCAGCACTTTTTGCTTTTATTTCAGATTTACAGCATCTGCTCGTAGAGGGAAGAGGAAGACATAGAAGAGGAGGAAGCAGAAAAGGAAGACACAGAAGAGTAGGTAGTATAAGGTAGGATGCAATCCAGACAGCCCCTTTCTGGCCAGGATATCTGGGATGGAATAATTCGCCTGCAGTACCAGTGACCACAACCCCAATTCCCCTTTGAACATTTATTCCACATCTTACTTTCCCTCTGTAAACTGACCATCACAGCGTCCTCTTGGCCACAAAGCTGAAATAAAAACCACCACAAAGCAAATTTCCAATCCAACTTTATACACCTATTCATCCTATATGACAATAAATTAACTCATTACCCTTCTGCATTCCCTTAGTGACTGTCTTGTGTGTGCCTTTGCCAATCCTACTGATGTGCTACCCCAGTGACTTCAGTATGCCTGGTGGAAGGCTGCTGACTTTGCTGCAAATGGCCTTGCTGGTCGACCTTGAGGAGCTGGTGGCTGGGCGTGTGAAATCGAGTGTTGGTGTCTCTTATTCTTCACTCTCCACCCCCTCTACTTGGTCAACCACTGGCTGGGCAGGCTGCATTTCTTGGGTGTCTGAAATGAAGAAGGCACAAGAGTGGAGTTGTGGTGTGGTGACGGCGGGAAAGCAAGAGGTACATGCGAGAAAAAGAAAGACTTGCATTTATATAGCGCCTTTCACAACCACTGGACATCCCAAAGTGCTTTACAGCCAATTAAGTACTTTTTGAAGTGTAATCGCTGTTGCAATGTAGGAAATACGGCAGCCAATTTGCGTACAGCAAGCTCCCACAAACAGCATAATGATCAGATGTTTTAGTGATGTTGATTGAGGGATAAATATTGGTTAGGACACCAGGAATAACTCCACTGCTCTTCTTCGATATAGCAGCATAGGATCTTTTATGTCCACCTGAAGAGACAGGTGGGGTCTCCCATTTAATGTCTCATCCGAAAGACGGCACCTCCGACAGTGCAGCACTCCCTCAGTACTGCACGGGAGTGTCAGCCTAGATTTTTGTGCTCAAGTCCCTGGAATGGGATTTGAACCTACAACCTACCAACTCAGAGGTGAATATGCTACTCATTGAGTCACAGCTGACACCTTGACCACTAGCCTGAGGTCATGAAGCTCCTTTGGGCACTGGAGCCAGATGTGTGTGTGGGGGGCTGGGGGTGGGGGGGGGGGGTGATTCTGCTGGCATTGACACCTCGGTGATCTGGTCCCACATTGTTCTTTCTGGAGGGCCTCCTGGTCCCTGTGGGTAGAGGACCTCTCTTGCAGTGTTGACCCCCTGCACAAAGCAGGTGTGCTGCGTGCGAGACCCTGGGTGTCCCTACCTTGGCTTGTTGAGCCATTTGTGGTAGTGCTGAAGCACTTTTCCCATTTTTTTAGGTGCAGAAGGCAAACTTCAGCTTTAAGACCAGAAGATTCCCATTTGGGAATTCTTTTTGATATTATTTTTATAATTTCAGAAGGCATTGCCCTTTTATGAAAACAACAGTGTATTGCCCTTTTAATAATTCCACAATGCTTTGTGAAATCACAGCCTCACTTTAAGAGGCTGTTGAAGCTGCAGCGGTGCTTGGGCTCGCACATTGGAGGCTGCTGCCAGGACCATGCCACCAGGAGGGCGTTACACAGTGGGTTTAGCGCTGGTCTAATGATCATTAGTCCTCAGCATCAATTTTTCAGTCCTGTCAGCGCCACCATTTTCGATGGCTGTTAACCCCCGGCCATGGTGGCACTGGCAGCTTTTGTGGCGGCCACGAATTTCTAGGCCTATGATTCTTTGATTGCTGCAAGCAACCTGAAAGAAAATCAGTGGGCCATTTAAAAAACAAATGGTGTGTTTATTTTTACATTTTCTTCAAACAGTTTTGTTATTAGCATTGGAAATGGGGGAGAAAGGACTATTTGACTGACAGCCTAGAGTCATCCAATTGGGCAATGAAGAGTCTTTTGGCTTTCCAATTGACGTGGCGTCAGGTGATCAATGGTGGGGCTGTGGGGGCAGCAGGTCCTGTGATGAAACCTCCAGGAAAATGTTCAACCAGAGTTGACAACCCTACTGATTATACATCCATCCAACCAAGATCCACCCCTCCAAGGATTGGATATGTGCCAGTCAGTGGGCAAGCACTGGCAACTGCTGCCTCCTTAGGCATGGCTTCATCTATAGCAGGTCCTTCTCAGAACCCTTGCACCCAGAAGCACAGCACCACCTCCATCTCTTGAAGCTCACACTGAACACCAGCAGCCTATCGCCAACCTTACTCCTCCCATTCAGTGAACCGTAGCAACACCTCAATTTTAAAATTCTCATTCTCGTTTTCAAATCATCCATGGTCTCGCCCCTCCTTATCTCTGTAATCTCCTCCAGTCCTACAACCCTATGTGAGATATCTGCGCTCCTCCAATTCTGGCCTCAAGCATCCTAATTTTCACCACTACACCATTGGCAGCTGTCCCTTCAGCTGCTTAGGCCCCACCTAAACCTCTCCATCTCTTTCCTCCTTTAAGATGCTCCTTAAAACCTACCTCTTAGGCTAAGCTTTTGGTCGCCTGTCCTAATGTCTCCTTATACGGCTCGGTGTAAAATTGTGATTGATAATACACCTGTGAAGCGCCTTGGGGTGTTTTACAATGTTAAAGGCACTATATCAATGCCACTTGTTGTTGAAGTACCACTTATTGGGTCACTGAGGGAAGCACACTGGAAGCCATCAGTACATAACTTCTGCAGCAAAACAGCAGTAGGGGAACTTCCTGTGAAATTCACCGTGTTATTTTTAGTTCCATATTGCATTAAATTGGCTGCATACTGCAGAATCTGCTCCAGAAATGCTCACTGCATCAGTGGAATTAAGCAGTATAATGTCCCCCGGCATCCTTTTACTCGAAGCTGCGACACCTTCCCAGCTATTTCGATGATCATTTCTAAGATATAAGTGGAATAGAACATTCACAAGAGAGAATTTTGCTTAACCAAGTGCGTCGCTGCTGAAACTTGCAGAAAAGGTGGAGTATAAGAAAGATATAAGGTATTTATTTGATCACACTGTCCTCGCTCTTTCAACAGCCGGGTACAGTACGATGCCGCAGCCTTCTAACGATTATTCTAGAACAATCTGCCGTTTGATACGTGTTTACCCAGACAATGTGGGGACTTGTGCTGTTGCAGACTAATTGCACTCAGCCACATTTAAGCTCAGTAATAGATGATTAACAAATATTGGCTGATTCAGTCCAGTGATTTTTCGTAAGCAGTTTCTAAAAACAATGAGCAAAGGTACTCAGCAATGAACCAAAGGTACTTGCCGTCAATTTGCTGGCTGCTGTTTTGTCACATTTCTTTTAATACGACTGAAAATTGCTATATGATATATTCCTGCTAAAAAAATGTTTTAATTTATTTGTCCGCGCTCTCCCAGAGGCAGTGACCAGAGAGCTGTGAATACCAACCAGACAAATCCACACTGTGAGATTATCAGTCCCGAGTCAGACGCATACCCATGATGCTTTGTCTTGCAGCATAAATAGAAACAGACATAAGAATGCGTGTGTGTCAGTCGGGTTACAGGGACGGCCAGTCTGTGTTCTAATCTGAGTTTGTCCTGTTACAGTTGATGCAGCCACTTCAAGTCATAACGTTAATTATCATGAGAGCAATTGAATCACAGCTCCTGGTAACTATGGGGATAGCTCAGCACACTTAGTTATTCCTGTCTGTAGTGGGATAGCATTTATTACCAGATTAATCAGACGTGGCTGATTCTTTGAAATGTTCTCTGAATTATTTTCATCATTTTTGAGTTATTACAATAATCAGTGTTATATTCTATCCACATATAGTACCCACTCTGCCGAGCACACAAACTCTACCCCACGCCCCCACATTACTCCACGCACCCACTCTACCCCACCCACTCTACCCTGCTCACCCGCTCTACCCCACCCACTCTACCCTACACACCCGTTCTGCCCCACCCACTCCACCCCGCTCACCCGCTCTACCCCACCCACTCTACCCCACACACCCGCTCTACCCCACCCACTCTACCCCACACACCCGCTCTGCCCCACCCACTCTACCCCACACACCCGCTCTGCCCCACCCGCTCTGTCCCACCCACTGCACCCCACACACCCGCTCTGCCCCATCCACTCCACCCCGCTCTGCCCCACTCACTCTACCCCACACATCCACTCTGCCCCACACACCCACTCTGCCCCACACACTCCACCCCACACACCCGCTCTGCCCCATCCACTCCACCCCGCTCTGCCCCACTCACTCTACCCCACACACCCACTCTGCCCCACCCACTCTACCCCACACACCCGCTCTGCCCCATCCACTCCACCCCGCTCTGCCCCACCCACTCTACCCCACACACCCACTCTGCCCCACCCATCCACTCTGCCCCACCCGCTCTGCCCCACCCACTCTGCCCCACACACCCGCTTTGCCCCACACACCCGCTCTGCCCCACACACCCGCTCTGTCCCACCCACTGCACCCCACACACCCAGTCTGCCCCATCCACTCCACCCCGCTCTGCCCCACTCACTCTACTCCACACACCCACTCTGCCCCTCTACCCCACACACCCGCTCTGCCCCACTCACTCTACCCCACACACCCACTCTGCCCCACACACCCACTCTGCCCCACACACCCACTCTGCCCCATCCACTCCACCCCGCTCTGCCCCACTCACTCTACCCCACACACCCACTCTGCCCCACCCACTCTACCCCACACACCCGCTCTGCCCCACCCACTCTACCCCACACACCCGCTCTGCCCCACCCACTCCACCCCACCAACCAGCTCTACCCCACCCACCCACACTGCCTCACCCACTCTACCCTGTGCACTCATTCTGCCTCACCCACTCTAACCCCCCTACCCGCTCTGCCCCGCTCACACTCTACCCCGCATCCCCACACAGCCCCACATACTCTACCCCGCCACCCCCTCCCCCACCCATTCTGCCCCACTCACCCACTCTACCCTGCCCACTCGCTCTGCCCTGTACAATCCACTCTACCCCGCCACTCTGCACCCACAGTTCTCTTAATTTGGGCACCAGACCAAAGACATTATTGAGGAGAACTTGTGGAGTCAGCTGGGCCAACATTTTTTCCTTTTATGTCTCCTTGCAAAGCCCTGCTCCCTTGTTTCGCTGCCTCTGCCAGTGTCACAAAATCACACATTACATCCAATACAGTAGTCAACTCACTGTGCCAAACACTTTCCTATTTACGTGTTACTCCTCCAACTTGGTGCTGCAACTTTCTTGGCTTTTTGATGGCTGCACCCCGGTTTCCAATCTTCACCCCCCCCCCCCACCAGTGCACAACTCCAGGATTCATGCTACTGAACCACTAAGAGTCAATCCTGCAGTCAATATGGGTGGGGGTAAAGCATTGGACTGCATTGGGGCAGCAAGTTCCAGCTCAGGGACACATCATCAACGTAAATGGCCCCATGGGATTTTAGAGCTCCTGTTTTTAAGCTACCTTCAGCTACCAAGGCCCTAAGCTCTGGATTTCCCTCCTTAAACCCCTCCACCTCTTTCCTCCTTTAAGACGCTCCTTGAAACCTACCTCTTTGACCAAGCTCTGTCCCAATATCTCCTTATGTGGCTCGGTGTCAAATTTTGTTTGGTAATGCTCCTCTGAAGCGCCTTGAGACATTTTACTATGTTAAAGGCGCAAAATAAATGCAAGTTGTTGCACATAACATAGGTCACAAAGAGGGCCGGTAAACCAGGAAGAGAAATACTCCTCTGTTGTCCTAGCGTTACCAGCTCAGACCACTGACGGAAAATCCGATATGGGCTGGTTGCATATTTATTCAATATCTGTTTTCAAGACCAGAAATGAGTTACAAAAGGCATTGGTAAAACATCAATTGAGAGTATAAAGGTAGGATTGTTGATCCAATTAAAAAAGTTACGTTAGTGGAGCAAAGAGATTTAGGTGTCCGTGTACAGAAATCACTAAAAGTGGATACAAAAAAATAATCAAAAAGGCTTTATCACAAGGTGGAAGTTATGTTACAGTTATATAAAGCTCTAGTTAGACCTCCATTTAAAGTACTGCGTTCATTTCTGGACACCTCACTGCAGGAAGGATATATTGGTATTGGAGTGGGTGCAGCGCAGAGATTCACCAGAATGATACTGGGGTTAAAAAGGGTCACATTATGAGGATTGGTTGCAGAGACTGGGCTTGTGTGCCCTTGAAAATATAAGATTAAGGAGTGAACTAATTGAGGTGTTTAAGATGATTAAAGGAGCTGATAGGGTAGATAGAGAGAAACTATTTTCTCTGGTGGGGGAGTCCAGAACTAGAACGTAAGAATCAAGAATAGGGGTAGGCCATACGGTCTTTTGAGCCTGCTCCACCATTCAATAAGATCATGGCTAATCCGCGACAAGGAGCCATAACCTTAAAATTAGAGCTAGGCCGTTAAGGTGTAATGTCAGGAAGCACTTCTTCACACAAAGGGTAGTGGAAATCTGGAACTCTCTCCCCCAAAAAGCTGTTGAGGATGGGGGTTAATTGAAAATGTAAAACTGAGATTGATAGATTTTTCTCAGGAAAGGGTATTAAAGGATACCGAGCCCAAGGTGGGTAGGTGGAGTTAAGGTACAGATCAGCCATGATCTAGTTGAATGACGGAACAGGGCTAAATGGCCCACTCCCGCTGCTAAGTTATGCATTTTATGCCAACTCGCACTACAGGGTTGGCCTTCATTGATCCCAACAAGGGAAATGAAACATTGCGGTTTCAGCAACTGATAATGTCATCATTTTTTAAGAAGGATAAGCAGAGGTTTTCTGAAAATTTGATTGTCAGTAATTTCAGTTAAAGGATTTTTGCTGTCAAGGTGAATAGGGTGAATTTAGTAGGACTCCGTGTTAACTGAATGGATACGCTGTCTGCCATTTTCCATCCATTGATATCAATACCCATGTTTGCGTATGAGGCTCCCTGTGGCACGAGGCTTGGTATAATTTACTCTCATATACCAGTTCTCACAAACTTGCCCATTACAGCAACCCAACACCTATAGGAAATACTGCGCAGGATTAAACACATTTCAGGATAAAATAAATCATTGTCCAAGCCTTTTATTGCACCAATAACCAACGTTCTTGCTTACATTTACTGTGCCCTGTACCTGATCAGAAATATGTGTAATACGGGAACAACAAGTAATCGTGCTGATACGAATAAATTTATTCTGCTCTTTGCATGACAGAGTTTGTGTATTAGAGGGATGGGCTTCGATTGAAGAGTTAGGGGACTGGAGGGATGGGCTTCGATGGGAGAGTTAGGGTACTAGAGGGATGGGCTTCGATGGGAGAGTTAGGGGACTAGAGGGATGGGCTTCGATGGGAGAGTTAGGGTACTAGAGGGATGGGCTTCGATGGGAGAGTTAGGGGACTAGAGGGATGGGCTTCTATAGGGAGAGTTAGGTATTAGAGTTTCAGTCACCAAAGATGATTAAGAGTTAAAATCCTGAGACAGGATGCAAAATTCGAGTATGTTAAATGAGGAGATAGCCTTTTCTTGCAATTACATTCAACATTCTTACCTTCGTTAATGTTTCTTTTCCTTTCTTAATTGTGAAGGTGACTGCAAGATAACTGCTTTCAAGACATCAGCCAGAGGGATTGTAACCATTGGGCTTATGGTAAGGTGCTGCAGCTGGTGTTGTGAATCAGGCCGTCACCACAAAGCAACCGGCTACTTCACAACACCAGGGTTGCACCAAACTACTGACAACATCTGGCTTGGAGCAAGATCTATTTACATCAATTCATCTGAAAGTAAGTAAGCATATTCACAGTCAACCTTCTTCATTAACTGTAGCTAAATACATTAAATTTGGCCTTTCCTGGCTCCCAGCTTCTTAAAATGTATTGCCCCAGTGATTGAAGTAACATGGAATTATTATAGTAAATTTAAGAACTCAACTTTAATGTAATGACCTTGAAAATATATTGAAATTTAGGGACATTCACTTCCACTGATATCTCAGTAGCTTTTCTCATTAGGCAGACACACGTGTAAAAGCTTGTGGGAACCAATTAATTATTTTAAAGATTCTAATGAATTTTTGTTAAAATAATAACCCTCACAGGTACATTGGTGGGTTGTAATGCAATCTCAGTGGAGCACACAGAAGTAGGCTCTACCTCACGACACCAGGATTGCACTACGTGGCTTCTGCGTTTAAAAAAAAATGTATTTATAAAGGTAAAAAAAACAACAGATCTGGGAAACATATTGTAAGAGCAGACACACTAGATAGAATAGCCATATATAAATATAAATGTATATACAGTAACTGGAGTAATTGTAGGGGTAATATCTGTCAGCTATTGCTCAGTGGTAGCATGCTTGCCTGTGAGTCAGAGGGCCGTGGGTTCAAGTCTCGCTCCAGAGTCTTGAGCAGAAAATCTCAGCTGACACTCCCAGTGCAATACTGAGGGAGTGCTGCACTATTGGAAGTGCCATCTTTCGCATGAGGCCCTGTCTGCCCTCTCTGGTGGACGTGAAAGATCCCACGGTACTATTTCAAAGAAGAGCATCACAAAAAAATACAGATTATCTTGCTGTTTGTGGGAGCTTGCTGTGCAAAATCGGCTGCCGTGTTTCCTACATTGCAATAGTGATTAAACTTCAAAATGTACTTCATGAGCTGTAAAGCACTTTGAGATGTTCTGAGGGTATGAAAGTTGCTATATAAAGTCTTTCTTTCTTTAATGAGATCAGTCTCGAGTGCTAAGACAAGCAGGAATCAGGCTGTGGGAAGATGCAAGAAAGGAGTTCTAATAAGCATGAATGATACCAGCTAGTCTAGGTGCAGAAGGTGAGTGTGAGGGATGAATAGCTATCTCTATAACAAATATCGAAGAAGGAAGTGAAGGCCAAGCCAAACACCTGTGGTCACTCACACAGAAAGAGTGCCAATCTCATGGACATTGAACGTAATGGGTTATATCAATGTTTTGATCAATAAAGTGTATTAATCAAATATCTTTCAGTATTTCCTGGTCCTTAAACTTGCATTAAGGGAACTGATAAATGACTATCCTATAAACCCAACACACATTAGCATTACTTCATTTTTAAGTAAAGTAAAGTAGTGTTACCTTACCTATTTTTTAAACTAGAAATGTGTCTCAGATTCAGCATTTCCAATCACTCCTGGAAAGAAAGAACAAGCTTGCATTTATATAATGACATTTCACCTCCAGGGTTGACCTGAAGTCCCCAGGAATAGAAGATTAATCTCCAGGACACTGCTGTCAGCAACCTGGGAGAATGATGTTTGACTCAGAGTCAAGAATCATCCAATCGGGTAATGAAGAGTCTGTTCGCTTTCCAATTGGCCGTGGGAAGGTGAGGCAACCCGAGGTTAGACGACTTGGACAACCAATGGCGGGAGTGCGGGGGTGGGGCAGTTTAGGCGGGGGTCATGTGATGAATATGTCCAACCAGAGTTGCCAACCCAATGCCCACAGGACATACTAAAGCGTTTTACAACAATTAGATTACTTTTGAAGTGTAATCTCTGTTATTATGTAGGATGGGTCTATTGTAAGTTGGGCCTATACACATTGGAGTTCAGAAGAATGAGAGGTGATCTTATCGAAACATATAAGATAATGAGGGGGCTCGACAAGGTGGATTCAGAGAGGATATTTGCACTCATAGGGGAAAGTGTTTGCGTGCGTGCATGTAAACCGAGGACCTAGAATGGAACCGGACTGGGAGAATGAGACCAGACCAGCAAGCCCTTTGGGCGGGGTTGGAGGTAAGTTGCTGCTTTATATTTTTCCATTCTTTTAGTGTGTCCAGGCATCTGCTGCACCAATTTCCTTAACTCTCTGGAAGGTTTTTCTGGAGAGGGCACATATACTGGCCTAAGCAGAATTGGAGTAAATCTCAACTGGCCAAACTTCCCTAAATGGCCAAAATTGGTGTAGGTGGCTGGTTACGCCCCCTTTGGTGGGAAAAAAAACTGACCTAAAAAAAATCGTAACCGAGTTACACTGGTGCAAATTGATTGGGGAAACTGTGGTTTTTCAACTTAGGCAAAAAAGAGCAGCCTGCTCCAAAAAAAACAGCACAAATCACTGGGGAAAAATGAGCCCTATTCTCAGATCGAACAGAAAACCTTGTTACTGTATTTTGGCCAATGGCTATATCACATGTTCTCACATGGCGGTAGAATGAACAACACTTGACTGTGACTTCAGCCATGAACTACCAAACAGGTCAATCAATCAGTAAATGTATAAGTGACCAGAAGCAATGATACAACTACTATAGATGTACAGTAGTTACAACCTTCGCTATCTCTCCTTGCAACATAGAAAATAACACTGTTGTACCTGCTAGGCTAAACTGTGATGCAAATTGTGGTCCTCCCCCTCTCCACATTCCCCTGTCCCTCCCTCCAGAACACTCCCACTCTGCTTATCCCCCCACTTTCCATAATATGCCCTAATCACTCTCCATATCACTCTCTCTTTATCCCCCTCTTTCTCCATATCTCTTCTCCATATTCTCCTCACTGCATATCCCTCCTCACTCTCTCCATGTTCCCACTTTCTCTCCATATCTCACCACTCTCACTTCATATCTCCCCATCTCTCTCTCCATACCCTCATCTCACTCGCCATACCCCCCTCTCTCCATATACTCCGTCCGTCTCTCTCTATCTCTATATCCCCCTCTCTGTCTCTCCCTATCTCTCTCTTATGCCCCCTCTCCATATCACCCTCTCTCTCCCACTCTCCATATCCCTCTCTCTCTCTCCATATCCCCCTTCCTCTGTCCATATCTCCCCACTCTCTCCATATCCCTCCCTCTCTCCATATCCTCCTCCTCTATCCAAGTCCTCCTTGCTCCATATCTCCCCTCTCCATCCCCCCCTCTCTCTCTATCCCCATGCTCCTGTCTGTCCATGCCCCTCTCTCTCTCCATATACCCCTCCTTTCCATGTCCCCTCTTTCGCCATATTCCCTCTCTGTGTTCCTTTCTCTCCATATCTCCCTCTCTCTCTCCATATGCCCCTCTCTCCATATGCCACTCTCTTGCCATTTCAACTCTCTCTGTATCCTTTTCTCTCCATATCTCCATCTCTCTCCATACCCCTCTCTCTCCATAGCCTCTCTCCATATCCAACCTCTCATTCTCCTTATCCAACCCTCTCTCCAAATCTCCCTCTCTCTCCCCATTTCCCCCTCCATATCCTTATCACACACCCCCATATTATTCTCCACATATCCCCCTCTCTCCCCATATCTCCTTCTCTCCATATCACTTTCTCACTCTCCATGTCTATCTCTCGCCATATCTCCCACTCTCAATATCCCCCCTCTCTCCATAACCCCTCATTCTTCATATCCCCTTCCTCCATAAACCTCTCAATATCCCCACTCTCACTCTCCATATCCCCCTCTCTCTCCCCATATCCTTCTCTCTCCTTCCATATTCCCCTCTATCTCTCCATAAACCCATCTCTCCATATCCCCTCTCTCTCCATAACCCCATTCTTCATATCCCCTTCCTCCATATACCATTCATTCTCTCAATATCTCCACTCTCACTCTCCATACCCACCATCTCACTCTCCATATCCCTCTCTCCTCCATATCCTTCTCTCCTCTTCCATATTCCCCTATATCTATTCATATCCTCTCTATATATATCTCTTCCTCACTCTCTCCATATCCCTTTCTCATTAACCATATCTCTTTCTCTCTCGACCTCTCTCTCCATATCTGCCACTCTTTAACTATCCCCCTCTCTCCATATCCGCCTCTCTCGCTCCATATTCCCCATTATCTCTCCATAGCCATCTCTCTTCATATCCCCTCTAGTTCCATATCCCTTTATCACTCATATCTCTTTCTCCCTTGACATATCCCTCTCTCTCTCTCTCCATATCTCCCACTCTCTCAATACCCTCTCTCTCTCTCCATATCCGCCTCCCCTTCATATCCGCTTCTGTCTCCATATACCCCTCTCTCTTCATATCTGACTCTCTCGATCTCCATATCTACCTTTCTCTCCATATCTCCCACGCATTCTCTCAATATGTTCCTTGATCTCCATTATGCCACGCTCTCTCCATATCCCTCTCTCTATGTCCCCCTCACTCTCTCCATCTCCCCCTCTCCCCATATCTCTCTCTCTCTCCATATCTCCCACACTCCCCTCAATATCCCCCTCCCTCTCCATATCCCCATGTTATTCATATCCTCTATCTCCATATCTCCCACGTTCTCTACATATCTTCACACTTTCTCCATATCCTTCTCTCTCCCGATCTCTCTCTCCATATTCCCACCTCTCTTCATAATCCCCCTCTCTCAATGTCCCCCTTGCTCTTTACAGGTCCCCTCTCCCTCTTTTCCCCCTTCTATCTCCATATCTCCCCACTCTCTCTCCGAAACGGCCTCTCTCCATATATCCCAAGCTCTCTCTCTCAATATCCCCTTCTATCCATATCTCCCACTCTCAACATCCCCCTCTTTTCCTCCATATTCCCCTCTTTCGATATCCCCTTCTCTCTCTCCATATCCCTTTCTCACTTATCATATCTTTCTCTCTCGCCAAATCCCTCTCTCTCCATATCTCCTACTCTCTCAATATCCCCCCTCTCTCTTCATATTCCGCTCTCTCTATAACCACTCGCTTTCTCCATATACCCCTTGTTCTCTCAATATACCCCCTCTCTTGCTCCATATCTCCCTCTCAATATCAATATCCCTCTCTCGCTATCCATATCCCCCATTCTCTCTCTCCATATCCGCCTCTCTCCATATCCGCCTCTCTCTCCATATCCACCTCTCTCGCTCCATATCTCTCATGCTCTCTCTCAATATGCCCCTCGAACTCCATATCGCCACGCTCTCATCATAGCGCCACGCTCTCGCCATATCCCTCACTCTCTCCATGTCCACAGTCTCTATATCTCCCCTTCTCCATATTTGCCTTTCCATATCTCCCACGCTCTCCCTCAATATCCCCTTTGATCCCCAAACCGCCTTTCTCTCTCTCCATATCCCTCTCTCCCCATATACCCCTCATTCTCTCAATATACCGTATCTCTCTCTTCATATCCCCTCCCTCTCAATATCCTCCTCTCTCTTTCTATAACCCCCCTCTCTCCATATCTCCCAACTCTCTCCATATCTGCCACTCTCTCTCCATATCTGCCACTCTCTCCATATCACTCAGTCTCTACATATCCCTGTCATGCCATATCCCCTCTATCGTCATATCGCCTCTTTCTTCATAATCCCTCTCTCTCTCTCCATATCCCCTCTCTCTCCATATCCCCCTCCCTCTCTCCATATCCCCCTTGCTCTCTACAGATTCCCCCCATATCTCCCCACTATCTCTCCATATCTCCCATCCTCTGTGTCAATATCCCCTCTCCATATCTCCCATTCTCGCAATATCCCCCCTCGATCAATATCCCCCTCTCGCTATCCATATCCCTCTATCATGTCATATCGCCTTTCTTCATATCCCTCTCTCTCTCTATATCTCTCGCTCTCTTCACATCCCTCACTCTCTTCACATCCCTCACTCTCTCTATATCCCTCTATCATGCCATATCCCCTCTCTACCTCGATATTGCCTCTTTCTTCATATCCCTCTCTCTCTCCATATTCCTCATTCTTCAAAACCCCTGTTTCTTCATATCCCCTTTCTCCATAACGTCCTCTCTCCCTTACCCTCCCACTCTCCATAATCTCCTCTCTCCAAAATCCCCCTATTCTCTCTCCATATCCCTCTCACTCCCCATACACCCTCACTCTCTCCTCGTCCCCATCTCCATATCCCCCTCTCTCTCCTTCCCATTCTCCCTCCGATCTCTCTCCATATCCCACTCTCTCTTCAATATCCCCCTTTCTTTCCATCGCTCGCCATATCCCCTTTCTTCCCATACCCCCCGCCTCCCCATATCCTCCTCTCCCTCCATATAACCCCTCTCTCTCCATTTCCACCTCTCTCCATATCCCTCCCTACATATCTACCACGCTCTATCATCATATCTCCCTCACTCTCCATATCCACTCTTCTCTCCGTATATCACTCTCCCCTCCATTTCCCACTCAACATACCCACTTTCTCTCCATATTCCCTCTATCTATCCATATCCCCCTCTCCCTCCATGTCTCTTTCTCTCTCACCATAACCCCTCACTCACCATACCCCTCACTCGCTCTCCATAACCCTCTCACTCTCCATATCCTCCCTCTCTCTCCATATCCTCTCCATTCTCCATGTCTCTTATTCTCTCTCCATAGTCCCCCCTCTTTCTCCTTAGCCTCCTCTCTCTCCATAGACCCTCCTCTATCTCTCCATATTCCCTCCAAATCCCTCATTCTCTTCCAATCCTTTTCTCTCTCTATCTCCCCCCCCTTTCTCTCGGTAGCCCTCTCCCTAATATCCCCCTCGCTCTCCATAACCCCTCTCTTTCTTTATATCTCCTTTCTTGATAACCCCTTCTCTCTCAATATTCCCTTCTCTCATATCCCCCTCTCCATATCCTTCTCTCACCCTCCATACCCCACTCGTCCTCCTTATCCCTCTCTCTAAATCCCCATCCTCTCTCCAAATCCCCCTCTATCTCCATATCCCACTCTATCTCCATATCCCACTCTATCTCCATATCCCACGCTCTCACTCTCTCCATATCCCCCATCTCTCTCCATATCTCCCACTCCCCCTCTCTCTCTCAATAACCCCCTTGCTCTCTCAATATCTCCCTTGCTCTCTCAATATCCCCCTCGCTCTCCGTCAATATCCCCCTCGCTCCATATCTCCCACTCTCTCAATATCCCTCTCTCTATATCCATATCCCCTGCTCTCTCCCTATCCCTCGATCATGCCATATCCCCTCTCTATCTCTATATTGCCTTTCTTCATATCTCTCTCTCCATATTCCTCATTCTTCAAACACCCTGTTTCTTCATATCCTCTTTCTCCCCCTTACGCTCCCCCCTCTCCATAATCCCCCCTCTCTCTCTCCATATTCCCCTCTCCCCATACACCCTCATTCTCTCCTCATCCCCACTCTCCATATCCCCCTCTCTCTCCACATCTCCCCATTCTCCCTCCCTCTGATCTATCTACATATCCCACTCTCTCTTCAATATCTTCCCACTCTGCCCATACCCCCCTCTCTCTCTCTCCCCATATCCTCCCTCTCTCCCTCCATATCCCCCTTTCTCTCCATAGCTCACCATATCCCCTCTCCCCATATCTCCACTCTCCTCATATCCTCCTCTCCTCCATATCCCCCCTCTCTCTCCATATCCCCCTTGCTCTCTCCATATACCCCTTCTCTCCATATCTCTGGCTACATATTTACCACACTCTCACATCTCCCTCCCACTCTCCATATCCACTCTCTCTCTCCATATACTCCTCTTCCTCTCCATTTCTCGCTCTCCCCCCATTTCCGTCTCTCTCCATACCCACTTTCTCTCCATATCCCCCTCCCCTCATCTATCCATATCCCCCTATTTCCATATCCCCCTCTCCCCGTGTCTCTTTCTCTCTCACCATAACATATAGCATATAACTAAATACTAAAAACTAACCTTTATTTGGTTAACTAATTTAATAAACTATATAGGGTAAATACTTGATTAACGCTAAACTAATTAATGAAATAATATAATGGGAAAACAGGAGATGTGTTGCTGCTGCTTCTGGACGTTTTGGTCCAGGACGACTACATCTGCAGTAAGTGTCTGCGGCTCGATGAACTTCGGCTCCGCGTTGAGGAGCTGGAGTCCGAGCTACAGACATTGCGAGACATCAGGGAGGGAGAGAGTTATCTGGACCTTTTACTCCAGGAGGCAGCCACACCCTCTAGATTAAATACTTTAGAACTGACACGTGGTCAGGGACAGGAGGGTGTGACTGCGAGTGAAGCAGGTAAGGGCATCCAGGAAATAGTATTGCAGGAGCCTCAGTCCCTACACTTGTCCAATAGATTTGAGGTTCTTGCAACCCTTGTGGATGAGTGTGCAGACTGACCAAGGCACCGTGGTGCAGAAAGCCATTCAAGTGGGGGGAGTAAAGAGGCTGGTGGTTGTAGTAGGGGATGGTATAATTAGGGGATAGATAGGGTTCTCTGCCGCCAAGAACGTGCGTCCCGAAGGTTGTGTTGCCTACCCATTGCTAGGGTGAAGGACATCTCCTCCAGGCTGGAGAAGAACTTGGAGTGGAAGGATCCAATGGTTGTGGTACATGTAGATACCAATGACATAGATAGGACTAAGAAAGAGGTTCTGCTGAGAGAGTTTGAACAGCTAGGCGCTAAATTGAAAAGCAGAACCACAAAGGTAATAATCTCTGCATTATTACCTGAGCCACGAGCATATTGGCATAGGGTCAATAGAATTAGGGAGATGAATGCGTGGCTCAGAGGTTGGTGTAGGAGAAGTGGGTAATCGATTCGTGGGGTACTGGCACCAATACTCGGGAAAAAGAGAGCTGTTCCATGGGGACGGACTATATCTGAACTATGCTGGGGCCAGACTTCGAGCGAACCGAATAACTAGGGAGGTAGACATGGCTTTAAACTAAATAAGGTCCCCCCCCCCACCTGCCCTCCCCGGCGGGGAGGACGATCACAGAGGAGATAAATCTAAAATGATAAAGAGTAAAGAAAAAGAAGCAATGCAGCAAAGCGGTTGCGGTAAGGATAACCAGATTATGTCAGGAAGGGACAGAGCATACAAACAAAAGTGTGCACAAACAAATAGGGTCCAGGTAAGAAAATATAGCGATAAGACAAATAGGGCTATAGTAAAGTTAAGATTCTAATAATGTTAAAAAGACAAATTTAAAAGCATTGTATCTGAATGCACGAAGTATCTGTAATAAGGTAGACGAATTAACAGCGCAAATAAATGTAACGGATACGATATAGTTGCAATTACGGAGACATGGTTGCAGGGTGACCAGGGTTGGGAACTGAATATCCAATGATATTCAATATTTAGGAAGGACAGGCAAAAAGGAAGAGGGGGTGATGCGACGTTGTTAGTAAAGGATGAAATCAGAGCAATAGTGAGAAAGGATATTGGCTCAGAAAATAAAGATGTAGAATCAGTCTGGGTGGAGCTAAGAAGCACCAAGAGGTAGAAAACATTGGTGGGTGTTGTCTATAGGCCTCCAAATAGTAGTGATAGTGTAGGGGACGACATCAAACAGGAAATTAGAGATCCATGTACCAAGGGTACTACAGTAATCGTAGGTGACTTTAATCTACATATAGACTGGTCAAACCAAATTAGTAATAATACTGTGGCAGATGAATTCCTGGAGTGTGTACGAGATGGTTTTTTGGACCAGTATGTTGAGGAACCTACTAGGGAACAGGCTATCCTAGATTGGGTATTGTGTAATGAGAAGGGGTTAATTAACAATCTTGTTGTGCAGGGTCCTTTAGGGAAGAGTGACCACAACATGACTGAATTCTTTATTAAGATAGAAAGTGAAGTAGTCCAATCCAAAACTTGGGTCCTAAATCTAAACAAAGGAAACTACGAAGGTATGAAGAATGAATTGGCTATGATGGATTGGGAAGATTCATTCAAAGGCATGACGGTGGATAGGCAATGACTAACATTTAAGGAATGAATGCATGAATTGCAACTTTCCTTTCTGGCATAAAAACACAAAAGCAAAAGTGGCCCAACCATGGCTAACAAAATAAATTAAGGATAGTATTAGATCCAAAGAGGAATTATTCAAAGTTGCCAGAAAAAGTAGTAAGCCTGAGGATTGGGAGCAGTTTAGAGTTCAGCAAAAAAGGACCAAGAGATTGATTAAGAGGGGAAAAATAAAATATGAGAGTAAACTTGCAAGGAACATAAAAACTACCTGCAAAAGTTTCTACAAGTACATAAAAAGAAAAAGATTAGTGAAGACAAATCCCCTGGACCTGACAGCCTACATCCTAGGGTTCTCAAAGAGGTGGCTGCAGAGATAGTGGATGCATTGGTTTTGATCTTTCAAAATTCCTTAGATTCCAGAACGGATTGGAAGGTAGCAATCCGTTCTGGAATCTAACACCGTTATTCCAGAAAGGAGGGAGAGAGAAAATGGAGAGCTATAGGCCAATTAGCCTGACATCAGTCATCGAAAGCAGCTGTTTTTTTGCACCACCTTTACTGTATCATCCTCCCTGAGTGAAGCTTCAAATCGGGGAGCAGGCACTTTTCCTTTGGAGACCTTAAGCTGAGAATTAGTACCACAAAATTCTGAATTAACAGCAAATTAATATTTAAAGCCAGTGATGACGGTACTGGTGCAGCAAACAATTTGCTCTCAGATCGCACTTTTGGTGGAGAAAAATGTCCCAATGCACTTTCCAGAAGGGGACACCAAGCCTTGCTGGGAGAGTTAAGAAAGGTGACCTAATGGTTGATCAAAGAGATGGGTTTTTAAAGGAGAGAGAAGTGAGCAAGGTTGCGGCAGCTGAAGACAGAGTTAATGGGAGTGAAGAAAGTCATGCACAGAAAGGCCATGCTAGGAGACCAAAGGGTGAAAATGAAACATAAAGCTGAAAAAGAAGAGTGCAGAGTTATGATGGAGCGAGGCCATGGAGGGGTAGTAAGAGGAGTACAAGAGTTTTAAATGCAATGTTTTTGGGATCAGGAGAGCCTGTGCAACTCATAAGGACCAGGATGTTGCACTTGTGCAGGACAGGATACATTATAGATTAGTTGGGAGTTTATGAAAGAAAGAAACAAAGAAATATTTGCATTTCTATAGTGTCTTTCATGACCTCACAACGTTGTCCCAAAACACTTTACAGCAAATGAAATACTTTTGAAGTGTAGTCACTGTTGTAATGTAGGAAACACAGCAACCGATTTGCGCACAGCAAGGTCCCACAAGCAGCAAGATCATTTTTTTTTTAGTGATGCTCTTCTTCGAAATAGTGCCAGGGATCTTTTACGTTCACCCGAGAGGGTAGACGGGGCCTCGGTTTAATGTCTTATCCGAAAGACAGCACCTCTGTACTGCACTGGAGTGTCAGCCTAGATTTATGTGCTCAGGTTCCTGGATTGGGACTTGAACCCACAACTTTCTGACTCAGAGGCAAGTGTGTTACCCATTGAGCTACAACTGTGTCACACATAAGTGTTTGCCATCTACAAGATGCAATGTAGCAACTCGCCAAGGTTTCTTTGGCACCAATAAATGCTGGCCTTGCCGACGACATCCACAACCTCTCCATCTCCTTCTCTCCCCCTAACCCCTCTCGCTCCATAACCCTCCCACTCTTCATAATGCCCCACTCTCCATAATACCCCTGTTCTCCATAATCCTCCTTGCTCGATGTCCCCACTCTTCATATCCCCCACTCTCTCTCCATATCTTCCCACTCTCTCTCCATATCCACCTGTCACTGCATATCCCATGGTCTCGCTATCAATATCCTCTTCACTCTCCACATCCACCCTCTCTCTCCATAACCCATCTTTCTTCATATCCCCTTTCTCCATATCTCCTCTCTCAATTTCCCCCTCTCTCTCCATATCCCCCCTCTCTCTCCATAATCCCTTTCTTTATATCCCATTTCTCCACATCCCACCTCTCTCCATAGCCCCCTCTCTTTCCATAATAGGGCAGGGGGATGGGAATCTATGCAGGGAGACAGAGGGAAGTAAAATGGGGTCAGAAGCAAAAGGTATAAAGGAGAAAAGTAGAAGTGGAGGGTAGACAAATCAAAGGCAAAAATTAAAAAGGGCCACATTACAACATAATTCTAAAAGTACAAAGAGTTTTAGAAAAACAAGCCTGAAGGCTCTGTGTCTCAATGCGAGGAGCATTCGTAATAAGGTGGATGAATTAACTGCGCAGATAGCTGTTAACGGATATGATGTAATTGGGATTATGGAGACATGGCTCCAGGGTGACCAAGGCTGGGAACTCAACATCCAAAAGGTATTCACTATTCAGGAAAGATAGACTGAAAGGAAAAGGAAGTGGGGTAGTATTGCTGGTTAAAGAGGAGATTAACACAATAGTAAGGAAGCACATTAGCATGGATGAGGTCGAATCTGTATGGGTAGAGCTGCGGAACACCAAAGGGCAGAAAACACTAGTGGGAGTTGTATACAGACCACCAAACAGTCATAGTGAAGTTGGGGATGGCATCAAACAGAAAATTAGGGATGCGTGCAATAAAGGTACAGCAGTTATCATGGGTGACTTTAACCTACATATAGATTGGGCTAAACAAACTGGTAGCAATACGGTGGAGGATTTCCTAGAGTGTATAAGGGATGGTTTTCCAGACCAATATGTCGAGGAACCAACTAGAGAGCTGGCCATCCTAGACTGGGTGTTCTGTAATGAGAGAGGATTAATTAGCAATCTTGTTGTGCGAGGCCCCTTGGGGAAGAGTGACCATAATATGGTAGAATTCTTCATTAAGATGGAGAGTGACACGGTTAATTCAGAGACTAGAGTCCTGAACTTAAAGAAAGGTAACTTCGACGGTATGAAACGTGAATTAGCTAGGATAGACTGGCAAATGATACTAAAAGGGTTGATGGTAGATAGGCAACAGCAGACATTTAAAGATCATATGGATGAACTTCAACAATTGTACATCTCTGTCTGGCGTAAAAATAAAACGGGAAAGGTGGCTCAACCGTGGCTTACAAGGGAAATTAGGGATAATGTTAAATCCAAAGAAGAGCCATATAAATTGGCCAAAAAAAGCAGCAAACCTGAGGACTGGGAGAAATTTAGAATTGAGCAGCGGAGGACAAAGGGTTTAATTAGGAGGAGGAAAATGGAGTATGATGGGAAGCTTGCTGGGAACATAAAAACTGACTACAAAAGCTTCTACAGATACGTGAAGAGAAAAAGATTAGTGAAGAAAAATGTGGGTCCTTTAGTCAGAATCAGATGAATTTATAATGGGGAACAAAGAAATGGCAGACCAATTGAACAAATACTTTGGTTCTGTCTTCACTAAGGAAGACACAAATAACCTTCCGGAAATACTAGGGGACCGAGGATCTAGCGAGAAGGAGGAACTAAAGGAAATCCTTATTATTCAGCAAATTATGTTAGGAAAATTGATAGGATTGAAGGCTGATAAATCCCCAGGGCCTGATAGTCTGCATCCCAGACTTAAGGAAGTGGCCGTAGAAATAGTGGATGCATTGGTGGTCATTTTCCAACATTCTATAGACTCTGGATCAGTTCCTATGGACTGGAGGGTAGCTAATGTAACACCACTTTTTTAAAAAGGAGGGAGAGAAAACAGGGAATTATAGAGCCTGACATCGGTGGTGGGAAAAATGTTCGAATCAATTATTAAAGATTTAATAGCAGCGCATTTGGAAAGCAATGACAGGATCAGTCCAAGTCAGCATGGATTTATGAAAGGGAAATCATGCTTGACAAATCTTCTAGAATTTTTTGAGGATGTAACTAGTAGAGTGGACTAGTATTTGGACTTTCAAAAGGCTTTTGACAAGGTCCCACACAAGAGATTAGTGTGCAAAATTAAAGCACGTGGTATTGGGGGTAATGTATTGACGTGGATAAAGAACTGGTTGGCAGATAGGAAGCAAAGAGGAGGAATAAATGTGTCTTTTTCAGAATGGCAGGCAGTGATTTGTGGGGTACCGCAAGGTTCAGTGCTGGGACCCCAGTTATTTACAATATACATTAATGATTGAGATGAAGGAATTGAATGTAATATCTCCAAGTTTGCAGATGACACTAAGCTGGGTGGCAGTGTGAGCTGTGAGGAGGATGTTAGGAGGCTGCAGGGTGACTTGGACAGGTTAGGTGAGTGGGCAAATACATGGCAGATGCGGTATAATGTAGATAAATTTGAGGTTATCCACTTTGATGGTAAAAACAGGAAGGAAGATTATTATCTGAATGGTGACAGATTAGTAACCAGACCTGGAATGGTACATCAGTCATTCAAAGTTGGCTTACAGGTACAGCAGGCGGTGAAGACGGCAAAAAGCATGTTGGCCTTCATAGTGAGCGGATTTGAGTATAGGAGCAGGGCGGTCTTACTTCAATTGTACAAGGCTTTGGTGAGGCCACACCTTAAATATTGTGTATTGGTCTCCTAATCTGAGGAAGGACATTCTTGCTATTGAGGGAGTCCGGACTGATTCCCGGGATGATAGGACTGACATATGAAGAAAGACTGGATCGACAAGGCTTATAGTCAATGGAATTTAGAAGAATGAGAGGGATCTCATAGAAACATAAAATTATGATGGGATTGGACAGGTTAGATGCAGGAAGAATGTTCCCGATTTTGGGGAAGTCCAGAACCAGGGGTCACAGTCTAAGGATAAGGGGTAAGCCATTTAAGACCGAGATGAGGAGAAACTTATTCACTCAGAGAGTTGTGAGCATGTGGAATTCTCTACCACATTAGTTCATTCGATATATTCAAAAGGGAGTTAGATGTGGCCCTTATGATTAAAGGGATCAAGGGGTATGGAGAGAAAGCAGGAATGGGGTACTGAAGTGCATGATCATCCATGATCATATTGAATGGTGGTGCAGGCTCGAAGGGCCGAATGGCCTACTCCTGCACCTATTTTCTATGTTTCTATCCTCTCTCACCATATACCCTTTCCCTCCCCCTCCATAGCCCCCTCTCTCCATATCCCACTCTCCAACCATATCCCCTCTTTCAGCACATCCCCCCCTCTCGCTCTTCATATCCCCCCTTTCTCTCCACATCCTCCTCGCTCCATCTCTCTCTCTCTCTCCATAGACCCTCTCCCTCCATATCACTGTCTCTCTCCATATCCACTCGCTCCATATCGACCCTCTCTCCATATCTCCCACGCTCTCTCTCAATATCCCCCTCGCTCTTGGCATATCCCTCACTCTCTCCATATCCCTCTCATGCTATATCTGTTCTCTCTCCATATTCCCTCTTTCTCTCTCCATATCCCCGTCTCTATCTCCACAACCCTCCCACTCTCTCTCCGTATTCCCCTTTCTCCATATCCCTCTCTCTCCAAACTACCATCTCACTCTCTCCATTTTCCCAACTCTCTATATCCTCCCCTCTCCATAACTCCCCACTCTCTCGCCATATCCACCTCTCTCTCTACATATCATCCCCGCTGTCTCAATGTCCCTTGCTCCCATAACCTCTCTCTTTCTTCATAATGGCAGACAAATTGAACAAATACTTCGGTTGTCTTCACGAAGGAAGACACAAATAACCTTCTAAATGTACTCGGGGACAGTGGGTCTACTGAGAAGGTGGAACTGAAGGATATCCTTATTAGTCAGGAAATTGTGTTAGGGAAATTGATGGGATTGAAGGCCGATAAATCCCCGGGGCCTGATAGTCTGCATCCCAGAGTACTTAAGGAAGTGGCCCTAGAAATAGTGGGTACATGGCTGATCATTTTCCAACAGTCTATCGACTCTGGACTGGAGGGGAGCTAATGTAACACCACTTTTTAAAAAAGAAGGGAAAGAAAATGGGTAATTATAGACTGGTTAGCCTGACATCAGTAGTGGGGAAAATGTTGGAATCAATCATTAAGGATGAAATAGCAGCGCATTTGGAAAGCAGTGACAGGATCGGTCCAAGTCAGCATGGATTTATGAAAGGGAAATCATGCTTGACGAATCTACTGGAATTTTTTGAGGATGTAACTATCAGAGTGGACAAGGGACAACCAGTGGATGTGGTGTATTTGGACTTTCAAAATGCTTTTGACAAGGTCCCGCACAAGAGATTGTTGTGCAAAATCAAAGCGCATGGTATTGGGGGTAATACACTGACATGGCTAGGGAATTGGTTGGCAGACAGGAAGCAGAGAGTCGGGATAAACGGGTCCTTTTCAGAATGGCAGGCAGTGACTAGTGGAGTGCCGCAGGACTCAGTGCTGGGACGCCAAATCTTTACAATATACATTAACGATTTAGATGAAGGAATTGAGTGTAATATCTGAAGTTTGCAGATGACACTAAACTGCGTGGCAGTGTGAGCTGTGAGAAGGACACTAAGAGGCTGCAGGGTGACTTGGACAGGTTCAGTGAGTGGGCAAATGCATGTTAGATGCAGTATAATGTGGATAAATGTGAGGTTGTCCATTTTGGGGGCAAAAACACGAAGGCAGAATATTATCTGAATGGTGGCAGATTAGGAAAAGGGGAGGTGCAATGAGACCTGGGTGTCATGGTTCATCAGTCATTGAAAGTTACAGCAGGCAGTGAAGAAGGCAACTGGTATGTTGGACTTCATAGCTAGGGGATTTGAATATAATAGCAGGGAGGTCTTACTGCAGTTGTACAGGGCCTTGGTGAGGTTTCACCTGGAATATTGAGTTCAGTTTTGGTCTCCTAATCTGAGGAAGGACGTTCTTGCTATTGAGGGAGTGCAGCGAAGGTTCACCAGACTGATTCCAGGGATGGTTGGACTGACGTTGCCTCGGCAACGACTTCCGTCCCCCCCACCCCAATCTCGGCCACTCGGCCTTCCCATCTTATCTCGGCTACCTGACCCCCTCCCCTTCCCTATCTACCTTGGCCCAGAAATCCGGAAATAAGCGAAATTCGGAACGGCCTCGGTCCCTAGGTTTCCGAATTTCAGACACTCTAACCTGTAGTATATTTAGATTGCCTAAAGACATTCGATAAGGTGCCACATAAAAGGTTATTGCACAAGATAAGGAATCATGGGATTGGTGGTAATGTAGTAGCATGAATAGAGGATTGGTTAACGGACAGAAAACAGAGAGTAGGGATAAACGGGTCTTTTTCAGGTTGGCAGGCTGTAACTAGTGGGGTGCCGCAAGGATCAGTGCTATTTACAATATATCTTAATGACCTAGATGAAGGGAACGAGTATAATGTATCCAAGTTTGCTGACGACACAATGCTAGGTGGGATAGTAAGCTGCGAGGAGAACACAAAGATTGTATTAGGGATGGTTTTCTAGACCGAGTGCATTAGTGATGGTTTTCTAGACTAATATGTCGAGGAACCAACCAGGGAGCTGGCCATCCTAGACTGGGTGATGTGTAATGAGAAGGGACTAATTAGCAATCTTGTTGTGCGAGGCCCCTTGGGGAAAAGTGACCATAATATGGTAGAATTCCTTATTAAGATGGAGAGTGACAAAGTTAATTCAGAAACTAGGGTCCTGAACTTAAGGAAATGTAACTTCGACGGTATGAGGCGTGAATTGGCTAGAATAGATTGGCAAAGGATACTCAAAGGGTTGACGGTGGATAAGCAGTGGCAAACATTTAAAGATCACATGGATGAACTTCAGCAAATGTACATCCCTATCTGGAGTAAAAATAAAACTGGGAAGATGGCTCAACCATGGCTAACAAAGGAAATTAAGGATAGTGTTAAAGCCAAGGAAGAGGCATATAAATTGGCTAGAAAAAGCAACAAACCTGAGGACTGGGAGAAATTTATAATTCAACAGAGGAGGACTAAGGGTTTAATTAAGAGGAGGAAAATAAGAGTACGAGGGGAAGCTTGCAGGGAATATAAAAACTGACTGCAAAAGCTTCTATAAATATGTGAAGAGAAAAAGATTAGTAAAGACAAATATAGGTCCCTTGCAGTTGGATTCAGGTGAAATTATAATGGGGAACAAAGAAATGACAGACCAATTAAACCAGTACTTCGGTTCTGTCTTCACGAAGGAAGATACAAATAACCTTCCGAAGCTTCTAGGGGACAGTGGATCTAGTGAGAAGGAGGAACTGAAGGATATCCTTATTAGGCAGGAAATTGTGTTAGGGAAATTGATGGGATTGAAGGCCGATAAATCCCCGGGACCTGATAGTCTGCATCCCAGAGTGCTCAAGGAAGTGGCCCTAGAAATAGTGGATGCATTGGTGATCATTTTCCAACAGTCTATCGACTCTGGATCTGTTCCCATGGACTGGAGGGAAGCTAATGTAACACCACTTTTTAAAAAAGGAGGGAGAGAAAACGGATAATTATAGACCGGTTAGCTTGACATCAATAGTGGGGAAATGTTGGAATCAATCATGAAGGATGAAATAGCAGCGCATTTGGAAAGCAGTGACAGGATCGGACCAAGTCAGCATGGATTTATGAAAGGGAAATCATGCTTGACGAATCTTCTGGAATTTTTTGAGGATGTAACTATCAGAGTGGACAAGGGACAACCAGTGGATGTGGTGTATTTGGACTTTCAAAAGGCTTTTGACAAGGTCCCGCACAAGAGATTGTTGTGCAAAATCAAAGCACATGGCATTGGGAGTAATATACTGACGTGGATAGGCAACTGGTTGGCAGACAGGAAGCAGAGAGTCGGGATAAACGGGTCCTTTTCAGAATGGCAGGCAGTGACTAGTGGAGTGCCGCAGGGCTCAGTGCTGGGACCTCAGCTCTTTACAATATACATTAACGATTTGTACGAAGGA
This sequence comes from Pristiophorus japonicus, assembly GCF_044704955.1. Classification (NCBI taxonomy): domain Eukaryota; kingdom Metazoa; phylum Chordata; class Chondrichthyes; family Pristiophoridae; genus Pristiophorus; species Pristiophorus japonicus. Next base: position 326,478,760 of record NC_091977.1, read on the forward strand.
ATAAAGTGTAATATCTCCAAGTTTGCAGATGACACTAAATTGGGTGGTGGTGTGAGCTGTGAGGAGGACGCTAAGAGGCTGCAGGGTGACTTGGACAGGTTAAGTGAGTGGGCAAGTGCATGGCAGATGCAGTATAATGTGGATAAATGTGAGGTTATCCATTTGGGGGCAAAAACACGAAGGCAGATTATTATCTGAATGGCGGCAGACTAGGAAAAGGGGAGGTGCAACGAGACCTGGGTGTCATGGTTCATCAGTCACTGAAAGTGGGCAGGTACAGCAGGCGGTAAAGAAGGCAAATGGTATGTTGGCCTTCATAGCTAGGGGATTTGAGTATAGGAGCAGGGAGGTCTTAATGCAGTTGTACAGGGCCTTAGTGAGGCCTCACCTGGAATATTGTGTTCAGTTTTGGTCTCCTAGTCTGAGGAAGGACGTTCTTGCTATTGAGGGAGTGCAGCGAAGGTTCACCAGACTGATTCCAGGGATGGCTGGACTGACATATGAGGAGAGACTGGATCAACTGGGCCTTTATTCACTGGAGTTCAGAAGGATGAGAGGGGATCTCATAGAAACGTATAAGATTCTGACGGGGCTGGACAGGTTAGATGCGGGAAGAATGTTCCCGATGTTGGGGAAGTCCAGAACCAGGGGACATACTTAGGATAAGGTGTAGGCCATTTAGGACTGAGATGAGGAGAAACTTTTTCACTCAGAGAGTTGTTAACCTGTGGAATTCCCTGTCGCAGAGAGTTGTTGATGCCTGTTCATTGGATATATTCAAGAGGGAGTTAGATATGGCCCTTACGGCTAAAGAGATCAAGGGGTATGAAGAGAAAGCAGGAAAGGGGTATGGAGGAAATGATCAGCCATGATTTTATTGAATGGCGGTGCAGGCTCGAAGGGCTGAATGGCCTACTCCTGCACCTATTTTCTATGTTTCTATGCTTCTATATCCTGTTTCTCCATATCCCCCTCACTCTCAATATGCCCCTTGCTCTCTACCTGTCCCCTCTCCAAATTTCCCACTCTCTCAATATCCCCTTCGCTCTCCATATACCCAAGCTCTCTCAATATCCCCCTCTATATGTCATGTATCTTATATTATTATATATAACTGTATCCTAACATGCTATACATGACTGTAATAAGATATGACCTGTAACCACCAGCATACCTTACCACCACGGGTGCACTTGCAAGAGACAGGTATATAAGGACAGGTCTCAGGCAAGTGCAGCATTCCAGAGCTGTGAAATAAGGGTGCAGGTCCAGAGTGACCTTGACTTCACTATATGCCTTGTGTGAATCTGTACTGAGGGGACAGGACTTTACAGTGGTGACGAGTTACGGGATTACAGAATCCACAGAATGGCGAACAACGGATCAGATGAAAAGTACAATGCGGGAGACAATTGGGAGGACTTTATAGAAAGGCTCCAGCAAAGCTTTGTAACCAAAGACTGGTTAGGCGATGATAAGGCAGACAACAGAAGAGCCCATCTCTTGACCAGCTGTGGCTCGAAAACACACGCTTTAATGAACGATCTGTTGGCACCCGAGAACTCAGCAAGCAAGTCGTTTGAAGAATTGAGCACACTGGTAAGAGACCAACTGAAACCAGCGAGCAGCCTACACATGGCCAGACACAGGTTCTACAACTACAGACGCTGTGTGGGCCAGAGCATACCCGACTTTGTGGTGGAACTTCGGAGGATGGCTAGTTTATGTGAGTTCTCCGATGAACTGAGGAGAGAAATGCTGAGAGACTTTTTCATTGAAAGAATAGGCCACGCAGGCATATTCCGAAAGCTCATAGAGACCAAGAACCTGACCTTAGAGGCAGCAGCACTGGTTGCACAGACATTCTTGGTAGGGGAAGAAGAAACAAGGTTGATTTACAATGCAGGTATGACAACTAACAAAATATTGGAACAAGAAGTTCACAGCACCAAACAAGCTGCTACCCCCACACACAGACAAAACCGGAAGAACAGGCTCTCGACAGCAGGCAGAAGCCATCAATGGCCACAGGAACGGCCGTTCACACCTCATCAATCCACAATGCGAACAATCAACTACAAACTGAGAGAAGCTCAAGAGAGATCAGCCAGACGCAGCTCATTCTTTGGAAACACTTTGAACAATGGAACAGGTTTGTGCTGGAGGTGTGTGGGTGGGCACTCGTCAAGGGGCTGTCGATTTTAGCAGGCTGTTTGCAGAAATTGTGAATATACAGGGCATTTGGCCCGCATGTGCAAAAAAACGGCAGTTCGGCTGGTATATGAATCGGATGGGTCGGAAAGCGGACCAGAAGACGGTGGGGACAGTACCCGGGACACCGATGTACAGTGGGTCAACACGATCAATGGCCGCTGCTCCTACAACAGGACGCCTCCTATAATGATAAGAGGCCTTCTCAACGGGATATCTCAACATGGAGCTGGATACGGGAGCGAGTCAATCTCTCATGGCCGCTCAACAATTTGAACAACTGTGGCCGCATAAAAGAGACAGACCAAAACTCACAAGGGTCGACACCAAACTAAGGACCTATACCAAAGAAATCGTACCAGTCTTCGGCAGCGCCATGCTCTCTGTCACACACAAAGGGACAGCGAACCGACTTCCTCTGTGGATTGTCCCCGGAGACCCCCCAGCACTGCTGGGGAGAAGCTGGCTGGCAAAACTAAACTGGAAATGGAATGATGTCCATGCCATGTCATTAGAGGAACGGACCTCCTGCTCAACAGTTATAAAGCGATTTGAACATCTCTTTCAGCCAGGTATGGGCACTTTCAAAGGGGCCAAAGTCAAAATCTACATCACACAGGATGCTAGACCGGTCCATCACAAGACCAGAGCTGTACCCTATGTGATGAGGGAAAAGATTGAACACGAACTAGACAGGCTTCTGCGGGAAGGCATTATATCACCTGTGGAATTTAGCGACTGGGCAAGTCCCATCGTCCCAGTCATGAAGCCTGATGGATCCGTACGAATCTGTGGGGACTACAAATCTACATTAAACAGAGTCTCCCTACAGGACCAGTACCCGCTGTCCAGAGCGGAGGACTTATTTGCCACATTGGCTTGAAGTAAACTTTTCTCAAAACTAGACCTCACATCTGCGTATATGACGCAAGAATTGACCGAGGAATCCAAGCTACTCACCACCATCAACACACATCGAGGCCTTTTCATGTACAATCGATGCCCATTCGGCATCAGGTCGTCAGCTGCCATATTCCAGCGCAACATGGAGAGTCTGCTCAAGTCCATCCCGGGGACGGTTGTATTTCAAGACGACATACTTATCACGGGCAGGGACACCAACTCCCATCTCCGTAATTTGGAGGAAGTACTAAAGCGGTTGGATCGGGTAGGCCTACGAGTCAAGAAATCCAAGTGCCAGTTTCTCGCACCCGAGGTTGAATTTTTGGGCAGAAGGATTTCCGCTGATGGAATCCGCCCAACAGAGTCCAAAACAGAAGCAATTCGCCTGGCACCCAGGCCCCGGAATGTCTCAGAACTGCGCGCCTTTCTCGGGCTACTCAATTATTTTGGGAACTTTATGCAGAACTTAAACACGCTGCTGGAGCCTCTCCACGTGCTACTCAGGAAGGGGTGTGATTGGTTTTGGGGGGACGCCCAGGAACGCACCTTCAATAAGGCACGCAACCTTCTGTGTTCCAACAGTGTTTTCACTTTCTTTGACCCAGGTAAAAAGCTAGTTCTCACATGCGATGCGTCAGCGTATGGGGTCGGGTGCGTTTTGCAACATGTCAATAGGGCGGGCAAATTACAACCCATAGCTTATGCCTCCAGGTCACTTTCGCGGGCAGAGCGCGGGTACGGAATGGTAGAGAAGGAGGCGCTCGCGTGCGTGTACGGTGTCAAAAAGATGCACCAATACCTTTTCGGGGTCAAGTTCACGTTAGAAACTGACCACAAGCCCCTCACGTCCCTCCTATCCGAGAGCAAGGCAATAAACACCAACGCCTTGGCGCGAATTCAATGGTGGGCACTCATGCTGGTGTCCTACGACTATACCATAAGGCACAGACCAGGCACAGACAACTGTGCCGACGTGCTCAGCAGGCTACCCCTGGCGACCACGGAAGGGTCTGACGAACAGGACTGTGAGATAGTAATGGCAATCAATACCTTTGAGTCCACAGGTTCGCCCATGACGGCTCACCAAATCAGAGCCTGGACGGCCAGCGACCCCACGGTATTCTTAGTAAAAAGATGTGTCCTAACCGGTGACTGGGCAGAGGCTCGCGATGCCGGCCCCGAGGAATTAAAACCCTTTCACAAGCGCATGCATGAGCTATCACTACAAGCAGACTGCCTGATGTGGGGCAGCCGAGTAGTCATGCCTCTGCGAGGCAGAGAGGCATTTGTCCGGGAGCTCCACCGCGAGCACCCGGGGATCGTTCTCATGAAGGCCATAGCCAGATCCCACGTCTGGTGGCCTGGTATTGACGCGTCTGAAGGTGCACCATTTGTGCCCAACTCAGCAATGTCCTCAGGGAGGCTCCACTGAGCCCCTGGCCTACCAAACCATGGTCGCGGGTGCACGTAGACTATGCGGGCCCATTCATGGGCAAAATGTTCCTCGTAGTTGTAGATGCATTTTCAAAGTGGATTGAATGCACCATTTTAAAGTCGAGCACAACCTCCACCACTGTGGAGAACCTCGCAACCATGTTTGCAATGCACGGAATCCCTGACATATTGGTCAGTGACAATGGTCCGTGCTTCACCAGCGCAGAATTCCAAGACTTTATAATTGACCACGGCATAAATCACGTCAAGACGGTACCGTTCAAGCCGGCACCGTTCAAGCCGGCCTCCAACGGCCAGGCGGAGAGAGCAGTGCAAATCATTAAACAAGGCATGCTTAAAATCCAAGGTCCCATGCTGCAGGGTCGCCTGTCGCGACTGCTGCTGGCATACAGATCTCATCCGCACTCACTGACTGGGATCCCTCCCGTGCAACTGTTGATGAAAAGGACTTTAAAAACAAGGCTGTCATTAATCCTCCCAGACATGCACAAAATCGTTGAGGCAAAGCGCCGTAAGCTTACTGAGTACCATGACAGAAATTCGAGGGGGAGATGGAATGAGATAGGGGACAACGTGTTTGTACTAAACTATGGCAGGGGTCCCAAATGGCTTGCAGGGACAGTAACGGGCAAGGAAGGAAACAGGCTACTGGTAGTACAAATGGACAATGGCAAAACCTGCCGGAGGCATGTAGACCAAGTCAAAAGCAGATTTACCAACAACACTGCGGAACCAGAGGCAGACTACAATGTGGATCTCGCACCACACCTGGTGGACAGACAGAGGGAACAACCTGAGGAAAGGGCAATCCCAACAGACAGCCCAGGCAAGTCAACAACAATCACACCAATCGAAACAGACAGCCCAGGCGAGATACCAGCAACCACACCCAAAGAAAAACAGACACCAAGGCAAACAACTGAACCACAACTCAGATGCTCCACGCGAGAGCGTAGACCACCTGAGAGACTGAACCTATAAAGACAATAAGACCTTGGGGGTGGGTGATGTCATGTATCTTACATTATGATATATAACTGTATCTTAACATGATGTACATGACTGTAATAAGATATGACCTGTAACCACCAGCATACCTTACCACCAGGGGTGCACTTGCAAGAGACAGGTATATAAGGACAGGTCTCAGGCAAGTGCAGCTTTCCAGAGCTGTGAAATAAAGGTGCAAGTCCAGAGTGACCTTGACTTCACTACATGCCTCGTGTGAATCTGTACTGAGGGGACAGGACTTTACACTATATATCTCCGCTCTCTCCATATCCCCCTCTCTCCCTAGCACCCTCTCTCCATATCCGCCTCAATATCTCCGTATCTCCCACGCTCTCTCCATATCCCTCTCTCTCCAGCCCTCTCTCTCTCTCTCCATAACTCCTCTCTTCATATCCCCTTTCTCCATATACCCCTCTCCGTATACCTTCCACTCTCGATAATAACCCACTCTCCATAATACCCCTACTCTCTCTCCATATCACTCTTTCCATATACCCCTTTCTCCATATAATTCTCTCTCTACATGTTCCCATCTCTATCCCTATCCCCCTTATGCTCTCCATGTCCCCACTCTCTACATCACACTTTCTCCGTGTCTCCGCACTCTCTCCAAGTGCTCTTGCAATATCCCTCTCTCTCGCCATGTCCCCTTTCTCTCTCTCCATATCCTGCTCCGTCTCCATACCCCCCTCTCTCCAAAATCCACTTCTTTCTCGCCATATCTCCCACACTCTCTCTCAATACACACCTCGATCTCGCCATATCACTCTCTCATGCCATATCCTCTCTCTCTTTCTCCATAACTCCTTTCTCCATATCCCCTCTCTCTCCATAACCCTTCCACTCTCTGTAATCCATCCACTTTCCATAATCCCCCCAGTCTCCATAATCCCACTATGCTCTCTCTCCATATCACTTATCATATCCCCCTTTCTCCATATCCCTCTCTCTCCATATTCCCATCTCTCTGCATTTTCCCTCACTCTCCATGCCTCAACTCTTCATATCCCCCTCTCTGCATATCCATCTCTCTCTCTCTCCACATCTCCCTCGCTCAATATCGCCCTCGCTCTCCATAACCCCTTTCTTCAAATACCATTTCTCCATATCCACCTCTCAATACCACCCTTGCTCTCTCTTTATCTCCAACTCTCTAAATATCCCCCTTGCTCTCCACATTCTCATCTCTCCATGTCCCTCTCTCCATATCTGTCTCTATTTCTCCACATCTCCCATGCTCTCTCTCTCAATAACCCCTCTCTCACTCCATATCCTCACTCTCTCTCCAAATCCCTCTCTCTCTCCATATCCCCCTCTCTCTCCACATTCTCCTCGCTCCATCTCTCTCTCCATATCCCCTCTCCACTGTCTCTCTCCATATCCATTCGCTCCATATCGACCCTCTCTGCATATCTCCCACGCAATCTCTGAATATCCCCCTCATTCTTGGCATATCCCTCTCATGCTATATCCATTCTCTCTCCATATCCCCTCTTTCTCTCTCCATATCCCCCTCTCTATCTCCACAACCCTCCCACTCTCTCTCCATATTCCCCTTTCTCCATATTCCCACCTCACTCTCTCCATATTCCCAGCTCTCTATATCCTCCCCTCTCCATAACTCCCCACTCTCTCTCCATATCCACCTCTCTCTCGACATATCATCCCCGCTCTCTCAATATCCCTTGCTCTCCATAACCTCTCTCTTTCTTCATAATGGCAGACCAATTGAAAAATACTTCGGTTCTGTCTTCACGAAGGAAGACACAAATAACCTTCCGAATGTACTAGGGGACAGTGGGTCTATGAAAAGGAGGAACTGAAGGATATCCTTATTAGGCGGGAAATTGATGGGATTGAAGGCCGATAAATCCCCAGGGCCTGATAGTCTGCATCCCAGAGTACTTAAGGAAGTGGCCCTAGAAATAGTGGATGCATTGCTGATCATTTTCCTACAATCTATCCGACTCTGGATCAGTTCCTATGGCCTGGAGAGTAGCTAATGTATTGTGTTCCGAACACAGATGAGGCTGTACACAGGGAGGTTAAAGTAACAGTAACCTCAGTCTTTAAGAAGACACTCCAGAGTGAGGAACAGGCCTTAGGGGCCGGCTGAAATACAGTGCTCCCAAGGGATGCTGGGATCCCTTGGGACTTCAGGGGATGAGCTCCCTGGTGGCGGAACATGGGAGTGCATGCTTTACAGATACACAACATCAAAGTGAAAACTATTTACAACGTGAGGCGGTCGGGAGCCTTTCTTTCCCTGGTGGACCGCCTCGGTACAAATGTCTGTTCTGGTGTGTTAGCTGTGCCCTCGCTGGGCTGGCGTGTTATTGGACCTGCAGGGCTGCTGGGTGAGCCCGGCCTTGCTGGGCTGTTGGGCATAATGGGTTCGATTTCCTGGTCCGGCGTGGTGTCGTTGATCCTTTGAGTGTGTGTTGTGGGCTCGAAAAAGGTGGTGTCTGCTGTGGGTTGTTCAGGGCAGCCTCGTTTGGTCCAGGTGCTTTCTGCATATTTGTCCATTGTCTAGTTTGACTACAAACACCCTGTTCCCTTCTTTAGCTATCACCGTGCCCACTTGAGATAATAGTTTAGCATATAAACAGGGTCATTTAGATCAATTTCAGTGGCGCAACCATCGTTTACATTTTGTTGCTGCCGCCTACTCTCTACCTGATCATGCAGGTTGGGGTGAACCAACGAGAGTCTGGTTTTAAGTGTCCTTTTCATGAGTAGCTCAGCCGGGGCACCCCTGTGAGCGAGTGGGGTCTCGTGCGGTAGCTGAGCAGTACTCGGGACAGGCGGGTTTGGAGTGAGCCTTCTGTGACTCGCTTAAAGCTCTGTTTGATGGTTTGTACTGCCCGCTCTGCCTGCCCATTGGAGGCTGGTTTAAACGCGGCCGAGGTGTCATGTTTGATCCCATTGCGGGTCATGAATTCTTTAAATTCAGCACTGGTGAAACATGGCCCGTTGTCACTGACCAGTATGTCAGGGAGGCCGTGGGTGGCAAACATGGCCCTCAGGCTTTCAATGGTGGCAGTGGCGGTGCTTCCTGACATTATTTCACATTCAATCCATTTTGAAAAAGCATCCACCACCACCGAGAAACGGGCCCGCATAGTCGACATGGATCCTCGATCACAAACTTAGTGGTGCCTCTCTGGGCGCATTGCTCAACTGAGTACATACGCTGCATTGCTGAACACAGGACTCTAAATCAGAGTCGATACCGGGCCACCATACGTGGGATCTGGCTATTGCTTTCATCATTACTATACCCTGGTGTGTGCTGTGGAGATCCGAGATGAACGTCTCCCTGCCCTTTTTTGGTAGCACCATGCGGTGACCCCACAACAGGCAGTCTGCCTGAATGGACAGCTCGTCCTTTCGTGCTGGAATGGTTTGATTGGCTCTTGCATTTCAACGGGGATGCTGGCCCAGCTCCCATGCAGTACACAGTTTTTTACTAGGGACAGCAGAGGATCTTGGTTGGTCCAAGTCCTAATCTGGAGGGCCGTGACAGGTGATTTATTATTTTCAAACGCTTCCATGACCATCAACAAGTCTGCGCGCTGCGCCACCATCAACAAGTTTGCAGGCTGCGCCATTTCCACCCCCGTGGTGGGCAATGGTAGCCGACTGAGAGCACCCGCACAGTTCTCACCTTTGTATGTGGGCTGAGGCATTAGTATTTATCCCCTCGTTTTCAGCGAACAGGGATGTGAGGGGCTCGTGATCGGTTTCCAGCTCAAATTTGAGGCCAAACAGGTACTGATGCATTTTCTTTACCCCGAACACACATGCTAATGCCTCTTTCTCAATCATGCTGTAGGCCCTCTCAACCTTAGACAAGCTTCTGGAAGCATAGGCGACAGGTTGCAACTTCCCCGCAACGTTAGCTTGTTGTAATGCACACCCGACTCCGTATGATGACGCGTCACATGCTAGCACAAGTCTTTTACATGAGTTATACAATACAAGCAGCTAGTTGGAGCATAAAATGTTTCTAGCTTTCTCAAAAGCAATTATTTGTTTTTTTTCCCCCCATACCCAGTTCTCATCTTTGCGCAATGACACATTTAGGGGCTCTAAAAGGGTGCTAACCCCGGTAGGAAGTTAACAAAATAGTTGAGGAGTCCCAGGAACGACCGCAGCTCTGTGACGTTCTGTGGCCTGGGCGCATTCCTGATAGCCTCTGTCTTAGCGTCTGTGGTCCGAATGCCGTCCGCCGCAATCTTTCTCCCCAAAAACTCCACTTCTGTTGCCATGAAGACGCATTTCGACCTCTTCAGCCACAGCCCTACGCGATCCAGTCACTGGAGGACCTCCTTCAGGTTTTGTAGGTGCTCGCCAGTGTCCCGACCTGTGACCAATATGTCGTCCTGAAAGACCACCGTGTGTGGTACCGACTTAAGTAGGCTCTCCATGTTTCTCTGGAAGATCGCTGCAGCCGACCGAATTCCAAACGGGCATCTGTTGTAGATGAACAGTTCCTTGTGCGTGTTGATGCAGGTGAGGCCCTTCGAAGACTCCTCCAGCTCCTGCGTCATGTAGGCCGAAGTCAGGTCGAGCTTGGTGAACGTCTTGCCTCTTGCCAGCGTCGCAAATAGGTCATCTGCCTTAGGTAGTGGGTATTGGTCCTGTAGCGAGAAACGATTAATAGTTATTTTATAATCGCTGCAAATCCTGACCGTGCCATCACTTTTGAGTACTGGAACAATCAGGCTGGCCCACTCACTGAATTCCACTGGGGAGATGATACCCTTGCATTGCAACTTGTCCAGCTCGATTTCCAATCTCTCCCTCATCATGTGAGGTACTGCTCGCGCCATGTGGTGAATGGGTCGTGCCTCTGGGACCAAGTTAATCCGCACCTTCGCCCCGGAAAAGTTTCCAATGCCTGGCTCAAAAAGGGAAGGAAATTTGTTAAGAACCTGAGTACAAGAGGCCTCATCGACATGTGATAGTGCTCGGATGTCATCCCAGTTCCAGCGGATTTTGCCCAGCCAGCTCCTTCCAAGCAGTGTGGGGCCATCGCCCGGGACAATCCAGAGTGGCAGTTCATGCACCGTGCCCTCGTAGGTGACCTTGACCATGGCGCTGCCCAGGACAGTCATAAGCTCTTTGGTGTACGTTCTCAGTTTCATGTGGATGGGGCTGAGGGTTGGTCTGAATGCCTTGTTTCACCACAGTCTCTCAAACATCTTTTTACTTATGATGGATTGGCTAGCGCCAGTGTCCAGTTCTATGGCTACGGGTAAGCCATTCAATTTTACATTTAGCATTATGGGTGGACATTTCGTCGAAATGTGTGCATCCTGTGTACTTCAGCCTCTGCCTCCTCTCTCTGAGGCTCGAAATTACTTTGATCCACCATGGACCGATCTTCCTCTGCCACGTGGTGGTTAGCAGGTTTTGCAGAGCTTGCAGCTCGTTTGCAAGCTCGTTGGAGGTGCCCCATTGTTCCACAGTTCTTGCAAACATACCCTTGAAGCGGCATGAATAGGCTGAATGGAAGCCTCCACAACACCAACAAGGTGTGAATTGCCTTGCATTCATCCTTTGTTGGGGACTCTGAGTCATCTGGGTCACCTGAGGCCTGCTGGCAGTTGCAGACTCGTGGGTTCTGCCCTGTATTTTTCTGCTCGCAAACACAGTTCCAGTTAATTTATGAACATTGCTAGCACTCGTGTGCTGAGAGATTTGTTTGGTGTTATCACTGGTGGACATAAACGCCTGTGCTCTCGCAATGGCCTTACTGAGGGTCAGTGTCTCTACAGTTAAAAGTTTTCGTAGGATGGTCTCGCGGCCAATGCCCAGTACAAAAAAGTCTCTGAGCATTTGCTCCAGGTAGCCATCAAACTCACATTGTCCTGCAAGTCGTCTTAGCTCGGCAACGTAGCTCGCCACTTACTGACCTTCAGATCCCTGGCATGTGTAGAACCGATACCTCGCCATCAGCACGCTCTCCCTCGGGTTAAGATGCTCCCGAACCAGTGTACACAGCTCCTCATATGACTTATCTGTGGGTTTCACCGGAGCCAGAAGATTCTTCATGAGGCTGTAGGTCGGTGCCCCGCAGACTCTGAGGAGGACCACTCTCCTTTTTGCAGTGCTTCCTTCTCCGTCCAGCTCATTGGCTACAAAGTACTGGTCTAGCCATTTGACATAGGCTTCCCAGTCCTCACCCGCCGAGAACTTCTCTAGGATGCCCACAGTTTGCTGCATCTTTGCGTTGGATTCGTATTCTCGTCACCAGTTATTGTGTTCCTAACACAGATGAGGCTGCACACAGGGAGGCGAAAGTAACAGTGACCTCAGTCTTTAATAAGACACTCCAGAGTGAGGAACAGGCCTTAGGGGCCTTAGGGTTAACCAGGACGACTGGAGACCTGCTCTTCTCCATAGCCCCCATCTCTCTGCATCCCCTTCTCTCTCTTTCTCCATATCTCCCCCCCCCACTCTCTCTCCATATCTCACCTCTTTCTCTCCATATCTCCCCCCTCTCTCTCTCTCTTTCTCCAGATCTCCCCCCTCTCTCTCTCTCTCTCTCCACATCTCCCCCCCTCTCTCTCTCCATATCTCCTCTCTCTCCATATCTCCCCCCTCTCTCTCTCTCTATCTCCCACCTCTCTCTCTCCATATCTCCCCCCCTCTCTCTCTCTCTCTCTCCATATCTCCCCCTCTCTCTCCATCCATATCTCCCCCTCTCTCTCCATATCTTCCCCCCCCTCTATTTCTCTCCATATCTCCCCCTCTCTCTCTCTCCATATCTCCCCCCTCTCTCTCCATCCATATCTCCCCCCTCTCTCTCCATATCTTCCTCCCCCCTCTATTTCTCTCCATATCTCCCCCCTCTCTCTCTCCATATCTCCCCCCTCTCTCTCCATCCATATCTCCCCCTCTCTCTCCATATCTCCCCCCCCCATATCTCCCCCCCACCTCTATTTCTCTCCATATCTCCCCCTCTCTCTCTCTCTCCATATCTCCCCCTCTCTCTCCATATCTTCCCCCCCCCTCTATTTCTCTCCATATCTCCCCCTCTCTCTCTCTCTCCATATCTCCCCCTCTCTCTCCATATCTTCCCCCCCCCTCTATTTCTCTCCATATCTCCCCCTCTCTCTCTCCATATCTCACCTCCCCCCCTTTCTCTCTCTCTCTCTCCACATCCCTCACTCTGAGTGGCGTCACTCTCCCGCTCGATCCCACCATGCGTTGCGTGCTCTCTCCTACCCAGCTTCGCTCGGCGGACAGGGCCGCGGGACCCCGCCCGGTCCCTCACCATGTCAGCGTGCCCCGCCGCACAGCCCGAGTCGGAAGGAAAGAGGCGGTGGAGAGGCCGCCCCCCCGGCAGCATGAACAAGCAGACGAGGAGCCCGCGCTCCAAGCCCACACCCTGTCTGCGCCAGCTCAGGAGTTCAAGTAAGGAGGCCGGCCTGGGAGGGCTGGGTGACCTGGCTTTGGCCTTGGGAGGAGTGGCAGTGAGCGGCTGGTGGCGGGTGGGCGCCAGTTTTCCACTCCGTTGTCCACAGTGGAAGCCTTGGAGACATCACATGGGGTTAGGCGGCGAGCCTTGGCTTCTTTAGGCAATCGTTAATCGAGGGAGTGTTTCACAAGACACTTTGGACAAGTGGTAAGTTAAGGTACAAGGAGACACAACTTTAAAATCAGAGCCAGGCCATTCAGGAAAGACGTTCGGAAACACTTCGTCACACAAAGGGTGGTTGAAGTGTTCTACTCTCTCCACTAAAGCAGTAGATGCAAGCTCAATTAGATCTGAGATTAATATCATTTTGCTAGACAAGGTTATAAAAGGATATGGAGCCAAGATGGATAAATGGAATTAGGTTACATATCAGTCATGATCTCACTGATTGCAGAACAGGCTGGGGGGGAGCTGAATGGTTAACTTCTCTGTTCCGATGTTCTTCCTAAGGTACCAAATCCAACACGCCCAACTATAACCTCAAGGCAATGGAAGAGTTGCTGCTTACCCCCAGTGTCCATTTCTCCCAAAGATGAATTCTCAGCAACCCATCTTAACCATTATTGTCACTCCCTTCTTTCTCCTGAAACGCATCTTGAGACACTGATCCAGTGCTTGGCTCTTTTCCGCAGCAGAATGATGGTGTCAACCCATGACCCTGTGTTGCTGCAGTGGTATGCGGAAATTGTGCTTCAGATCTGCTGGCATTTGTTTGATGATCTTCCATGAATATGCCAGTACAAATGATCTTATATTATATCTAGGCATCTACATTGAGATAGGATTTCTACAAAATAGTGACAGAGTTTTTCAGATATGTTGGCATCAATATTAACACCCCCTCCCCACGATGGGCAGGAGAGGGGTGGGGCTGGGGTTAAAATGTGAAATCATTGGGAGCAGATGGCTACTATTTCATGACTATTTCTGGGCCAGGAGGAGCAGGATTGCTTTCCCTACTCCCCCCCAACCTCCCGAGTAAGCCTCCAGCCCTGAGTTCCAGCCTCTCCCTCCGTCCCCTCAGCCCTCCCACCCGGCGGCCAGGCTGTCCATTTGTAGGAAAACTGGAGCTTGGCCTTAAAGGGGATAGTTAAGTGTTCACTGACATTTTTGTAAATTCATTAAATTGGGAAGAATATGGGAATCTAGTAATGGAGCTTCCAATTTTTAATATTTAAGAAAAAGGTCTAGTGATATGCATGAAACTACAGATGTTCATCGGCTGTGGAAAAGTCTTTGAAATGACAGAGATCTAATGGGTGATTTGCCCATTTCAATGGTCTTCTCTGGTAACTTATTCCATAGCTAGAACCCATTGGATGAACATTCTTCCCAACTTGCCTTCTTGCTCTCAGTTTCCTGCTTTTAGTTTGTGATACAGGAAAGGAGATGTTGAATTAGGAAAAAATATCATAAGAACATAAGAAATAGGAGCAGGAGTAGGCCATATGGGCTCCTCGAGCCTGCTCCACCATTTAATGTGATCTTGGCTGATCCGATCATGGACTCAGGTCCACTTTCCTGCCTGCTCCCCATAACCCCTTATTCCCTTATCGGTTAACTCTCTATTTCTGTATTAAATTTATTCAATGTCCCAGCTTCCACAGCTCTCTGATACAGCGAATTCCATCGATCCACAACCCTCTAAGAAAATAAGTTTCTCCTCATCTCAGTTTTAAATGGGTGGCCCCTTATTCTAAGATTATGCCCCCCTAGTTCTAGTCTCCCCCATCAGTGGAAACATTCTCTCTGCATCCACCTTGTAAAATCCCCTCATAATCTTACACGTTTCGATAAGATCACCTCTCAATCTTCTGAATTCCAATGAGTAGAGGCCCAACCTACTCAACCTTTCCTCATCAGTCAACCCTCTCATCTACGGAATCTTGGAGTTATTGTGGACAATTCTATGAATTGATCAGCAAGAAGCATGGCTGATGGGGCAAATAAGGTACAAGTTTGTATTAGCAAAGGGTTTGACTGCAAATCAAGAAAGAGTGTATTGCGGTGTAAGATGTTAGCCCGACCACATCAGGAGTATAAATGATTTGGAGCTGGGAGTGGAAGCAAAACTGCCTTTGTTCACTGGTGACATCAAATGTGGGGTAGGTTCAAATAATAGGAACAAGACAAACCAAATACAAAGGAATTTTGGCAAGGTGGAGAGGTTAGTATCAAGTGGGATCATCTTCCATTTGTTCACGTTAAAAGGAAATAAACAGTGGGGTTATAAATGCAAGTACAGTATAGTTCCAAGCTGCAGGATACAACACAGAACAACATTTTGGGAGTATTGTTGGACATCTCAGTATGATGTGTAGTCAGAAGGATAGAATGAGTTGGCACAAGGCATTCTAATAGCTATGCATGGAGTACCATGTTCAATTCTGGTTTCTGCACTGCACTGGAGCAAAGGTATATCGGCATTGGAGGTGGTACAGAAAAAGACATCCAAACTGATAACTAGTTTAAGAATGTGAGCTATGAGGAGAGGCTGAAGAGCCTGGAATTGTTTACTCTGGAGAAAAGACGACTTGGGAGATATTCAAGATTCTTGAGGGGATAGATAAATCAAACCTGGTTAATATGTTCAAGATTGTCGCAAACTCTAGAAGCAGAGGACACGGTTTCAAGGTTAGAAGGAAGGAAGGTCCACAATTAACATAGATTTAACTATTTTACATGGAGGGTGATGGATGTGTGGAATGGACTGAGCTGGGTGTGGTGGAAGAATTTAAATGAGAATTGGAGACACTTAAGGGGGAGGGCATATTGAGAGATATTGGTTTTTGGGACTAACTATAGCCCTTGCCGATCGTGTAGTTTCCTACAGTATCAAATGAATTTCCCCCCTGCCCCCCTAGCAACCCCCAATTTTGTTGTAACAAGCAGTGGTTCTTACTTGTACAGTTATGGAAAATGGTTTTATTAAACATTTTTTCTACCCCTTCCGCATGGTGGGTAGGCAACTTATTAAAATACCTTTCCCAGTGGTACAATGTAACATTTCATTATGTGGATACAAGAATGGTTGAGATTATGTCTTGTAGTTGAGATCTGTAACTCATTCTAGCTTTGCTTGGTCAGTTGAATGAATGCCTGAGGTGTATAGATACCTATTGCCATGATATGGGGCTTCAAATCAAACTACTGTACTGAAAACTACATAAGTCAAGTTTCTGCACACTCATTCACTGTAGGGACAATGCCTGCTTGCCCAAAACCCAAAATAACTTCGTCCCAAATTGGAAAGAGCCAGTGCTTAGGGATTTCCCAAGCCTACAGGTGTGCATAAGCATATTGCGGAAGTTCAAGGAGCTAAGTACCATGCAGTTTACCAGCACATGACACTGGTAAACATCCCACTAGTTCTTTCCATTATGACATTGGCTTGCAGGGTTACCTGGAGCCAAGCAGGGATATTTACATCCGCGAAGCCATTAGTCTACCCTCCCAGGTCTGGTCAATGAGTTAAGGTAGTTGGTCAATCATGAATAATGTTCTGGATGGTCACTGACCTCTTGACCTTGTTACATCCTTAATCCAGACATGGATGGAAGAGCAGAATACCAGAGGAGAGGTGAGAGTAGCTGCCTTAGCATCAAGACAGTGACTGACTGAGTATGGCACCAAGGAGCCCTAGCAAAACTGGGGTCAATGAGAAAACTCTTCAGTGGCTGGAGTTCCTCAGGGCAGCATCCTTGGCCCAACCAGCTTCAGCTGCTTCATCAATGACCTTCCTTCTGGCATAAGGGCAGGAGTGGGGCTGTTTTGCTGGTGAGATTCAGCTCCGCTGACAACTATAAAATTGAAGTTGTCTGTGCCGGCCTACAGCAGGACCTGGATAAGATCCACTTCTTGACAAGAGGCAGGTAACATTCATGCTACGTAAACGCCAGGCAATGATCTCTAAAAAGAGAAGAACCTAACCCTGATCTTCAATAGCACCACACTTTCTGAGTCCCCCACATCAACATCCTGGAGGTCACCATTGACCAGAAGCTTAATTAGACCAACCATATCGACACTAACTATGAGAGCAGGAAAGAACCTGGGTAATCTGCTACAGATATCTCCCATCCTGATCTCTCTCTGCCTCGCTACCATCTACAGCGCTCAAGTCAAAAGTGATGAAATACTCACTGCTTGCCTAATTGGGTGCAGCTGCAGCATCTCAAAGTCCAACACTGTCCAGGCCATACCAGGCTTGACTGGCACCCCTGCCACTGAACTCTATGTCCACCCCATACACCACTGGCTCACTGTGTTTCTACAGGATGCACTGCAATCAAGTTGCCCAGCCCCGTGACATCTACCATCAAGAAGGACAAGAGTAGCAATGTCATAGGAACACCATTATCTCCAAGCCACACACCAATTCCCTACCTAACACCCATCACCACAAGGACAGCAACAATTCAACAATTCCACCATCACCTTTTCAGGGCAGCTAGGGATGGGCAATAATTGTGGCATTGCCAACATCCAAGAGCAAATAGAAACTGTGCATCATTGGCCAACTGAGCAGCATGGATTTTTAGTCCTTGCTGGGCTGACAGCAGGTACCAGCAACCACTCGCCATAAAATGTGAGCACATTGCTAATAATCTCCTGACCGCAGTGTGGGTAGATAGCATATCCTATTGAATTCTTGTTCCACCAATTGGAGATGCAGCAACTACTTAGCTAGCAAGGTTGGGCCATATGCATAGAAAGCCAGATACCCCTAACATAAAGATCTGAGCCATGGATGTCGGATTGTGTTTACATACCCTTCCTTCAGGTGATTGGAACATGGGCAGATACAGCAAGAATGGCGAGATCGGGGCGAAGGAGCAGTGAGAGACCGGAGGGACGTGATCGGGGCCCAGGAGAGGTATGAGTTCGCGGCCAGGGGCCCAGGGACAGCACTGGCCAGCCCACACTGCGATATGTGTGCGCACCAGGTCTGTGCAGCAGAGCAGGTCTCCAGTCGTCCTGGTTAATCCTTGCCACTGGACCAAGACCTAGCTCTGTCAAGCCTGTGTGATGGCTGGTGTGCAAGGCAGGACCTGGAATATCAGGTCCTTCATTGGAACACCTGTGAACTTATCCTTTTTTGGCGTGGAAGCAAGTCATCCTCGTTTCGAGGGACTGCCCATGATGATGATGATGATGAATGTCTTCTGGTAATTATTGTCACCAGCCAATAACCCTGCAAGTTAATACTGTTATGTGGCAGTGTTTAACAGGTGACCCATGAGCCAACTCTGGCCCACAAGTGTTTTTTTGCATATTAAACAGAGCTGGGTTTAACTATAGTTAGTTTCATTGGGAGCAGAGCCCAGGTAGTCCTGGAGAAGGAGCACGCAGTGTCTGCCGTTATGCTTGAGGCTGTAGGGTGTAGTTGACACAGTGTAAATAATATTGTGATTCAATTGATTTAAGTTTCCTTTCTTAGCCATAATTTTGAGTGTTTATTGTTTGTGTCCCTTTAAAAGGGGGGCACTTTGGATATTTGAGTTGATTACAGTGGCGGGGTTGGCCTAATTGTCCAATAAGAAGCAGAGAAGGGAGAATGGGATGGACTGCTCAGCTGCTGCTTTACAGGTTTCTCAATTTAGAGGTTTGTCAATTTAGACCAATCAGGAAGCAGCTTCTTGCATCAATCAGCTCTCTAAGCTGGGAAATTTAAAAGGTGAGGCTCAATCGTTCCTGTTTTCAGTGTAGGAGGAGGAGATGAAGGGGGGGTGAGAATGGTATGGGGTGGGGCTTGACTTTTTTTTTGTTTATGGAGATGTTGTCTTTCCGCTGTGGCTGTCTGGCTTTCTATGTATATGGGTAGATTCCATTTTTGTGTTTGGATGGTAATGCTTTTTTGGATTTGGGCCTGACTATTTATATATTGTGAGTTTGAATTTACTGTGTATCAGGGCTCACATTTGTGCTGCATTATGTGGTCCATTCACTGGTTTTAACACAATATCAGGCTTCCAGCTCCAAATGGATAAGATTGTCCTAGCTGAATGAATGGTGGGAAGCTTACCAGTGCTCTGCCCTGGTATACTGCATGGTTTTAATATAATTAGACCCCAGTAATATTCCTATGCATGTGGAGATTGCCGAAGCATTGTTGCAAGAGGATTTGAGTATAAGAGTAAAGACGTCTTACTGCAATTTTATAGGGCCCTGGTGAGACTGCACCTGGAGTATTGTGTACAGTTTTGGTCTCCTTACCTAAGGAAGGATATACTTGCCATAGAGGGAGTGCAACGAAGGTTCACCAGACTGATTCCTGGGATGGGGGGGATTGTCTTATGAGGAGAGATTGAGTAGACTAGGCCTATATTCTCTAGAGTTGAAACCTACAAAATTCTCACAGGGCTTGACGGGTAGATACAGGGAGGGTGCTTGGTCTGGCTGGGGAGTCGAGAACCAGGGGGTCACCATCTCAGAGTAAGGGATCGGTCATTTAAGGACTGAGATGTGGAGACATTCACTCCGAGGATGGTGAATCTTTGGAATTCTCTACCCCATAGGGCTGTGGAGACTCTGTCATTGAGTATATTCAGGCCTGAGATCGATAGATTTTTGTATATTAAGGAAATCAAGGGAGATGGGGATAGTGCAGGACAGTGAAGTTGAGGTAGAAGATCAGCCATGATCTCATTGAACGGCAGAGCAGGCTCAGGGGCTGAATGGCCTACTCCTGCTCCTAATTCTTATGTTCTTGTGTTCTTTGCCTACCTCTGCTTAGTTTTATCTGGGTTTGGCTAAATGGGCTTCACCTTTACAAGGAAAGAGTGTGCATTGAATACCAGCGACAAGATAAATCTAGACCAGCGTGATTCAAAGACATGTAGGACTGCCTGCGATGTGGAGCCAATGCGATGTGCTGGTTGATCAAGTCCAGTGGTGTCACCAGCTAGTTAATCTAGGTCCTCCTGGAAAGGGTTTTGGGGAAGAGATGTGGATGCTGTGACTCTTGGCTGAGCAACAAATTGGTGACAATTTATTTTTTTTTGCCAAGAATCCACCTTGCACTTTCATCTTAGACACGCGCCATGGCTGAAAGAAACCCTTCCGTTGTAACCCAAATCCTACCTCTCTGGACAGATAAGTCATGTCGATGCATTGCCCAGTTCTACCCGTACCTCACCCTCACCATTGCTGAAATCTTTATCTTTGCTTTTCTCTATGTCCAAAGAGATTTCTCCAATGTCCTTATCAGTGGCTCAGTTGGTAGCACCCTCGACTGAGTCAGAAGGTTGTGGGTTCGAGCCCCATTCCACAGACTTGAGCACAAAAATCTAGGCTGACACTCGAGTGCAGCACTGTCAGAGGTACTATCTTTCAGCTGAGATGTTAAACCGAGGCCCCGCCTGCCCTCAGGGGGTCTTGGGCAAGGATTCCATAAAAGATTCCTGGCACTATTTCAAAGAAGAGCATCACTTAATAAAAACCGATTATCTTGCTGCTTGTGGGACTTTGCTGTGCACAAATCGGCTGTTGTGTTTCCTACATTACAACAGTGACTACACTTCAAAAGTATTTTATTTGTTGTAAAATGCTTTGGGACGTCCTGAGGTCATGAAAGATGCTATAGAAATGCAAGTCTTTGTTTCTTTCTTTGATAAACTCCCAACTAGTCTATAATGTATCCTGTCCTGCACAAGTGCGACATCCTGGTCCTTATGAGTTGCACAGGCTCTCCTGAGCCCCAAAACATTGCATTTAAAACTCTTGTACTCCTCTTACTATCCCTCCATGGCCTCGCTCCACCATAACTCTGCACTCTCCTTCAGCTTTATGTTTTGTTTTCACCCTTTGGTCTCCTAGCATGGCCTTTCTGTGCATGACTTTCTTCACTCCCATTAACTCTGTCTTCAGCTGCTGCAACCTTGCTCTCTGCAACTCACTTCTCTCTCCTTTAAAAACCCATCTCTCTGATCAACCATTAGGTCACCTTTCTTAACTCTCCCAGCAAGGCTTGGTGTCCCCTTCTGGAAAGGGACCTTTTTCTCTACTAAAGGTGCGATATGCGATCAAATTGTTTGCTGCACCAGTACAGTCATCACTGGCTTTAAATATTAATTCGCTGTTAATTCAGGATTTTGTGGTACTACTCAGCTTAAGGTCTCCAAAGGAAAAGTGCCTGCTCCCCGATTTGAAGCTTCGCTCAGGGGGGGATGATACAGTAAAGGTGGTACAAAAAGCAGCTGCTTATTTTAAAACATGTCCCATCAAAAGTAGTTATTTAAAAAATCTTCTTCGACAGTCCCCCGGAGTCGAGGATGACTTGCTTCCACACTAAAATGAGTTCTAAGATGACTGATGAGATCAATGCGGGACCTACAGTCTCTGTCACAGGTGGGGCAGGCGGTGCTTGATTTGTCGTACGTTCCTTCTGCTTTTTGTGCTTGGCTTCCGCGTGCTCCCGGCGAAGAAACTCGAAGTATTCGGTGCCTTCTCGGATGGTCCTCTTCCACTTTGAGAGGTCTTGGGCCAAGGATTCCCAAGATTCGGTGGGGTAATGCATTTTTCAAAGGACGCTTTCAGGGTGTCCTTGAAACATTTTCTTTGCCCTCCAGGGAAACGCTTGCCGTGACGTAGCTCGGAGTAGAGTGCTTGTTTCAGGAGTCTAGCATCGGGCAGCGGACAATGTGGCCTGCCCACCGGAGCTGGTCGAGCGTGGTCAATGCCTTGATGCTGGATATGTTGGCCTGAGAGAGAACGCTGACGTTGGTGCGCCTATCCTGCCAATGGATTTGCATGATTTTGTGGAGGCAACACTGGTGGTACTTCTCCAGTACTTTGAGGTGCCTACTGTACATAGTCCATATCTCTGAAGCATATTTTTTTATAATATGTGTAAATATTCTGTATGGTGAAACCAAATGCAGGCTGATCAAATTTTATAACAAGGCAAAAATAGGGAAACCTGTAAAGACTGAGTGTATGGCACAAATATCTGCAGAAGGATTTATATTATCTGTACAATTGGACAAATGTGTAGCAAGTGAGACTTAATACTGATAAATATCGAACATTATACATAGGCCAATTGTGGACACAAAATGGGAAGAGAAAATGCTGGAAATAATCAGGTCAGGCAGCATTTGCTGGAGATGCACAGATGCTGCATGACCTGATTATTTCCAGCATTTTGTCTCCTTATTTCAGATTTCCAGTATCCGCAGTATTTTGTTTTTGTATAGAATGAACGGGAAAGAGTAAGTGCACTGAGACTGAGAAAGGGGCCTATTCAGTTGTGGTGATCATGGCAAAAAACATTTTACTCACATTTAGAGTAAGGCAGCAAGCATGAAGAGGCTGAGCTATTAGGAATGATTCGGGAAGTTTAAACTTTGCAACCCGGAAAGAAAATGGTTAAAGGCTATCTCATTGAATTATCTAAAATATTAAATGGGATAAATTATTTAAATTCAAATTAATACATCCAAACAATACTTCTGAGAAAGTAGAACTGCCAGGCACAAATAAAATTGGTGAACATTAAATTTAAACTAGCTGTCGGGAAAAGATTATTTGCTCGGTGCTGACAGCAGAGTTAATGTATGGAGGAGTGAGCATTAATGGACTGAGGGTCTCCCCCTGTACCTGAATTTTCTCATGTTCTTAATGTTATGCCTTGAATAAAGAGTCAGACCAGATACTGCAAGCTCAAAGTAAGGTGTGACTGTAGTCCTTTATTACAGATCTCAGAGTGCCTCTCCAGCCTGTGAGGCCTCCTTATATACAGGTGCTCCCAAGGGATTGTGGGATCCTTTGGGACTCCAGGGAATAAGCCCTCTGGTAGTTAGACATGGTATTTACAAGTTTGCATACATAACACTTAAGTTCAAATATGTTCTTCTTCCTCTCTTAATTGCTAGCAATCGAACAAAGAATGAAGATCGATCAAAAGAATTCCACTGAAAGAGGTTCTCCAGACTCCAGTGATGCTGTGATAGATCGCAGCATTGGAGAGCCCAATGTGGATTCTACAAGGCATTTAATCAGAAGATCCGTTCAACAGACGTATTTTAAAAGAGGAACTGAGGTAAAGGATTTTCACTCTGGAAGACTACTTGTAAATATTATTAGAAACCTTACTTGTAAATATGACAGAGATGTTTCCACTTGTGGGGGAGACCAAAACTAGGGGTCATAAATGTCAGATAGTCACTAATAAATCCAGTAGGAAATTCAAGAGAGATTTATTTACCTAAAAAATGGTGAGAATGTGGAACTAACTACTACAAGGAGTGGTTGAGGTGATAGATGCATTTAAGGGGAAGCCAGATAAACACACGAGGGAGAAAGGAATAGACGGCAATGATAATGGGGTGAGATGAAGTAGGTTGGGCGGAGGCTTGTGCGGAGCATAAACATCGACATAATCCAGTTGGGCCAAATGACCTGTTTCTCTGGTAAATTTTATGTAATGTGTAATTCTATGTAAAAGTTAAAGAATATGATGCTTTTGTAAAGACAACAGTAGCCGAATGGATGGTGCAGCAGGTAAGGATGATGACTTCAATCCAGATTGATGGATGGAAAGATCCTTGGAGCTTTTGCAACCATCAATGTCTCAGCCTAAACCGCAGCACTGAAAATGAATGTTGCTCAGACCACAGGAGTGGATGGCATGGGAAATAAGTGTTTCAATACAGCAAAAATAAGAGATTGAGATTATTAGAAAAGTGTAGAGGGAAATATTTATTGCTCATAAATCAGATTCTGCTCATACTTATCTGGGCATGTGTAATGTATGCAAATAGCTATCCACGACAACATCCATCTGGTCCACCATTGCCAGAGTGCAAGTCTGTCAGTCGCCGTCCTTTCCCTGGATCTGGAGAAGGCGTTCTCCAGGGTAGAGCACGAATATCTCTTCGGGACTCCGTGCACTTTCAGGTTCGGGGTGCATTTCGTCTCCCATATCTGACTTTTGTAGACCGCCGCGGAGTGTCTGATTAAGGTTAACGGGTGTTTGAAGGCGCTCCTTCGCTTTGGGAGAGGGGTGCCTCAGGGATGCCCCATATATGGCCAGTTGTATGCCGTCTGCGTGGAGCTTTTCCTGTGCCTCTTGCGGAAGAGGTTGACCGGACTGGCTCTGCAAGGGGCGGGCTTGGAGGTCGTCCTCTCGGCTTATGCCAGTGACGTGCATCTCATGACTTGCGGAGGATGCACGAGTGCCAGCAGGTTTACTCGGCTGCGTCCTCTGCCAGGATCAACTGGGAGAAATGTTCCAGACTCCTGGTGGGTCAGTGGTGAGTGGACTCCCTGCGGGAGGAGTTCAGGCCTTTTGCCTGGAGCAACACCTATCTCCTCTTCCTGGGGGTCTACCTTAGCCCTTCCGAGGAAGCTTGGCCTGCGAACTGGCAAGAGCTGCAGGCCAAAGTCACCGCTCGCCGAGGGCGCTGGACAGGACTGCTCCGAGTGCTGTCCTACAGGGGTCGAGCGCTAGTTATAAATCAACTGGTGGCCGCTATGCTGTGGTACCGGTTGGTCACTTTGATCCCTCCCCCTGTATTTGTCACCAAGATACAGAAGAAGCTCGTCGACTACTTCTGGAACGACAGGAAGCACTGGGTCTCTGCCGCGGTTCTGAGTCTCTCGCGTAGGGAAGGTGGTCAGGCGTTGGTGTGCGTGTGAACCCAGGCTGCCACTTTCCACCTTCAGACCCTGCAGAGATACCTGTACGTCGAGCATCCTCCCAGATGGTGTGTGCTGGCGATGTATTTCTCCTGCCAGCAGTACGGCCTCAATTATGACACTCGGCTCCTGTTTGTAAACCTGAGGGGCGTCCGGGCCTCCATGCGGGGGCTGC
The DNA here is from genome assembly GCF_044704955.1 of Pristiophorus japonicus. Classification (NCBI taxonomy): domain Eukaryota; kingdom Metazoa; phylum Chordata; class Chondrichthyes; family Pristiophoridae; genus Pristiophorus; species Pristiophorus japonicus. Next base: position 326,503,644 of record NC_091977.1, read on the forward strand.
CTGCCTTTTACCAGGAACTCATCAGGGTCTGGAACAAGGTTGCCTGCAAGCGTAGTTCTCCCCCATCTGGAGTAGCGGCTGTCCTTTGGGAGCCGCTGCTCAGGAATCCGTACTTCCACGACCTCAGTTTTAGGTGGCAGGCAGAGGAGAGGGCTGTGTTTGGCAAGGTGACCAGAGTCAGGGACTTACCTGATGGTGGAGGAGCAGGTTGGATGGCGCCAGAGGAGCTGGCACAGCATCTGTCCTGGGCTGACCGGCTCGTGGCCAAAGCCATCGAATCTCTCAAAATGGCACTCGCCGTGTCGAGGAAGCTCAAACACATGGGGCGATCTTGTCCGAACTGACCCCCGCCCGGATGGAATTCCTCATCGGCGCCAAGTCCAGAAACCCACCTCTTGAGCCACCTCCGGGAAATCTATTCTGTGCCGTTCAGTTCTGCAAGGAGGGGTTTCCTGTACGGGCTGCTCTTGCACACCCTCCATTTTGCCATCCTCGCCTGCTGTATATGCGCCATGGCGCACAATCTTACCATCTAGAGGAGGCGGGTGTCCCCAATAGAGGGCTCCCTGTGGGAGTCCTCCCTTTATCTATTGAGGACTTGACCTGGAGAGTGTTGCAATTATTAAAAATAAGTTTTTAAGTTGGTTCCCAGGCCGCCTGCAATTTCTGGGGTCTGAAGGAGTCCATGTTCCATGTGTGTGAGGTTCCAGCCCCTCTTCCATTATTTGAAGGGGCTTCTCCTCAATTTCTGGCTGCACTTCCCACGCTCCTGATCTTTGGGCACCCGGTGCGGAGGAGAGCAGGCAGGCCGGAAGGCCTCATCGTGGGACTGATCCTGGGCCTGGCCAAGGTGGCCATCAATAGATCCAGGCAGCGGGGTCGTTCAGCCCGATTGCCTGCCTATCTTCCGTGGCTATGTTTGCGCCAGGGTGTCCCTGGAGATGGAGCACGTGGTGTCTACCGGTACGCTCGCAGTTTGCCGCGAGAGGTAGCACCGGAGGGACTGGAGTGCATCATTACAGCAGGGGACAGAATTTTAATTTGATTTGGCAAGGTCCCCTTTAATGTTAATTTGTGGGTTTTGGTGCCCTTGCAAAAGAGGACACTTGGTTTAATGTTATAATTAAAATAGTTGTCGAGCTGTTGAATTTGATTTGTTTGGTTTTCTCGTTGTTGTGCCCCTTTAACAAGGGGTGGCACTTCGTTAATATTATATGGTAATGTATAGTGTGATTGTCAAACTTTTGTTAATAAACCAGCTAGTTCTTGATAGCAAAGTGTTGCTTTGAATTCTTAAGCAAAGAACCCATGAATCAAATACATTATAGCGTGCTTGGTGCTGATAATGGGTGGCAGAGTTTTGTTATCCAGCACAAGCATTTCTTGCCTTAAATGCAAACTTGATCCAAAAAATAAAACTAAGTTATAGCATGAAATATCAAGCATTCGGTCGTGATATTATGTTACAATTGTATTTTTCAGGAAAGCAAGATTGTTCCTGTGCATCTCCTGTGTGACTATATAATTCCTAAAGAGCTCCAACAACCCTCAGTATGTGACCTTTTCAGTCAGTGTAATGACACGTGCAGTAAGTCAGTAAAAGGTCCCAAAACCAAAAGGTGCCAAGCGAGAAAGCGGGCAAAGGACCACGGCTGCGAGGATTGTAAAGTGGCCGATGTGATTAAAAACAATTGGAGCACAGAGCTCATAGCAACAATTAAACCTCTCCAGGTTCACCTAAAGAGAAATGATTGTAGCAAGATAGAATTATCGAAATGTATTCAGCAAAATCATAGCAAGAGTAAATCAGCGGGTATGGAGGTTGCAACAGAAGGTGCATTATCCGGGAACAACACTAAAATACTGCTGGAAACAGGGCCATCAGAGCTGTCGAGAGTAATTCAGAAACGGATACAGCGTCTTAAAGCTCTTGATAAAGCACATTTAGAAACTGATAATATATTTGTTGATGCTGAAAAAGCTCGAGCATCCAATGTTCCTGAAGCTTGTTCTGAAAAAGGACTTGAATCAGGACCTTTAGAATTATCCTGGCATCCCAAAGGTTTGGTTTGGCAACGTACGTGCCAAGATACCACAGCTTGCAGCAAAGCGGATTCCACAGATGTAATAGGAGACTGTTTAGAAGTGGAAATAACAGCATTACCTGATGTTGGAGGACTAGCATTAACTGCTGGTTTTGAGCCTGTTGGCGTCATTGTAACTGATGAGGCGAAAGGACTTTCTGAAAGCTGTAAAAGAAAAGCAAGCGAGCGTGTGCACTCTGAGGCCTCTGTTGCTCAATTTGGTTGTGCAAGAACGACACCAGTCACTCTGGATACTTGTGCTCGAACTAGACCATTCAAGAGAATCAAACCGTGCCCAAAGTTTTGGTTTGGTTCAGAATGGTATTGGAAACAAGAAAAAACAGATGAACTGTGCAGTGATGCACCAGTACTTGAGCCAAAATCACGAACGTTGCCTCGTCAAGGTTTACTTCACAAAACTGCCAGCAATTTTGCTGGCAATCAAGGAAATTTGGAATCAGTTGCGAGTACTGTTTATTTGTTGGACATGTTGTCCTTGGAAGTACCTGAATTAAAGGCAGTTAACAAAGATAATCTGAGAAACAAATCACTATTGGAAAATAATTGCAGTTATACATCTTTTGCAAGTGACAAGGTAGCTAAGGTACAGCCATTAATACACTTCTCTAAGTACTCCAGTGTTGTAGTAGAATATGGTAGACAGTTAAAAGATGCATATGATAAAACATCCCTATCAGTCAATGTACGACATAGCTCCAAAATGGCAAATGGTGTCTGTGGTCAAGGAAAAAAATGTCTAATCAGGAAAAGTGAATTGAATTTTCGAAGTTCAGCTGCTCATTGCACGAAAAGCCTAATGTCAACAAAATTACCGGCATTCCACATTCCTTTGTGCAATGATATAGAAGGAAAAGCAGCCGTAGACTACCAAGGACACAAGACAGTTCAGGATAAATTTACTCCAAGGAAAGGGTGCACAAAGGAAATAAATGATATGCATCCAGCGGTGATCCCCGTTCATCAGAATGAATCTTTAGAGTTGAGATGTGACCGATTGGATGGACAGTGCTGTTTTGAACCGAGTGAACAGACTAGGAGTAAGGGATTTGTTGAGAGTTACCCTGTCTTAGGTTTAGAAAAAAATATAGAGAATCAATCAAAGGTAGTAGAAGTCAACAGTAATTCATTATTTGTATCCCTGTGGCCGGATGGTAATTGCAGCCTTGAAAAGCCATTGAATTCTCTGTGGAAGAGAAGTGCTGAAAATACCCCTTTATTAGAAAACCAGCAAGTGCTTCCATCTCCAAAGGAGCCTTTTATTGCAACATATACAACTGCAGACAGTGAAGTCGGAGAGATACTGGACAGGAGCTCTGAAATGAAAAGGACTGTACAGGGGGTGCCTGACATCATAAGGGCCTACGAAGAAGATGCCCTTGTGCTCGATGTGATTCAAGATGACCCAGAGCTATTTGGCAGCCCCAGTAATACTGATGAGATGGTGCAGACTGCTGGGCAATTGGTGGGTTTGCAAGAAGCTGGTTGTAGGAAAATGGAATTAAAATCTGTAGACGATTACCTTGGAAGTGAACTGAACAGCAATTGGCAGAAGGATTCAAATGAAAGGACCTCCAGGTGTGTGCACGGTTTCCATTCACATTTTTAATTGGTTATTTGATAAAGCTGTACTTTAAGTTGGAGAAGAACAGTAATGGGGATAATGTTGGAACCAATTATTAAAGATGAAATAGCAGCACATTTGGAAAGCAGTGACAGGATCGGTCCAAGTCAGCATGGATTTATGAATGGGAAATCATGCTTGACAAATCTTCTGGAATTTTTTGAGGATGTAACTAGTAGAGTGGACAAGGGAGAACCAGTGGATGTGGTGTATTTGGACTTTCAAAAGGCTTTTGACAAGGTTCCACACAAGAGATTGGTGTGCAAAATTAAAGCACATGGTATTGGGGGTAATGTACTGACGTGGATAGAGAACTGGTTGGCAGGCAGGAAGCAGAGAGTCGGGATAAACGGGTCCTTTTCAGAATGGCAGGCAGTGACTAGTGGAGTGCCGCAGGGCTTGGTGCTGGGACCCCAGCTATTTACAATATACATTATGGATTTGGATGAGGGAATTGAGTGTAATTACTTCAAGTTTGCAGATGACACTAAACTGGGTGGCGGTCGGTGTGAGTTGTGAGGAGGACGCTAAGAGGCTGCAGGGTGACTTGGACAGGTTAGGTGAGTGGGCAAATACATGACAGATGCAATATAATGTGGATAAGTGTGAGGTTATCCACTTTGGTGGCAAAAACACAAAGGCAGAATATTATCTGAATGACGGCAGATTAGGAAAAGGGGGAGGTGCAACGAGACCTGGGTGTCATGGTAAATCAGTCATTGAAAGTTGGCATGCAGGTTCAGTAGGCGGTGAAGAAGGCAAATGGTGTGTTGGCCTTCATAGCTAGGGGATTTGAGTATTGGAGCAGGGAGATCTTACTGCAGTTGTACAGGGTCTTGGTGAGGCCTCACCTGGAATATTGTGTTCAGTTTTGGTCTTCGAATCTGAGGAAGGACATTCCTGCTATTGAGGGAGTGCAGCGAAGGTTCACCAGACTGATTCCTGGGATGGGAGGACTGACATATGAGGAGAGACTGGATCGACTGGGCCTTTATTCACTGGAGTTTAGAAGGATGAAGGGTGATCTCATAGAAACATATAAAATTCTGACAGGACTGGACAGGTTAGATGCAGGAAGAATGTTCCCGATGTTGGGGAAGTCCAGAACCAGGGGACACAGTCTAAGTATAAGAGATAAGCCATTTAGGACTGAGATGAGGAGAAACTTCTTCACTCAGAGAGTTGTTAACCTGTGGAATTCCCTACCGCATAGAGTTGTTGATGCCAGTTCATTGGATATATTCAAGAGGGAGTTAGATATGGCCCTTATGGCTAAAGGGATCAAGGGGTATGGAGGGAAAGCAGGAAAGGGATACTGAGGTGAATGATCAGCCATGATCTTATTGAATGGTGGTGCAGGCTCGAAGGGCCGAATGGACTACTCCTGCACCTATTTTCTATATTTCTATGTTAGCAGAGTTTACAGAATATGCCCAAGTCGTTATTGCTAAAGCTATGCAAATATTTTTTTTAAATCATTTGAGTATATGGCATTACAGAAAGGAAAGAGTTGGAAAAATGAATTAAATTGCAGTAACACATCATGCAGTCACATGTCTAATTAGTTAGTAACCAATTTCCACCTTATTTATACACTGATCAGAGATGAAATTACTCTTAGTGTACATTGCAGGATGCATTAAATGAGTTAATTTCAGAGTATCAAGCAGCAAGTAAATGAAGTTGAGGTACAGAATAGCTATGATCTAATTGAATGGCAGAACCGGCTCAAGGAGCTGAATGGCCTTCACTTGTTCCTAATACACAAAATGTTAACTGATTTCCAGTGACATTTCTTATGAGTAGTCTTGAATCTGGATTGCAGCTATGATGTTGAACATGGCATCATGTTGAATCAGGGGATGGTGCACAGTGAGGGAGCCAAGGCAGCAGAGCACAGCAGGGCCATTGCCATGGTGTGGAGCAGAGTGAGGAGAGGCAGGGGTTTCAAAATGAAGACCAGTGTGCATCCAGAGTGATCTGTTTAATAATGCTGGTAATGTGGGGAACTGTGAGGGCAAGTGTTCTGAGATCAAGCAGGTTTCTTGGATCTGTTTTCCATTTAGTAAGCAATCGGGATGTGTCCAGTTTTTTCTTCGATAGCAAGATTGCTCATTGGTAGAGTAAGCCACAACTTTTATGTTCTCAAGATGTAGGTGGCTGGGGCATTTTATTGTCTATCCTAGTTGCTTAAAGAATCATAGAAACTTATAGCCATATGGCCTGTCATGCCTATGCTGGCATTTTGAAAGTGCAATTGTGCTTAGACCCACACCCACCTTTTGTCCGTAATCCTGTAAGAACATAAGAACATAAGAACATAAGAACATAAGAACATAAGAACATAAGAACATGGAGCACGAGTAGGCCATTTGGCCCCTCGAGCCTGCTCTGCCATTCAATAAAATCATGGCTGATCTGTTCATGGACTCAGCTCCACTTCCCCGCCCGCTCCCCATAACCCTTTACTCCCTTATCGTAAGCTCCTCTTCCTCAAGTACCTGTCAAACTTCCTTTTAAAATTATTTATGGAATCAGCTTCCACCACTTTTTTAGGTAGATCGTTCCAGATCCCAACAACTGAGTGAAAATTATTTTCCTCTTGTCCAGATCTTTTGTCAATGATTTTAAATCTATGATCTCTGGTTATTGACCCACTCACCAGAGGGAATAGTTTTTCTCCATCTACTCTTATCAAAACCTCTAGTTATATTGAAAACCTCAATTCGGTCACATTTTAACCTTCTCTGTTCCAAGGAGAACAGTCCTAACTTTTCCAACCCCTCACTGCTGAATTTCTTCATCCTGGTAAACCTCCTCTGTACCCTTTCTAAGGCCTTTATATCTTTCCTGAAGTGTGGTGCCCAGAATTGTCCACAATACTCCAGCTGAGGCCTAACCAGTGATTATAAAGTGCTCGAAGGTGGTAGATGACCTTTATTCTTGAACAGGCAATTGTTTGTATAACAAAGGCCTCTCCAGAGGGCATAAGAGTCAACTATGTAGTGAACTAGTCATATGGAAAGGATGGCAGGCTCCCTTTTCTAAAGGAGATTTGGGAACCAGTTCAGTTTTCATGGCTGCCTTTCACGGTCATAGTTTTGATATTTACTAAATTTTATTCAATTCAGTTTCACATGGTGGGACTTGAACTCACAACCACTGGGCTGCTTATGCCAGTGCCATAACTACTGCGTTACTATACCTATTCGCATCCCATGGTCCTTATTTCTTTATTGGACTAGAAAAGTAGCATCCATGAGCTGCATTTTGGGAGTTGTCTAGCTGACTGATGTGCCCATTGACAGTACATTCTGAGAATTGCAGTTCAGTAGTGTGACAAAACGAGTGCAATTGTTTTTTGGTTAAAGTACTAGAGTAATAAAGATTGTAAATTTAATTCCCACCATGGCAAGTTGTAAAATTGAATTTGATACATATGGTCATTTTTGGGCTGCCATCGGAAAAAATGACCATAAGAGCTGTTGGATTGTCATAAAAGCCCAACTGGTTATGGTTGTGATGCATATATCCACTCCTTCCTCCCTGCTCCTGGCTCCAAAAGGTTAGAAACCCCTGACTTACTATATTTAAAAAAAAATGTCTTTTTTTTTCAACTGTTCATGTTTTTTGATAAATGTTGTGGAAGGATGGACTGAAGCTGTTAGATTTTGAATCTGCTTTAGATATTTGCTTGGGTTCAGCAATGCTGATCACTCCTGTAAGCATTCCAAGATTGTTTATTGAGAAGGGATAAAGTCAGTAAGTATTTAAGTTGGGTTTCCCCCCCCCCCCACCCCCAAGTGATTCACATCTAATATTGCAATGAATTATTGGGTTACTATTAGTTGGTTGTTTTCCATTTCTATACTCTTTGAGACTTGTTAGAACGAATTCACGTGTGGTATAAGTGGAAATGCAGCCTAATGGTTAGAAAGCTCGTTGGCAGACAGGAATTAAATAATTGGGGTTAATTGGTGGTGTGCATATTAGGGAGGGGTTGGAAGTGGAATACCCCAGAAGTCAGTGCTGGGTCTGTTTTCAGAGGGAATAACAAGGAATGGGAATATAAAGATGCTGAAGAGTGTGGAGGGACGAGGAGACCTAGGTAGGGGTGCAAATACATAATTCCTTGAAAGTGTGAATGGGAGTGAATAAAACTGTAAAATGGCCAGGAGCATTTTTGGTTTTATAAATAGGGTTGTTTTATAGAAGAATAAAGCAATTATGATAACTTTGCATAAAGTAGTGGTTAAACTACACTACATTTTTGGGTCCCCTATACAGAAGTTATATTGAAGCCACAGAGTGTGCAGCATAGATTCAACTAGATGCTACCAGGAATATTGAATTGTAGTTATAAGTGACATTTGAGATTCTGGATCAAAAAGATACAGAAGAAATTTGAGAGGTATTTGAAATTAGGAAATATATTGAGGATGAAAAATGGTGAGTCAGTTGTGATGGGTTGAGTCACCATGTCAAAGTTGTCACTGTTGGGTTAGGAAATAATTCTTTATACAGGGAATAGCTAGAACATTAAAAACTGTGCTGTAAACTTAGATCCCAAGATCAGTCACACCAAACCCCATTTTGGCTCTGAATTCATCTTTCAGCTAGATTCAAATCACTTGGAAATACAAACAACCACAATTTGACTCTTCACTGAGAAAGAGAGGAAATTATTTTTGTGGCTTAGAGGTAACTCACTTTTTTTTTTACAACTTGGAAGCTTTGCACACTATGAATTTTTGAGTCTTTATGGATTTTGGGGTTGGGGGCATAATTTGCAGATGATACCAAGATCTGTGCAAGTGTTAGAACTGTAGATGATGCTCGTCTGATTCAGGCAGATCTTAATGTGTTTGGAGATTGAGCTCAAGACTGGAAAATTATGTATAACTTAGATAAGTGTAGTGTTATGCATGTGGCCAGGGCAAATGCTCAACATTCATACACCCTCCAGGGGAAGGCATTAATGATGTTAGAGATGGAAAGAGATTTGGGCATTCTCGTGCATACATCCTTGAAGGTACATGAGCAATGCCGTGCAGTGATAGCTAGAGCAAATGGGGTGTTGGGGTGTATACATAGGACAATTGAATATAATACGAGGCGTACTGTTTTGTCTTTAGTCAGGCCGCATTTAGAATACTGTGTCCAGTTTTGGTGGTCTCATGATAATGAGGCTTTGGAAAGGGTGCAGAAGAGGGTCACTTGATTAATTCCAAGTCTAAAGCATCTTCGTTATCAAGATAGGCTAAAAGAGTTGGGACTCTATACCTTAGAGCAGTGTACTTGGAGGGGAGGGAGGATCTGATTGCGGTTTATAAGATAATGAAAGGAAGAGACAGTGTTCCAGCTGACAGTTTATTTCAATTAAATAGATTAGGCAGGACCAGAGGTCACAAATTAAGTTGTATAGGGCTAGGTCTAGGTTAGATGTCAGGAGGTGGTTCTTTTCCCAGAGAATAGCAGACCTCTGGAACAAGCTGCCGTTTTGTGTGGTGGATGCAGACTCGCTGAATTCCTTCAAACGAAAGCTGGATTTGGTTCTGGCTGCGGCAGAGATCACCTCTTACAGAAGGTAGGTACTGCAGGGAATTCAAGGCAAGAGTGATCGCCTGAACTAGTTTTGATTGCCTGGATGGGTCAGGGAGATTTTTTTTTCCCCCCAAATTGGCCTGGGGTTTTTAATCTGTTTTTTTGCCTCTCCCAGGAGATCACATGGTTTTTGGTGGGGTGGAGTGTATATGTTGTGATACACAAGATATCGCAATTGTGTGGGACAGGCTCAATGGACCAGGCTTTACCTGTCTGTCCTTGTTCATATGGAGGTACTTTATATGGAGGTTCGTATGGAGGACAGAATGTATAAAAGTAAGAGTGTATCAGAAAGTCGGGTCAAAGCAATAAAAAACAGTAAAAAGACAAAATTAAAAGCTCTTTATCCATTCGTAACAAGATAGATGAGTTGACGGCACAAATAGATATAAATGGGTATGATCTGATAGCCATTACAGAGACGTGGTTGCAAGGTGACCAAGGCTGGAAACTGAATATTCAAGGGTATTTGACAATTCGGTAGGATAGACAGAAAGGAAAAGAAGCTCTTTTAATAAAGGAGGAGATCAATGCAGTAGTGAGAAATGATATTGGCTCAGAAGATCAAGATGTAGAATAAGTGTGGGTGGAGATAAGAAATAATGAGAAGTTGTCACTGGTGGATGTAGTTTATAGGCCCCCAACAGTAGCCACACTGTCGGACAGAGTATAAATCAAGAAATAATGGAGGCTTGTAAGAAAGGTACGGCAATAATCATGGGTGATTTTAATCTTCAAATTGATTGGACAAATCAAATTGGCCAAGGTAGCCTTGAGGAAGAGTTCATAGAGTGTATCCGGGGTGGTTTCCTTGGGAACAGTACGTTGTGGAACCAACAAGGGAGCAGGCTGTTTTAGGTCTAGTACTGTAATAAGACAGGATTAATAAATAATCTCATAGTAAAGGATCCTCTAGGAAATGATCATAGCATTATTGAATTTCAAATTCAGTTGGAGGGTGAGAAAGTTGGGTCTCAAACCAGTGTCCTGATCTTAAATAAAGGCAATTACAAAGGTATGAGGGCAGAGTTGTCTAAAATGGACTGGGAAAATAGATTAAAGTGTAAGACGGTTGATGAGCAGTGGCAAACATTTAAGGAGATACAGGGTATTTCATAACTCCCAACAAAAATATATTCCAGTGAGAAGGAAAAACTTTGAGAGGGGAGAACCATCCGTGGCTAACTAAGGAAGTAAAGCATGGTATCAAATTGAAAACAATGGCATACAATGTTGCCAAGATTAGTGGGAGGCCAGAGGATTGGGAAATTTTTAAAAACCAGCAAAGGACAACTAAAAAAAAATAATAGAGAGAAGATGGATTATGACAGTAAACGACCAAGAAATATAAAAACAGCTAGTAAGAGCTGCTTCTTATTGTGTTCCTAACACAGATGAGGCTGCACCCAGGGAGTTAAAGTTACAGTGACCTCAGTCTTTAATAAGACACTCCAGAGTGAGGAACAGGCCTCGGGCCAGCTTATATAAAGTGCTCCCAAGGGATGCTGGGATCTCTTGGGACTTCAGGGGATGAGCTCCCTGGTGGTGGAACATGGGAGTGCATGCTTTACAGATACACAACATCACTCTCCTCCCCCGCCCCGCCCCCCGCCCCCCCAAAGTCAAAGTGAAAACCATTTACAAGGTGAGGCGGTCGGGAGCCTTTCTTTCCCTGGTGGACTGCCTCGGTACAAATGTCTGTTCTGGTGTGTTGGCTGTGCCCTCACAGGGCTGCAAGGTGAGCCTGGCCTTGCTGGGCTGTTGAGCGTGATGGGTTCGATTTCCTGGTCCGGCGTGGTGTCGTTTATCCTTTGGGTGTGTGTTGTGGGCTCGAAAAAGGTGGTGCCTGTTGTGGGTTGTTCAGGGTGGCCTGTGATTGGTTTCCAGCTCAAATTTGAGGCCAAACAGGTACTGATGCATTTTCTTTACCCCGAATACACATGGTAATGCCTCTTTCTCAATCATGCTCTCGACCTCTCGGCCTTAGACAAGCTTCTGGAAGCATAGGCGACAAGTTACCACTTCCACGCAACGTTAGCTTGTTGTAATACACACCCGACTCCATATGACGACGCATCACATGCTAGCACAAGTCTTTTACACGGCTTATTCAATACAAGCAGCTTGTTGGAGCATAAAATGTTTCTGGCTTTCTCAAAAGCAATTACTTGTTTTTTTCCCCCCCCCCATACCCAGTTCTCACCTTTGCGCATTAACACATGTAGGGGCTCTAAAAGGGTGCTTAACCCCGGTAGGAAGTTACCAAAATAGTTGAGTCCCAGGAACGACCGCAGCTCTGACATTCTGTGGCCTAGGCGCGTTCCTGACAGCCTCTGTCTTGGCATCTGTGGGCCGAATGCCGTCTGCCGCGATCTTTCTCTCCAAAAACTTCACTTCTGTTGCCATGAAGACGCATTTCGACCTCTTCAGCCACAGCCCTACGTGATCCAGTCGCTGGAGGACCTCCTCCAGATTTTGTAGGTGCTCGCCGATGTCCCGACCTGTGACCAATATGTCGTCCTGAAAGACCACCGTGTGTGGTACTGACTTGCGTAGGCTCTCCATGTTTCTCTGGAAGATCGCTGCAGCCGACCGAATTCCAAACGGGCATCTGTTGTAGATGAACAGTCCCTTGTGCGTGTTGATGCAGGTGAGGCCCTTCGAAGACTCCTCCAGCTCCTGCGTCATGTAGGCCGAAGTCAGGTCGAGCTTGGTGAACGCCTTGCCTCCTGCCAACGTCGCAAATAGGTCATCTGCCTTAGGTAGTGGGTATTGATCCTGTAGCGACAAACGATTAATAGTTACTTTATAATCGCAGAAAATCCTGACCGTGCCATCACTTTTGAGTACTGGAACAATCGGGCTTGCCCACTCGCTGAATTCCACCGGGGAGATGATGCCCTCGCGTTGCAACCTGTCCACCTCGATTTCCACTCTCTCCCTCATCATGCGAGGCACCGTTCGTGCCTTGTGGTGAATGGGTCGTGCCTCTGGGACCAAGTGGATCCACACCTTCGCCCCGGAAAAGTTTCCAATGCCTGGCTCAAAAAGGGAAGGAAATTTGTTAAGAACCTGGGTACGTGAGGCCTCATCGACATGTGATAGCGCTCGGATGTCATCCCAGTTCCAGCGGATTTTGCCCAGCCAGCTTCTTCCAAGCAGTGTGGGACCATCGCCCGGGACAATCCAGAGTGGCAGTTAGTGCATCGTGCCCTCGTAGGTGACCTTGACCATGGCGCTGCCCAGAACAGTGATGAGCTCTTTGGTGTACGTTCTCAGTTTCGTGTGGATGGGGCTCAAGCTGGTCTGAATGGCTTGTTGCATCACAGTCTTTCAAACATCTATTTACTTTTGATGGATTGGCTAGCGCCAGTGTCCAGTTCCATGGCTACGGGTAAGCCATTCAATTTGATGTTTAGCATTATAGGTGGACGTTTCGTCGAAAATGTGTGCACCCCGTGTACTTCAGCATCTGCCTCCTCTCTCTGAGGCTCGAAATTGCTTTGATCCACCATGGACCAATCTTCCTCTGCCACGTGGTGGTTAGCAGGTTTTGCACAGCTTGCAGCTCATCTGCAAGCTCGTTGGAGGTGCCCCATTGTTCCACAGTTCTTGCAAACATACCCTTGAAGCGGCATGAATAGGCTGAATGGAAGCCTCCAAAGCGCCAACAAGGTGTGAATTGCCTTGCATTCATCCTTTGTTGGGGACTCTGAGTCATCTGGGTCACCTGAGGCCTGCTGGCAGTTGCAGACTCGTGGTTTCTGCCCTGTACATTTCTGCTCGCAAACACAGTTCCAGTTAATTTATGAACATTGCTAGCACTTGTGTGCTGAGAGATTTGTTTGGTGTTATCACTAGTGGACATAAACGCCTGTGCTCTCGCAATGGCCTTACTGAGTGAGGGTCGGTGTCTCTACAGTCAAAAGTTTTTGTAGGATGGTCTTGTGGCCAATGCCCAGTACAAAAAGGTCTCTGAGCATTTGCTCCAGGTAACCGTCAAACTTATATTGTCCTGCAAGTCGCCTTAGCTCGGCGACGTAGCTCGTCACTTCCTGACCTTCAGATCGCTGGCACATGTAGAACCAATACCTTGCCATCAGCACGCTCTCCCTTGGGTTAAGATGCTCCCTAACCAGTATACACAACTCCTCATACGATTTATCTGTGGGTTTTACCGGAGCCATAAGATTCTTCATGAGGTTGTAGGTCGGTGCCCCGCAGACTGTGAGGTCTCCTTTTTGCAGCGCTTCCTTCTCCATCCAGCTCGTTAGTTACAAAGTACTGGTCTAGCCGTTCGACATAGGCTTCCCAGTCCTCACCCTCCGAGAACTTCTCCAGGATGCCCACAGTTTGCTGCATCTTTGCGTTGGATTCGTATTCTCGTCACTAATTATTGTGTTCCTAACACAGATGAGGCTGCACACAGAGGTAACAGTGACCTCAGTCTTTAATAAGACACTCCAGAGTGAGGGACAGGCCTTAAGGGCCGGCTTATATACAGTGCTCCCAAGGGATGCTGGGATCCCTTGGGACTTCAGGGGATGAGCTCACTGGTGGCGGAACATGGGAGTGCATGCTTTACAGATACACAACACTTCTGGTATATAAAAAGGAAGAGAGTAGCTAAAGTAAATGTTGGTCCTTTAGAGGATGAGACTGGGGAATTAATAATGGGGAACAGGGAAATGGCAGAGACTTTGAACAAATATTTTGTATCAGTCTTCATGGTAGAAGACACTAAAACCATCCCAATAATAGATAGTCAAGGGACTATAGGGAGGGGGCAATTTAAAACCATCACTATCACTAAAGAAAAAGTATTCGGTAAAATAATGGGACTAAAGGTGGACAAGTCCCCTGGACTTGATGGCCTGCATCCTAAGGTCTTAAAAGAAGTGGCTACAATCTACCAAATTCCCTGGAGTCTAGAGAGGTCCCAGCGGATTGGAAAACTGCAAATGTAACGCCCCTATTTAAAAAAAGTAGGGAAACGGAAAGCAGGAAACTATAGACCAGTTAGCCTAACATCTGTCATTGAGAAAATGCTGGAGTCCATTATTAAGGAAGTAGTAGCAGGAGATTTATAATTTCATCATGCAGTCAAGCAGTGGATGTAGTGTATTTGGATTTCCAGAAGGCATTCGATAAGGTGCCACATAAAAGGATACTGCACAAGATAAGAGCTCATGGGGCTGGGGGTAATATATTAGCATAGATGGAGGATTGGCTAACTAACAGAAAACAGAGAGTCGAGATAAATGTGTCATTTTCCAGTTGGCTAACGGTAACTAGTGGGGTGCCACAGGGATCGGTGCTGGGTCCTCAACTATTTACAATCGATATTAATGACATGGATGAAGGGACCGAGTGTAATGTAACCAAGTTTGCTGATGATACAAAGATGGGTGGGAAAGCAAGTTGTGAGGAAGACACAAAGAATCTGCAAAGGGATATAGACAGGCTAAGTGAGTGGGCAAAAATTTGGCAGATGGAGTATAATGTGGGAAAGTGGGGTTATCCACTTCGGCAGGAAAAATACAAAAGCAAATTATTATTTAAATGGAGAGAGATTAAAAAATGCTGCAGTACAGCAGGACCTGGTGGTCCTTGTGCATGAAACACAAAACGTTAGTATGCAGGTACAGCAAGTAATCAGGAAGGCAGATAGAATGTTGGCCTTTATTGCAAGGGGGATAGAGTAGAAAAGCAGAGAAGTCCTGCTATAACTGCACAGGTTATTGGTGAGACCACACCTAGAGTACTGCGTACAGTTTTGTTTGCCTTAAGGAGGGATATACTTGCATTGGAGGCAGTTCAGAGAAGGTTTACTAGGTTGATTCCTGAGATGAAGGGGTTGACTTATTAAGAAAGGTTGGGCCTATACTCACTGGAGTTTAGAAGAATGAGAGGTGATCTTATTGAAACATATAAGATACTGAGGGGGCCCGACAAGGTAGATACAGAGAGGATATTTCCACTCGTGGGGCAATCTAGAATTAGGGGGCATAGTTTAAGAATAAGGGGTCGCCTATTTAGAACTGAGATGAGGAGGAATTTCTTCTCAGGTTTGTAAATCTGTGGAATTCTCTGCCCCAGAGAGCTGTGGAGGGTGGGTCATTGAATATATTTAAGGTCGAGATAGACAGATTTTTGAACGATTAGGGAGTGAAGGATTATGGGGAGCGGGCAGGGAAGTGGAGCTGAGCCCAAGATCAGATCAGCCATGATCTTATTAAATGGCAGAGCAGCCTCGAGGGGCCAAATGGACTATTCCTGCTCCTATTTCTTATGTTCTTATTTGTGGAAATTGATATTTATTAAAACTATATATGTCAACAAAGTGACTACACATGCACTTTGTGAAAGAATGGAACATGAAGGCTGATGATGGACAGAGCAGTGGTTGGGATGCCGAATGGCCCAAAGAGGGACCCTCCAATTTAATTGTCTTAATGCCATTTAGCTTTTGGTATTAATATTAAACACGGTATGGTAGGGAAGATCTTCTGCAAGTCATTCTAAAAGCCACGTAACTGAGTGAAGTTGAGTGTGAGACTTAATCTCCTACGCTCGGAACAGGCTGCCTGGTGTTTGACTGTAACTGCGAAGCGGTGGGTGAGAGGGTTAATCCTTTCCAATAGGAACAGGCTGCCCAATGTGGGAACACAGTGGAGAGGGGCGTGTGTGGGGAGGGGGGGTTTCAAAAATGACCAAAAAAATATTGGCTCCATTCTGCTGGCCCTTCTTCCCCCTCAGGGCTGTTAGAATATTAGACCCCTCTTCCCCCTGCTCAGAATACAGCCAGATTCTGCCAAACTCCTAAGAAAGACTTTCATTTATATAACGCCTTACACGTCGACTAGATGTCCCAAAGCACTTTACAGCCAATGAAGTACTTTTCAAGTGTAGTCACTGTTAAGAAGGAAATGCGGCAAACAATTTGTGCACAGCAAGTTCCCACAAACAGCAAAGTGATAATGTTCAGATAATCTGTTTTTGTTATGTTGATTGAAGAATAAATATTGTCCAGAACACTGGGGATAACTCCCCTGCTCTTCTTCAAAATAGTGCCATGGGATCTTTTACGTCCACCTAAGAGGGCAGACACTGCCTCGGTTAACATCTCATCCCAAAGATGCACCTCCGGCAGTGAAGCACTTTCTCAGTACTGCACTGGGAGAGCCAGTCTAGATATTTATGCTCAAGTCTCTGGAGTGGGATTGAACCCAGTGAGTCACTGGCTTATACATAATTATGCTAGACAATGAGGGATAGCAGTTCTTGCCAACTTCCTGCCCACCCCCTCCCAGTTCTCAAGCCCCTTCAGCTGCCCTGCAAGAAATCCCAAACTCCGGGAGCACCCCCAGTGATTCCAGATTAAAGAATTTTAAATGTGAGCGGTTCGATCTTGAGATCAGCGATGTTACTACATTGATTGGAAAGTTGGTTTCTTGTAGAAAATTGCTACAAGGTGGTGGAGACCCTGAAATAATGAAAGCATGATGAGTTTAAAAAGCTTCTGTAACTCTAGCGTACAGAATGAGGAAACTGGTATATATTGTTGCCTTGTCATGTCTCAATGATCAACTCATTTATAATGGATCTGACAGTCTTGCTAGTGAATAAAAAAAACTCTGCCACTTTCTATTGTGTATGCTTTTCTTACTGATCTTAAAATGGAGACCTGTAACTATATTTAGAAACTGTTAAATGTTCTAAAATCTGTAGGTTCTGTTCTATTCACAGCGCCTTTCTGTACATACCTAAGGATTATGCCTCTGGAAAGCTTTCAAATTCTGCCAGTCCGCAGCAAACCGGTAAGTTTATATAACTAATCCATATTTACTTCTCTCTCTCCACAGATGCTGTCTGACCTGCTGACTATTTCCAGCATTTTTCTGTTTTTATTCCATATGTACTTCTACAGTTTAAAAACTGTATGAACTGTTCAAACCGATGTTTAATGCTTGGATGAAAGAGTGCAAATTTAGGTTTCGAGTTGGTGGTCAAAATACGTGTGTTGGGGGGGGTTGGGTGGTTGAGGGGGGGGTGGTTGGGTTTGGGGGGGGGTTGGGTTGGGGGTGGGTGGGTGGTGGGAGGGAAGGAATTGTCATTTAATAATGTTATATTGTGGTAGATTTTACTACAGCTCAATCTGGGAACACACTCAATCTTACAGCACAGAAGGAGCCAATTTAGGCCACTACGCCTGGCCCAATTAGCTCCTTAAAGTTACAATACGAGCTATGTTTAATTGAAGTAATAATTCTATATTTTTTGGTATTTTAGGCAGAACACCAGTGAGTGAAGAAAGTTACTTTGAAGAGGACACTCATGTGGAGACATTAGTGAAAGAGGGAGAGATAACTGAATCTGGATACAATTTGTACCAGGTAGATTAATAGTTTAATCAATGTTTAAGTGACTTTTTTTGTGTCGGTATTGCTTTATGCCTTGTGTCTTTAGATTATTCTTTTCAGTAAATTTTTTTTTAAAACTCCCAACGTCCTTGCTTCCTTTCAATTGTCTTACCCCTCATGTTCCCTCTCCTCCACCTGGGGGTTGAGAGGCCAGGAAGCGGCCGTTTCCCACAGGCCTTCCCAAATTTAACGACAGGGCCTGATTAGTGTTTCAAAAGTCTGTTTTCCACCTGCAACCAGACAGATGGAGAGGCTGGCTGTGTAGTGTAGGCTTGCAGCACTATTTTGCAGAGAGGAAGGTTTGGGTGGGAGCTTGGGGGAGGACGGGTGGGGGTTGGGGGCGAAGGAAGCATGGATGGGGTCCGGAGCATCGGCTAGGGGCAGGAGGGAGAGAAGCATCGATCGGGGCTGGAGCGTCAATGGGGGGGATGGGTTGCGGGGAGGAAGCACGGATCAGGGCCAGAACATCGCAGGGAGGGATAGAAGCATTGATTAGGGCCGGAGCACCAGGATGGGGTTGGAGGGAGAAAAGCAGTGAATGAACCGAAGCATCGGGGGTGGGGTGGTGGGGGTGTGGGGGGGAGCATCGATCGGGGCTGGAGCGTTCAGGTGTGGGGTTGATGATTGGAGGGGGTGATCGGAGGCCTCAGGGGAGTGACCAGAGGCCTCGGTGGGGGCAGGGCGAGTGAGGCAGCGACGCTGGATCCAGCAGGTAAGTATAAAGGCACTTACCTCCTGGATCCAGTCGTCCTCATACTTTAGCTGCCAGGTTCCTTCAGTCCTGAGAAACTCGAGCACTCACAGTTAAGTTTGAAATGGTGGTTAAATCCGAGGCAGGCCAGCCTCATTATAATGGCTCTGAAATTCGGGTGGAAGGCTTCCTTCGGATGAACGCCTCTGACCCGAGAATTCTTTGAGAGTACGTGGTGGTCCCGGAGGTACCTTAGATTCCAGTCGGAGGCCTTCTCTTCCCACGCATCAGAGCGCGTCCACGTCTTCCAGGTACGCACGGAAAAGCTGGTGTCACTTGGGCCTCGGCAACCAATTACGGTACAGTATTCTCAATGATAGCAATGGGAACTCCGTAACTCCGAGTTCTCATTGCTATCAATAAGAAAAAAAAGCACCCAAACACAACACAACAAACAAAAAAAACACCTCAATTCCAAAACCAATTGAAATTAAAGTTAATCAAATGTTTTATTAAAAAAAGTTTTGGGGGGGATTTCTTTTTTATGTCTTTTAATAGGTCCAACATAAACTTACCTTAATAGACAGGGCCCCCACTCTAAAAATGTGTGTTTAAATTTACTTTTATGTGTTTTAAAACTATTACTCTGGTAAAAGTAGGCTATGCGCCTGTTTTTCCCAGGCACAAGAGTTTTAAGGACATTCGCTGGGCAAGTGTTGGGCACATAGCCCAGTCTCGTCTGCGCGAATGTCCTTGCTGTGGTAGATCTGTCAAGACAAATCTTGACAGATCAGAAAAGCTGGTTTTCAGTGCATGCGCATTGCGCGCAGAAAGCCGGCTTTTGCGAGGCCTCGCCGGGTCCATATGTATTCCGTACGGAGTCAGCGAGGCTGGAATTTTAGCCCCAATATTAAAATGGACGACCTGCCTCCTGGGAGCAGGTTGGCTGCCCCCCCCCCCCCCCCCTCACCACCGGCGCATCCTGTCAATGTTAAAACTGGAAGGAGGCGGGTTGAGGTTGGGATTTAGTTGCAACATCACCTGTGTGGAACCAGTACATGTACAGTACTTATACAGTGTCAGTCATGACTCAGTGGTAGTATGTTTACCCCTATGATCTTATTCATTACAAAGATGTGTCTGAACAAAAGATACAGGTTGTCTTTTATTTGCAGGTTGCTTCAAATACAGAATTAGTTTCTGAGATAGAGGAACATCAGGAGGGCAGAGGGACTGAAATAAGGTTAGTGGATGGAATTGTTACATTTGCATTTGCTGCAATGAGGGACACTTTCACTTCCCCTACGGTGCAATCACATCGGACCCTCTTCCCCCAATTCTCTAAAACCCCAAGAGCCTTCTTTTCATAGGAACACAGAAATGTACAGTACCAGAAAAGACCATTGCAGGATTTCACAGCAGTTGCAGAAGAAACAGCATATCGTAAGATACCACTCATTCCTCTCTATCTACGCACTTAACTGTGCCCTTCGAATTTGGTGATCCAGTCATTCTCCTGTGCCTCTTTTGGCCATTCATTCCATTCATTCCCAACCCTTTGCATAGTTACATTTAAAATGTCATTTCCTCCTCCGTCTTGCTAAGTTTGAGGCTTTGCCCTCATGTGGAATCTGTGATTGTTAAACATATTGACCCGGATTTTCCAGGGCCTATAACTGCCTACGCTGTCGTAAGTGCCTCGCAAGTTCCGGGTTCCATTGACATTTATCTTGTCTATAGCCTGTTTAGGATCTTGAATATTTCAGCAAGATCACCTGAACCTTCTCTCTCCAGTACAAACATTCCCAGCTTCTATAGCCGCTCCTTATAAATCAGGTGCCTAATCCCATTTATCACTTTAGTTACCCCTCACTGCACCCCCACCAGTGCCTGGATGTCTTTCTCAGAATGTGGTGACCAGAATTGTGCACAGCATTCAAGATGAGGTTGTACACAGCGAGTTATGATCTGGAATGCACAGCCTGAAAGGTGGTGGAAGCAGATTCAATAGTAACTTTCAAAAGTGAAATGGATAAATACTTAAAAGGAAAGATTGCATCGCTATGGGAATAGAGCAGATGCGGGATGTGACTAATTGGATAGCTCTTTCAGAGAGCTGGCACAGGCACGATGGGCTGTATGATTTTATGCTATATGTCTACTGCATACTGTGCCAATGGATTTAGTGACATAGCTACCTGCCCCAAGTCCCTCTGCTTTGCTGTGTCTAAAGAATACTATTCAGCTTATATTGTATACTTTCCTTTCCCAATCTCGTGACTTTGCATTTGTCTAGGTTAAATGACATTTTGTGTGTCAGCCGTGGCTCAGTGGTAGCAGTCCCTTCTCTGAATCAGAAGGTTGTGGGTTCAAGCCCTATTCCAGAGACTTGAGCACCTAATCTAGTCTTGACACTCAGTGCCGTACTGAGGGAGTTCTGCAATGTCAGAGGTGCCATCTTTTGGATGAAACGTTAAATCGGGGCCCCATCTTCCATCTCAGGTGGATATAAAAGATTGCGTGGCACTTTTGAAGAAGAGCAGAGGAGTGCTCCCCAATGTCCTGGCCAATATTTATCCCTCAACCAACATCAGTAAAACTAGTTATCTGGCCGTTATCACATTGATGTTTGTGGGACTGTGCTGTGCGAAATTGGCTGCCGCATTTCTTGCAGAGTGCGAAGGCTCACATACGGGAGTGGTCTTTTGGGTTCAGCACAGAGATAATATCTAATATAAAAGTTGAAAAATGTAACATTACTGTCTTGTGGCTGAGGCATCATGCAAAGTCCCGTTGATGGTGCAAGTCAACGAAAAAATATTCCATGTCATTATTCAAAGAGCAGGGAGTACTCATGGTGTCACAGCCACCATTCCTACCTCAATGAACACCACCAGAAACAGGTTAACTGGTCATTCATGACATTTACTGTTGTGGGATCTTGCTGTGCACAGGTTGCCTCATTTCCCTACATAACAGCAGTGATTGCACTTCAAAAGTAATTTATTGGCTGTGAAACACTTTACAAAGGAAAGAAAGAACCTTGTATTTCTATTGCGCCACCCCACAGTGTTTTACAGCAGCCAATGAAGTACTTTTTAAAGTGTAGTCACTGTTGTAATGTAGGGATGTACTAAGGATTTGATGAGATACTCGTTACAAATTTAGGTCTGCCGTAGGTATCTTCTTGGACTCAGTGGTGATGGTCGTTCCTGTAAGTGGATCCCAGGCCCTTTTAATTACACACACTACACTTTCAGGCTGTCTGAAAAGCATCACATTCCTTCTTGTTTCCCACATATCCAAAGTTTTATACAAGAAAGACTTCTCAACGTTGTTTGATATTAATAACCCACTGACTTCCATTATAGGTATGAGTTGCGTGCTTGAACCCAGATCCTGGGGTCATAGTCTTTTAACCTGCCATGTCTCTAAGCCTTAACAAGTAAGGTTAAATAAATTATTGTACAATATCTGGGTTAGTAACGATGCATGCTTTTCTTGCAGTGTCAGCAGTCCTCAGCACCAATGTTCAGACAGACCTATATTGGAAAATCATTTTTCTCTGAAACCACCTTGTTCTGAACCTTCATTCCAGAAATCAGCATTGACAAATGGTATGCTCCAATTTTGTATTTGTGTATGCCAACAATTCATGGTTGACCTTGGTGTTTTATAATAAAATGTGCGAATGTTAGTGCTACGTCTTTAGATGATTTGAGAGTGTAAGTACTTACTGTAGTACTTGGCAGTCCTCTCTGTAATCCTGGATTCCTACAAATAGAGACTTTTTTTGTTTAGGGCAGATGAGTGCAGCATCATAAACAGAAAATGCTGAAAATACTCAACTGGTCAGGCCGCATCTGTGGAGAAAGAGACAGTTAAAGTTTCAAGCCGCTGACCCTTCGTCAGAACTGACCTGAAACATTATTGTCATCAACCTGGCACATTAACTCTGTTTCTCTCACCACAGATGCTGCCTGACCTGAGTATTTCCAGCATTTCCTGTTTCTATTTCAGATTTCCAGCAACTGCTGTATTTTGCTTCTGTGCTAAATCATGAAGCCTTCCTGGTTGAAAGGCTATTGTTTATTAGTCCAATTCTGATCTTATTTGGCAAGTAGATTTGTTTACCTTTTTAAAAGATATTTAGGGCTAGAAATTATTTTTTCAGCAAAAGCAGTATTTTTTTGCCAAAATTACCGTTTTCGATTCGCTATCGCTATCGGGCTCGATAGTCAGGCCTTAATTTGCGCAGCGGTAAAAATCGGCATTGTACGAGGATTCGATGTT
This sequence comes from Pristiophorus japonicus, assembly GCF_044704955.1. Classification (NCBI taxonomy): domain Eukaryota; kingdom Metazoa; phylum Chordata; class Chondrichthyes; family Pristiophoridae; genus Pristiophorus; species Pristiophorus japonicus. The sequence goes on from NC_091977.1 coordinate 326,526,381, forward strand.
CTGAGGCTGATTGCAGAGAATCCACTGCAACCCTACCTGAGACCGTCGAATTCAGCACAGTCCAGGCATTGATCTGTTCAGTCCAGTATCTCGCCAGCCCTTGAATTTACCGGCTGGTTTATATTGAGAATGGTCACTTGGGTTAGATAGCAGAAGACTGGTGCCGCCCGTGGAACTGTACGTAGTGTGCGTCGATGTCTTCGGGAGGAGGGAGGAAAAAGGAAAAATGGCTATTAACTGAAATTGACGAGGATTTTTTTTTCCCCCTTTTAGATTTGAGGCTTACCCAGGAGCATTTATTGCCACTAACATCAGCATGTGCTGCTCCTTCTCTGCAGCTGAATAGCTCGGAGCATTGGACCAAGTCTGTAAGTCTGGAATTCATATACCCCTTCCTGATCCATTTGATCTGCTGCTGCATTTAGCATGTTTATATAGATATGGGCCTTTAGATTATATTGAGAAATGAATTGCACCCCCTAGAAAGATTTCTCTTTTGTTTTAAAAAAAAAACTCACTTAGAACTGTTGGTTCATTCACCTCCGGTTAAAAATTAAGAGTTTCTTTATCTTGTTCGATTAAAGCTCCTTGTTTTTTTTTGTAAAATTGCAACCATTGCGACCTTCTCTCCCTCAAAAGTCCATGGGTCTGTGATAGCGGTTTGCTTTTATTCCTGTAGACAGCAGTAGATTTCAGTTGATCTCCCCCGACGTTAACATTGAGATGGAAGGTAAGGGTTGATATTCAGGGGACGGCACAGAGAAGAACAATCCCTATTGTTAGAGTTCTGAGGAAAGGTTGGAAGAAATGGGAGTACCTTGACCTTGACAGGGTGCGACTGAGGTATTAACAGTTGGGCAAGATAAATCCAGACCACGACTTCCAACATAAACATCGAACTGGTGGAAGGTGACTTAAGGATGGATTCAGGAAGTCTTTGAAGATTTGGGAGTGGCCTTCTGGTACGATTCACTCCAGAGCCAGTATGCGGGTTGAGGAGCACTGTTAAGTTATTTTTCTAGATGAATGAGCAACTTGCCTCCCTATAACCTGTATTTTGTCTGTGCCTCTTTCAAATCATCCAACACAAACCTGTCTTTCTCCACCATTGTCCGCATTACTCTGGAGTTGTGAATTTCTCCAGATTTGCTGTTTTCGTGATGGTGTGATTGGACAATAAGTATTTTTATCCAAAGCACTTCTGCAATGAAGTTTTATACTGGGGCCCTTTAGAGGAATTAGTAGAATAAGTGGATTTCATTGTCCAGTAACTGTTTCTTAAAACAACAGCTACTTGCATTTATATGACGCCTTTATTGCAGTAAAACGTCCCAAGGTACTTCACAAGTGTGTTACCAAACAAAATGTGACATCGAGCCAAATAAGGAGATATCGGGGCAGGTTACCAAAAGCTTAGTCAAAGAGGTAGGTCTTAAGGTGCGTCTCAAAGGAGGAGAGAGAGAGAGAGAGAGATAGGTAGACGGAGGGAATTTCAGAGCTTAGGGCCTCGGCAGCTAAAGGCATGGCTGCCAGTGGTGAGGGCAAAATAAATCAGGATGCATAGGAGGAGTGCAGAGATCTAGGTGGGTTTGAGGAGGTTACCAAGATAGGGAGGGGCGAGACCAGAGCGGGATTAGAGCACAAGATGAGAAAACCAGCACCGTTTGCAAATTCTAGCTCATTTATTTTTTGTAATCAATGTAGATTTATATTCCGTGGGTCAATTTGTTTTGGGATATTTTGGAGATCCAGTACTGTAGGTTTAAAGCTTTTTAGTACATTTAAGAACATAAGAAATAGGAGCAGGTGTAGGCCATGCAGCCCCTCGAGCCTGCTCCGCCATTTAATAAGATCATGGCTGATCATCGACCTCAACTCCACTTTCCCGCCCGATCTCCATATCCCTTGATTACCCTAGACTCCAAAAATCTATCTGAGCCTTGAATATATTTGGAAACTGAGCATCCACAGCCCTCTGGGGCAGAGAATTCCAAAGATTCACAACCCTCTGAGTGAAGAAATTCCTCCTCATCTTTGTCTTAAATGGCCTACCCCTTATCCTGAGACTGTGCCCCCTAATTCTAGACACTCCAGTCAGGGGAAGTCACCTCTCAGCATCTACCCTTTCAATCCTTTTCAGAATCTTGTATGTTTCTATTAGATCACCTCTTATTCTTCTGAACTCCAGAGAGTATAGACCCATTCTGCACAATCTCTCATCATAGGTCAGCCCTCTCATCCCAGGAATCAATCTAGTGAACCTTTGTTGCACCGCCTCCAAGGCAAGTATATCCTTCCTCAGATAAGGAGACCAAAACTGTGCACAGTACTCCAGGTGTGGTCCCACCAAGGTAGTGTACAATTGCAGCAAGACTTCCTTACTCTTATACTCCAAACCCTTTGCAATAAAGGACAACATGCCATTTGCCTTTCTTACTGCTTGCTGCGCCTGCATGCTAGCTTTGTGTTTCTTGCACAAGGACACACAAATCTCTCTGAACACCAATATTTAAAAGTTTCTCACCATTTAAAAAAGATCTGTTTTTCTATTCTTTCTACCAAAGTGAATAACTTCACATTTCCCTACATTATACTCCATCTGCCGCGTTACTGCCCACTCACAGTCTATCTATATCCTTTAGGAGACATAGAAACATAGAAAATAGGTGCAGGAGTGGGCCATTCGGCCCTTTGGGCCAGCACTGCCATTCAATAAGATCATGGCTGATCATTCCCTCAGTACCCCTTTCCTGCTTTCTTTCCATACCCCTTGATCCTTTTAGCTGTAAGGACCATATCTAACTCCCTCTTGAATATATCCAGTGAACTGGCATCAACAACTCTCTGCGGCAGGGAATTCCACAAGTTAATAACGCGCTGAGTGAAGAAATTTCTCCTCATCTCAGTCCTAAATGGCCTACCCCTTATCCTAAGACTGTGTCCCCTGGTTCTGGACTTCCCCAACATCGGGAACATTCTTCCTGCATCTAACCTGTCCAGTTCCGTCAGAATCTTATATGTTTCTATGAGATCCCCTCTCATCCTTCTGAACTCCAGTGAATAAAGGCCCAGTTGATCCAGTCTCTCCTCATATGACAGCCCAGCCATCCCTGGAATCAGTCTGGTGAACCTTCGCTGCACTCCCTCAATAGCAAGAACGTCTTTCCTCAGACTAGGAGACCAAAACTGAACACAATATTCCAGGTGAGGCCTCACTAAGGCCCTGTATAACTGCATTAAGACCTCCCTGCTTCTATATTTAAATCCCCTAGCTATGAAGGCCAACATACCATTTGCCGCCTTTACCGCCTGCTGTACTTGCGTGCCCACCTTCAGTGACTGATGAACCATGACACCCAGGTCTCGTTGCATCTCCCCTTTTCCTAGTCTGCTGCCATTCAGATAATCTGCCTTCGTGTTTTATGGCACCAAATGGATAACCTCACATTTATCCACATTATACTGCATCTGCCATGCACTTGCCCACTCACCTAACCTGTCCAAGTCACCCTGCAGCCTCTTTGTGTCCTCCTCACAGCTCACACCGCCACCCAGTCATCTGCAAACTTGGAGATATTACACTCTATTCCTTCATCCAAATCGTTAATGTATATTACAAAGAGCTGAGGTCCCAGCACTGAGCCCTGCGGCACTCCACTAGTCACTGCCTGCCATTCTGAAAAGGACCCGTTTATCCCGACTCTCTGCTTCCTGCCTGCCAACCAGTTCCCTAACCACGTCAGTATATTACCCCCAATACCATGTGCTTTGATTTTGCACAACAATCTCTTGCGCGGGACCTTGTCAAAAGCCTTTTGAAAGTCCAAATACACCACATCCACTGGTTCTCCCTCGTCCACTCTGCTAGTTACATCCTCAAAAAATTCCAGAAGATTCGTCAAGCATGATTTCCCTTTCATAAATCCATGCTGACTTGGTCCGATCCTGTCACTGCTTTCCAAATGCGCTGCTATTTCATCCTTCATGATTGATTCCAACATTTTCTCCACTACTGATGTCAAGCTAACCGGTCTATAATTACCCGTTTTCTCTCTCCCTCCTTTTTTAAAAAGTGGTGTTACATTAGCTACCCTCCAGTCCATGGGAACTGATCCAGAGTCGATAGACTGTTGGAAAATGATCACCAATGCATCCACTATTTCTAGGGCCACTTCCTTGAGCACTCTGGGATGCAGACTATCAGGTCCCGGGGATTTATCGGCCTTCAATCCCATCAATTTCCCTAACACAATTTCCCGCTTAATAAGGATATCCTTCAGTTCCTCCTTCTCACTCGACCCACTGTCCCCTAGAAGCTTCGGAAGGTTATTTGTGTCTTCCTTCGTGAAGACATAACCGAAGTACTGGTTCATTTGGTCTGTCATTTCTTTGTTCCTCATTATAATTTCACCTGAATCCGACTGCAAGGGACCTACGTTTGTCTTTACTAATCTTTTTCTCTTCACATATTTATAGAAGCTTTTGCAGTCAGTTTTTATATTCCCTGCAAGCTTCCTCTCGTACTCTTATTTTCCCCCTCTTAATTGAACCCTTAGTCCTCCTCTGTTGAATTCTAAATTTCTCCCAGTCCTCAGGTTTGTTGCTTTTTCTAGCCAATTTATATGCCTCTTGCTTGGCTTTAACACTATCCTTAATTTCCTTTGTTAGCCATGGTTGAGCCATCTTCCCAGTTTTATTTTTACTCCAGATAGGGATGTACATTTGCTGAAGTTCATCTATGTGATCTTTAAATGTTTGCCACTGCTTATCCACCGTCAACCCTTTGAGTATCCTTTGCCAGTCTATTCTAGCCAATTCACGCCTCATACCGTCGAAGTTACCTTTCCTTAAGTTCAGGACCCTAGTTTCTGAATTAACTTTGTCACTCTCCATCTTAATAAGGAATTCTACCATATTATGGTCACTTTTCCCCAAGGGGCCTCGCACAACAAGATTGCTAATTAGTCCCTTCTCATTACACATCACCCAGTCTAGGATGGCCAGCTCCCTGGTTGGTTCCTCGACATATTAGTCTAGAAAACCATCACTAATGCACTCGGCCTAGAAAACCATCCCTAATACAATCTTTGTGTTCTCCTCGCAGCTTACTATCCCACCCAGCTTTGTGTCGTCAGAAAACTTGGATACATTATACTCGTTCTCTTCATCTAGGTCATTAAGATATATTGTAAATAGCACTGATCCTTGCGGCACCCCACTAGTTACAGCCTGCCAACCTGAAAAAGACCCGTTTATCCCTACTCTCTGTTTTCTGTCTGTTAACCAATCCTCTATTCATGCTACTACATTACCACCAATCCCATGATTCCTTATCTTGTGCAATAACCTTTTATGTGGTACCTTATCGAATGTCTTTAGGCAATCTAAATATACTACAGGTTAGAGTGTCTGAAATTCGGAAACCTCGGGACCGAGGCCGTTCCGAATTTCGCTTATTTCCGGATTTCTGGGCCAAGGTAGATAGGGAAGGGGAGGGGGTCAGGTGGGCGAGGTAAGGTGGGAAGGCTGAGTGGCCGAGATTGGGGTAGGGTGGGGGGGACGGAAGTCGTTGCCGAGGCGGGGGGACGTTGGGAGGGGTGTGGTGGTCGGGCGGCCGAGGTAAGGGGTGGGGAGGGGGAGGTCAGGGGCCAAGGTGGGGGATGTCGGACGGCCAGGGCGGGGTGGGGGAAGGTTGGGCGGCCGATGCAGGGGGGGAGTTTGGCTGGCTGAGGCGGGGTGGGGGGTGCGTGGGAAGATCGGACGGCGGGGTGGGGGGGGGGGCTGTGGGGAGGTCGGGCGACCCAGGTGTGGGGGGAGGGAGCGCGAGCGAGAGACAGTCAGGTGTGGGGGAGGGGGAGGAGTTCGGATTTCGGAATAATTTCCGGTTTCTGGACGACCCCACCATGGATCGGCCCGGATTCCAGAACATTCCGAATTTCGGACTCTCAACCTGTACATCCACTGGTTCCCCTTTATCTACCCTGCTCAAAAAACTCTAAAAATTTGTCAAACACGATTTCCCTTTCATAAAACCATGTTGACTCTGCTTAATCATGTTATGATTTTCTAAGTGCCCTTATATCACTTCCTTAACAATGGATTCCAGCATTTTCCTGATGACTGATGTCAGACTAACTGGTCAATAGTTCCTTGTTTTCTCTCTCCCTCCTTTCTTAAATAGCAGTGTTACATTTGCTCCCTTCCAATCCGCTGGGATCGTTCTACAATCCAGGGAATTTTGCATTCACTATCTCTTCAGCAGCCTCTTTTAGAACCCTAGGATGTAGGCCGTCAGATCCAGAAAATTTGTTGGCTATTAGTCCCATTAGTTTCTCTAGTACTTTTTCTCTACTTATATTAATTACATTAAGTTCCTCATTCTCATTAGACTCTTGGTTTCTCACCATATTAGGTATGCTTTTTGCGTCTTCTACTGTGAAGACAGATACAAAATATTTGTTTAACATTTCTGCCATTTCCTTATTCCCCATAATTTCTCCTGCCTCATCCTCTAAGGGACTAATGTTTACTTTTGCTACTCTCTCTTCCTTTTTACATACTTGTAGAAGCTCTTGCAATCTGTTTTTAAAAGCAATTGGTTAATTTGAGCATGAGTGTTGCATTCTTTAATGTGAAACATTGCAAGTGATTCAGAGATTAAATTGTGTTATCATTATTTCCAGTTTAGTTACCCATTGGAGCAGACTGCACTACCATCTGGTTACTGTCGATTTTATTTCACCACAGTTAAAGGCTGCTTTAGAAAACCATGTTGGTTTGGACATGAAGTTAAAAAAGGAGATGAGAAAGTAAATGCATTATTTCTTGATGCTATTGATTTTCACTGTACTTTCTAAGCTGTAGTACCTTTTGTAGATCTGTGTCTTACCGGGTTCTGTTCTCTTTAGTAATAATTTATCTGCGTAACAGATAATTAGTTTTAGTATTTAGTTATTTTGAAAATATTCAATCGAAATTTGAATCACCGTCCAGGAAATAATTGTAATACAATGTGATGAATCTTTTTCCCATTAATATCTGTGACTTTCACACTTGAATTGTGTAAATGAAGAGATGTTTGCCTGAACATACGCATTGACCTTTTTTTAGATCTGATTGCAGGATGAGCCACTGAAACTTTCTTTCACTCATTCATTTTACATTTTTCCAGTTTTGTATGGAGATTGTTCAGAGGTTCACGGAGACCAGTAATCCATATCTCTTAATACGTGCAGGTAGGAATAAGCTTGCTAAGTGCCATTTTCTATGATGCTTTTATCAGTGTAATTTTCCTCATTGGTATTTAACAGAATTGTAGCATTTTAAAAAATTCATTCCTGGGATGTGGATGTTGCTGGCAAGTCCAACATTTATTGCCCATCCCTAATTGCCCTTGAGAAGACGGTGGTGAGCTACCGCCTTGAACTGCTGCAGTCTATACAGTGAAGGTACTCCCACAGTGCTAATAAGAAGGGAGTTCCAAGATTTTGACCCAGCGATGAAGAAACAGCGATATATTTCCAAGTTTGGATGGTGTGTGACTTGGAGGGAACTTGGAGGTGATGGTGTTCCCATGCGCCTGCTGCCTTTCTCCTCCTCGGTGGTAGAGAGTGCGGGTTTGGGAGGTGCTGTCGAAGGAACCTTGGTTAGTTGCTGCAGTGCATCTTGTAGACGGTACACACTGCAGCTATGATGGAGGGAGTGAATGTTTGAGGTGTTGGATGGGATGCCAATCAAGCGGGCTGCTTTGTCCTGGATCGTGTCGAGCTTCTTGAGTCTTGTTGGAGCTGGACTCATCCAGGCGAGTGGAGAGTATTACATCGCACTCCTGACTTGTACCTTGAAGATGTTTGAAAGGCTTTGGGGAGTCAGGAGGTGAAACACTCGCCACAGACTACCCAGCCTCTGACCTGCTCTAGTAGCCACAGTATTTATGGACCAAGTCCAGTTAAGTTTCTGATCAATGGAGACACCCCAGGATGTTGATGGTGGGAGTTCCGGTGATGGTCATGCCATTGAATGTCAAGGACTCTCACTTGTTAATGATGATCATTGTCTGGCACACTTGTGATGCGAATGTTACTTGCCACTTATCAGGCCAAGCCTGAATGTTGTCCAGGTCTTGCTGCATACAGCCTTGGACTCTTCATTATCTGAGGAGTTGCAAATGGAACTGAACGCTGCAGTCATCAGCGAACATCCCCCTTCTGACCTTGTGATGGAGGGGAGGTCATTGATGAAACAGCTGAAGATGGTTGGGCTGAGGACACTGTCCTGAGGAACTCCTGGAGCGATGTCTTGGGACTAAGATTATTGACTTCCAACCACCACAACCATCTTCCTTTGTGCTAGGTATGACTCCAGCCAGTGGAGAGTTTTTGCCATGATTCCCATTGACTTCAATTTTACTAGGGCTCCTTGATGCCACACCCAGTCAAATGTTGCCTTGATGGCAAAGGCAGTCACACTCATCTCACCTCTGGGATTCAGCTCTTTTGTCCATGTTTGGACCAAGGCTCTAGTGAGGTCTGGAGCCGAGTGGTCCTGGCGGAACCCAAACTGAGCATCAGTGAGCAGGTTATTGCTGAGTAAGTGCCGCTTGATAACACAGTCAACGACACGTCCCATCATTTTTCTGATTGAGAGTAGACTGATGGGGCAGTAATTGGCCGGATTGGATTTGTCCTGCTTTTTGTGGACAGGAGATACCTGGACAGTTTTCCACATTGTTGGGTGGTACCAGTGTTGTAACTGTACTGAAACAGCTTGACTAGCGGCGTGGCTAGTTCTGAAGCACAAGTCTTCAGCACGACGACTGAGATGTTGTCGGGGCCCATAGCTTTTGCTGTATCCCGTGCGCTCAGCCGTTTCTTGATACCGTGTGGAATGAATCAAATTGGCTGAAGACTGGCTTCTGTGACGGTGGGGACCTCAGGAGGAGGCCGATATGGATCATCCCCTCTGCACTTCAGGCTGAAGATGGTTGCAAATGCTTCAGCCTTGTTTTTTGCATTTGCGTGCTAGGCTCCACCAACATTGCAGATGGGGATATTCATAGAGCCGCCTCCTCCCGTTAGTTGTTTAATTGTCCACCACATTCACGACTGGATGTGGCCGGGCTGCAGAGCTTTGATCTGATCTGTTGGTTGTGGGATCGCTTAGCTCTCTTAGCATTCTGCTTCCGCTGTTTATCAAGCATGTAGTCCTGTGTTGCAGCTTCCCCAGGTTGGCACCTCCTTTTTAGGTATGCCTGGTACTGCTCCTGGCATGCTCATCTACACTCCTCGTTGGACCAGGGTTGGTCCCCTGGCTTGATGGTAATGGTAGAGTGAGGGATAGGCCGGTCCGTGAGGTCACAGATTGTGTTGGAATGCAATTCTGCTGCAGCTGATGGCCCACAGTGCCTCATGGATGCCCAGTTTTGAGCTGCTAGATCTGTTCTGAATCTATCCCATTTAGCACGATGGAGGGTGTCCTCAGTATGAAGTTGGGACTTCGTCTCCACAAAGACTCTGTGGTGGTCACTGCTGCCAATACCGTCATGGACAGATGCATCTGCAACAGGTAGATTGTGTGAGAACGAGGTCAAGTTGGTTTTTCCCCTTGTGTTGGTTCTCTCACTACATACCCAGTCTGGCAGCTATGTCCTTCAGGACTCGGCCAGCTTGGTCAGTTGTAGTGCTACCAAGCCACTCTTGGTGATGGACATTAAAGTTTTCCACCCAGAGTACATTCTGTGCCCTTGCAGAAACTCAGTGCTTCTTCCAAGTGTTGTTCAACATGGAGGAGTACTGATTCATTAGCTGAGGGAGGGCGGTGTTGTGTATAGAACTCCACGAGGCTGAGTACTGTGAGCTAAACTTAGTGTGACCTTAGTCTTTATGACAACTCCAGAGTGCCTAAACAACATGGCAGCCAACCTTTTATACTGGCCCTGCACGTGTGTGCAGGTGACCCTTAGGACTCCAACAGTCGCGCCCTCTGGTGGCAAGTATTAATAGTTACATACATAACAGGCGGGAGATGGTAATCAGCAGGAGGTTTCTTTGCCCATGCTTGGCCTGAAGCCATGAGACTTCACGGGGTCCGGAGTCAATGTTGTGGACTCCCAGGGCCACTCCCTCCTGACTGTACACCACTGTGCTGCCACCTCTGGTGGGTCTGTCCTGTATGTGGGACAGGACATACACAGGGATGGTGATGGAGGACAATGGGACATTGGCTGAAATGTATGATTCTGTGACTATGACTATGCAGACTGTTGCTTGACTAGTCTGCTAGTCCCCAGGCATCGTGGGCTGCCCCGACCTCTGAGAACACCACCGCAGGTTGGGGCTATAAATAGAGCTGGAGCGCAGGGCCCTGGAACATCGTGGCAGAGATGCGGCGAATGAGAGTATGGGGCTCAGAAGAGCCGAGGGCCCAGGGGCAGCACGGGCCTATTCACACTGCGATATGTGTGCGCACTAGGACCGTGCAGCAGAGCAGGTCTTCAGTCGTCCTGGCTCAACCCTTGCCACTAGATAAAGGCCTAGCTCTGTTGTGCCTGTGGTGGCTGATGTGCAATAGTCACCACACGTTAAAAAAAAATCCATGCACAGGCATCTTCCACCCCCCTCAACTGGAGTTCAGGACTGGAACAGCGGGTCCTTCATTGAAACATCTGTGAACTCTTGTGAAAACAAGTCATCCTTGTTCGAGGGACCGCCTATAATGATATTGAGGACTTTGCAAGTCGGACTGGGCTGGGTGTGCCTTTGTCATGTCCGAATCCAGTGTTTCGTCCGGTTTTATTCTGATTGTATTTTGTAGCGGTTTGATACTGAGTGGCTTGCTAGGCCATTTCAGAGCGTAGTTAAGAGTGGGTCTGGAGTCACATATAGGCCAGACCAGGTAAATATGGCAGATTTCCTTCCCTAAAGGACATTCGTGAACCAGATGGGTTTTTACGACAATCCGATAGTTTCATAGTCACCATTACTGATACTATTTTTTTTTTAATTTCAGATTTATTAAACTAACTGAATTTAAATTCCCCAGTGCCCTTTGAACTCATGTCTCTGGATCATTAGTCCAGGCCTCTACTAATCCAGTAACATAACCACTATGCTACCATACCTGACTAGTTATAACTAATTCACATTGACTGCATTTCAATTGGGAATACTATATGGAATGAGAGTTCTTGTTCAAAATCAGTATTGGATGGTAGAAATTCTAAGATTATTCTCTTCCAAAAACCTTGAATCACATCTTAAAATTGGTAACTTCCAGAGAGGAAAACTATCTTGCTGTCTTAGTGGGAGATTGTGCATTGCAAAGCCTTTTGCACCCTTTTGTGTGATGATGGAGATTTTTGGATATTAATGGAATGAAAGGATATGGGGATGGTGTGGGAAGGTGGAGTTGAGGTTGACGGTCAGCCATGGTTTTATTGAATGGCGGTGCAGGCTCGAAGGGCTGAATGGCCTGCTCTTATTTTTTGTGTTCTAGAATGCCTGGAAATCCCACTGTCATCCTATACTGGCTTGGCCATTATCACTTTGCCAGTAGCCTGTTATACTGGTCTTTCAAGTCATTGTTTATTAAATTTGTATGTACTATCCTTGTGGATAAATAGTTGTTTTTTGGTTATAGATTGTGTTTAGGCCATCGTAGGGTGACTGCCGTCTGTTCTGTTGATGTAATTGTATTGTGCTTTCTGCAGTACATTAGTAATGATCAGCAAAGCTTGTATTTATATAGCGCCTTTCAAGTAGTAAAACGTCCCAAGGTGCTTCACGGGAGCGTTATCAAACAAAATTTGACACCGAGCCACAGAACGAGATATTAGGTCAGGTGATCAAAAGCTTGGCCAAAGAGAGAGTCTTAAAGGAGGAGATAGAGGAAGAGAGGTTTAGGGAGAGAGTTGCAGAGCATGGAGCCCAGGCAGCTGAAGGCATGACCAAGAATGGTGGAGTGACTGAAATCGGGGATGCGCGAGGCCAGAATTAGAACAAAGAAGGCTTTAGCACTATTATGACGTCAGAGTTTTGAGAAATGAAAGAGAGTCGAGTACGTTCCTGAGTAAATCATCAAATGATTTTTATAGATGATAAATAAATGGGTGTCCAAACGAGAGGCTATTTTAGCTGTGAGCATTCAACTGACTAAGATGGTAACAGTGAGTTTGTGTTGGAAAGGCAAAAGGGGTACGTACAGTTTGGAATGAATGCACTGTGACAGAGTGGACCTGAATCTGCAAGAGTGGGGCAAATAAATAAGAGTGGTTCAAGAATCAGTCAGGCAAATACAGAAAATGGGCACAGGACCTTAGACTAGCTATGTGTATTACATATATAATCATTGTGATACTGCGCAGAAGGAGGCCATTCGGTCCACCGTGCCTGTGCTGGTGATGTGGGATATCCTAGATCTAAAAGCATTCAGGAGGGATACATGAGCATGAAATCCTAGACTGGGTGATATGTAATGACTGAGGATTAAATAGCAATCTTGTTGTGCGAGGCCCCTTGGGGAAGAGTGACCATAATATGGTTGAATTCTTTATTAAGATGGAGAGTGACACAGTTAATTCAGAGACTAGGATCCTGAACTTAAGACAAGGTAACTTCGATGGTATGAGACGTGAATTGGCTAGAATAGACTGGCGAGTGATACTTAAAGGATTGACGGTGGATAGGCAATGGCAAAAATTGTACATCCTTGAATGGAGTAAAAATAAAACGGGGAAGGTGGCTCAACCGTGGCTAACAAGGGAAATTAAAGATAGTGTTAATTCCAAGGAAGAGGCATATAAATTGGCCAGAAAAAGCAGCAAACCTGAGGACTGGGAGAATTTTAGAATTCAGCAGAAGAGGACAAAGGGTTTAATTAGGAGGGAGAAAATAGAATATGAGAGGGAGCTTGCAGTGAACATAAAAACTGACTGCAAAAGCTTCTACAGATACGTGAAGAGAAAAAGATTAGTGAAGACAAATGTCGGTCCCTTACAGTCAGAAACAGGTGAATTTATAATGGGGAACAAAGAAATGGCAGACCAATTGAGCAAATACTTTGGTTCTGTCTTCACTAAGGGAGACACAAATAACCTTCCGGAAATACTAGGGGTCCGAGGGTCTAGCGAGAAGGAGGAACTGAAGGAAATCCTTTATTAGTCAGCAAATTGTGTTCGGAAAATTGATGGGATTGAAGACCGATAAATCCCCAGGGCCTGATAGTCTGCATCCCAGAGTACTTAAGGAAGTGGCCCTAGAAATAGTGGATGCATTGGTGGTCATTTTCCAACATTCTATAGAGTCTGGATCAATTCCTATGGACTGGAGGGTAGCTAATGTAACACCACTTTTTTTTTTAAAAAAAGAGGGAGAGAGAAAACAAGGAATTATAGACCGGTCAGCCTGACATCGGTGGTGGGGAAAATGTTGGAATCAATTATTAAAGATGTATTTGGAAAGCAGTGACAGGATCGGTCCAAGTCAGCATGGATTTATGAAAGGGAAATCATGCTTGACAAATCTTCTAGAATTTTTTGAGGATGTAACTAGTAGAGTGGATAAGGGAGAACCAGTGGATGTGGTGTATTTGGACTTTCCAAAGGCTTTTGACAAGGTCCCACACAAGAGATTAGTATGCAAAATTAAAGCACATGGTATTGGGGGTAATGTATTGACGTGGATATCGAACTGGTTGGCAGACAGGAAGCAAAGAGTAGGAATAAACGGGACCTTTTCAGAATGGCAGGCAGTGATTAGTGGAGTACCGCAAGGTTCAGTGCTGGGACCCCAGCTATTTACAATATACATTAATGATTTAGACGAAGGAATTGAATGTAATATCTCCAAGTTTGCAGATGACACTAAGCTGAGTGGCAGTGAGCTCTGTGAGGAGGATGCTAAAAGGCTGCAGAGTGACTTGGACAGGTTAGGTGCATGGGCAAATATATGGCAGATGCGGTATAATGTAGATAAATGTGAGGTTATCCACTTTGGTGGTAAAAACACGAAGGCAGATTATTATCTGAATGGTGATAGATTAGTAAAAGGGGAGGTGCAACGAGACCTGGGTGTCATGGTACATCAGTCATTGAAAGTTGACATACAGGTACAGCAGGTGGTGAAGAAGGCAAATGGCATGTTGGCTTTCATAGCGAGAGGATTTGAGTATAGGAGCAGGGAGGTCTTACTGCAGTTGTACAGAGCCTTGGTGAGGCCACACCTTGAATATTGTGTACAGTTTTTGTCTCCTAATCTGAGGAAGGACAGTCTTGCTATTGAGGAAGTGCAGCAAAGGTTCACCAGACTGATGCCCGGGATGGCGGGACTGACACATGAAGAAAGACTGGGTCGACTGGGCTTATATTCAGTGGGATTTAGAAGAATGAGAGGGGATCTCATTGAAACATATAACATTCTGGTGGGATTGGACAGGTTAGATGCAGGAAGAATGTTCCTGATGTTGGGGAAGTCCAGAACCAGGGGTCACAGTCTAAGGATAAGGGGTAAGACATTTAGGACCGAGATGAGGAGAAACTTCTTCAGAGTTGTGAGCATGTGGAATTCTCTACCACAAAGTTGTTGAGGCCAGTTCGTTCGATATATTCAAAAGGGAGTTAAATGTGGCCCTTATGACTAAAGGGATCAAGGGGTATGGAGAGAAAGCAGAAATGGGGTACTGAAGTGCATGATCATATTGAATGGTGGTGCAGGCTCGAAGGGCCGAATGACCTACTCCTGCATCTATTTTCTATGTCTATGTTAGAAGTTATGTTGGGGGAGAGGTAGTAGGATGTTTCCACTTGTGGGCAAGTCCAAAACTAGGGGCAGTAAATATAAGATTAATGGGCTCAATTTTGGCCAGAAGTTGCTCTGTTTTTTTTGGAGTATCTTAAAAATTCTGATTTTGCACATTCAATTTGCGCCAGTATAAGTGAGTTAGTTAGGATTTTTAAAAGTTTTTTTTTCTTAAAAGCGGGTGTTACCAGCCACCTATGCCAGTTTTGGCCATTTAGGTCACTTTGGCCAGCTAATAGTTACTCCAATTCTCCTTCGGCCAGCTTATGTGGCCACTTCAGAAAATCCTTGCGGAGAGTTAAGAAATCAGCGCAGGTAGGTACATTCGGCTTGGGCTAGGGTAGGGAAGGGAAGCGGAGAGGACCTTGCACCAAGACTTACAAAGCACAAAAAGTAATAAGCATTCAAGAAGAAATAAAAAATAAAACTAAGTCCTACCTTCATCTGGAAACTTGGCTCGGGAAGGCACACACAGGCTGCAGGAAGCAAACTCACCGGACAGGCTGCAGCAAGGGCAAAACACAAGCAGCTACTTCAACAGCAGGTCGGCCGGTGCGGGAGGCCACTCGTCCTGGGATAGGTGCGGGACGACCGGAAGACCACTCGGCCAGGGATAGGGGCGGGACGACCGGGAGACCACTTGGCCAGGGATAGGGGCGGGAACTGCCGACATCGGAGCGCACACAGGCTGCAGAAAGCAAACTCACCAGACAGTAAAACACAAGCAGCTGCGATTCCTTTAAAAAATGGCCGATTGCCAAATTTCGGCGCTACTGAGCATGCGCGGACATCGCGACCCGACTCCAATGCGCATGTGCAGACGTCCCGGCACTGTTTTCAGCGCAGGACACTGGCTCTGCCCCCGACTCGACTGGCCACGCTGCGCGACGACTGAGGAGAGGCCAGACAGCGGCCAAAGTGGGGAGCGATTTTTTTTTTTTTTTTTTTTTCCGGCGCACTTATCAACGGAGAAAAGTGGCGCATCTCCGTTAAGTGCGCTGAAAAAAGGGGTGGACCAAAATTGAGCCCAAAAAATCCAATAGGGAATTCAGAAGAACCCAGAGAGTGCTGATGATGTGGAACTCCACAGGCAGTGGTTGAGGTGAATAGCAATGATGCATTTAAGGGGAAGCTAGATAAACACACGATGGAGACGGGAATAGAAGGGTATGTTCATAGAGTGAGATGAAGTAGGGTGGGAGGAGGCTCATGTGGAGCAAAAACACCGACCTAGAATACGCTGCTCGAGCAGAGGAATACTGAACGTAGGAAATACAGGATTGAAAAAGACTCTGCAATCTGTCTGGCCAGTGGCAAGAACTAGGTCTCCCAGGATAGTATCTTCACCACTCTCTGCATGTTCTCAAGATGTGGGCCATACTGACAAGGCTGCATTGATTGCACATCGTCGGGTGCCCTGAGAAGGCTATGGCAATTGTGACCATTTTGTTTTTGAAGTTGACGAGGTATTTTATTGTTTTTTGGAGGAAGACAATTTAATTGAAATATAATTTTGGATGAAGACGCCTTATTCAATTTTTAAAACCTTGAGGCCCAGCATAATTCAAGGAATTCCAAGCTCTCTCTCACCTCACTGTTTTAAAGTTTTGACTCTCACTGTAGTGCTTAAAATAAAATCTAGTATTGAAATAGCCAGATGTCAGGAGTAGTTTTAGTACTGTAATTGTAACCTTGCGCAGCTGGAAAAATGCAAAAAGAAAAGTAATCCCTTCTGCTTGTTCTATCCCATTTTTAATGTATTCACTCTGCTACTAACTAAGAAACCCCATATTTTGGATTTGAAAGTAATTAAAATGCCCATTTTTCATGTCCCCTGGGTTGCATTGCCTAATATGAAAGATGGAACCCACACTAAGAGAATAATTGACCTCAGATTTTCTGAAACCTGGAATGCGCTGCCTGAAAGGGTGGAGGAAGCCGATTCAGTAGTAACTTTCAAAACTGAATTAGGTAAATATTTGAAAAGGTAAGATTTGCAGAGCTATGGGGAAAGACCGTGGGGGAGGGTGGGATTAATTGGACAGCTCTTTCAAAGAGCCAGCACAGGCACGATGGGCTGAATGGTGGCCTCCTGTGCTATAAGATTCTATGATTCTTTTAGTCAAAGCCATCTAAGTGTAAAGATTAGTCATCTTCTGGCAAGATTTTGGCAGGTTACTGCTGGTTGAGGTACATCATCCACAGTGCTTTCAGCCATTTGTTTGGGTGTGAAGAATTTGCCAAGGCTTCAGCACAAGAGCGGTGAGTCCTGGTAAGTAAGGTCAGAGTTCAATGCTTAGCACTGACTGATCTATCTTGGGCTTCCCAGTTTGACCAATTTTAATTGGGAAGCCTTGGAGGAGTCGTTTTGCAATGTGTGGCTCCTGGTGAGGTGGGGTGGAAAGTCTTGCCCCATCGATTGAGGGTAATAATATGGCTGAAAGCATGGGAAAATTATCGAAGAAAGAACAAATGCTTCCCAACCCTGCAGATAATGACGCATTGTTTATTTTTTTTCCATTCAGTAAGAATATTTAGAAGTTGCTACAGAAATTTTCAGCCTGGCATTTATTACAGTTCCCAAGTGATGAACAGACTACTTTTCGCATTGTTGAAAATGCGTAAGTTGCAAAGCCTTTTTGAACTGCTCAATATGGCCATAATCATGAAGGTGTTGGTGAGTAATCATTTTATTATTAATCCAAATTGAAGTTAATAAATTGCCCTACCTCAGTAATAGATAATGTACAAAGCAATGAGAAATGAAGAGCTGACTGATTCAATGAACAAGGAGGTATCTGTCTCTGCTCTCTGTATGATCAGTGTTGTATACTAAATCCTGGCTCCGATAGTTAGCTATCACTCACTGTTAGTTTTGAATATGATAACCCTTGACCTGTAAACCATGAAAGTTGACAAGTTGCTCTTTTAAGGATGTGGCAATTTATTGCTGATCTACTTGACTGAATTTTGAATAGTAAAACTTTAAAAGTATCCAGGTAGAATTGTTAAATGTGTAGGAGGGTGATAGCCTCTGGGAACTGTGCATCAAAGTTTCCTTTTTCAAGGAAATACTGGGTAAGAAACTTTCCCACGAAACTTCAGGAACTTTCCCATGAAACTTTTGAAACTCCGCAAGCTAGTTAGTTTTTTCTCAAAGATTATTTCTTCAAAGCTGTCATGGTGTTACTGAACAGAAGTCTGGGCAGCAGGTTTCCATTGCCAATATTTTGTTAGTCTCTCCTAATTTATTATTAGACGTTCGGTTGGCCACTTTGCTTTCTCTTAAAAGCTGCGAGCAATTTCAGTTTTCAGACATTGACCCATGGTGACACCAGATGTCAAATTCTGTGAAACATGTTGGGCTTTCCTGTTCACCGAGTGCCCTGTCTCGTGTCTTGCTGCTAGGATCTTGAGCCATGATCCCATTCCTTAAGCAGCTTTCAGAACATTGAAAAACCTGTAGACTAATATTGCGGAGATGAGTATTGCTGAATGAAGACTGACACAGAAGCAACCCAGCGATTCGCACATTTTCCTGCGGCAGGTATCCGTCTGCCAGCTTGATGCATGTCGCAGCCCATTCATGGCAGCAGAACTTAAACACAGGAAATCTCAAAGGCATTTTGGCTAAAAACTCTGCTTCATTGATTGATCTCAACCCAGTTTATCACCGTTTCTCCATATCCGATCCTATGCCATCTTTTCCGTTTCTCCTACTCCTCGACCCACTTATCCCTGTTCTTGAAAATTGTCTTATGTTCATCCTTACTCATTCCAACAAAAACAAATCAACAATTCATAACCCGTGCATACTTCTCTCTCCCGCCTTCTAATCCTTCCAGTACCTTCCTGTACTCTCATGCATGGCTGGGAGACATACAGAATGCAGCAGAGATAGACGAAAAGAGAGAAAGCATAAGTGAGAAAGTCAGGTGAACAGAGCTGACTAGGGAAAATATGCAGGGCACAGGGAAAGAGCGGAAGACATACTAAGAGAGTGAGAGAAGAGTGGAGAGAATTATAGTGGGAAAACGAGCAGAGATAGGCGATTGGAGAGAAAGACTAGTAATATAGAGCGAAAAGAAAATCTAATTTTCTTAAACTCGTACAGCACAGAAGGAGACCATTCAGCCCATTGTATCTGTGCTGGCTCTTTGAAAGAGCGATCCAATTAGTCCCACTCCCCTCTTCCCCATAGTCCTGCAAAGTTGTTTATTCTACGTCCACCATTCTTTCAGGCAGTGCATTCTAGCTCGGAACAACTCGCGTATTAATTATTTCTCCACATTTCCCCCCCGGCTGTTTTGCCAATTATTTTTAATTTGTATCCTCTAGTTACCAATCCTCCTGCCGATGAAAATAGTTTCTCTCGATTTAATCTATCAAAACTCTTCATAATTTTGAATACCTTTATTAAATCTCACCTTAACCTTTCTCTGCTCCAAGGAGAACAATCCCAGGTTCTTTAGTCACATCACATAATTGTCCCTCACCCTTTCTTTATAACTATTAGCAAAGAAAGTTTGAAATAGAAATGTGCAGGTAACAGAACACTACTAAACATACGGTAAACATTTTCTCTTCTAGCCAGATGGTGAAATTTTACTCAATGTATTTGATCTTGTGGCATCCACAGACTTGAGGGCCATGGTTCCCAATCTCATAGAAATAACCTGCAAGGTAGGGGCAACTGCTGCACATGTTATACATGCGAAAGAAGTGAAGTATGGTAGCTTTGTAAATAAAACACAGGATTTGCTACACTAATTGACACTATCTTTGAAGAAATCATATTTATTGAATTTGTTCCTTACATATACTTTAATACTGAGTACACAACAGATTTGTGTGCGGGATCTTGTACTACGTTAAAGGTGTTATACAAATAGAAGTTGTGTGTATATGCCTGCCTGTGTTGCTCGCTCTCTCTCGCCATCTCTCGTCATCGCCTCCTCGACCCCCCCTTCCTCGACCCCCCCTTCCTCGACCCCCCCTTCCTCGACCCCCCCCTTCCTCGACCCCCCCTTCCTCCACCCCCCCTTCCTCCACCCCCCCTTCCTCCACCCCCCTTCCTCCACCCCCCTTTCCTCCACCCCCCCTTCCTCCACCCCCCCTTCCTCCACCCCCCCTTCCTCCACCCCCCCCTTCCTCCACCCCCCCCTTCCTCCACCCCCCCCTTCCTCCACCCCCCCCTTCCTCCACCCCCCCCTTCCTCCACCCCCCCCTTCCTCCACCCCCCCCTTCCTCCACCCCCCCCTTCCTCCACCCCCCCCTTCCTCCACCCCCCCCTTCCTCCACCCCCCCCTTCCTCCACCCCCCCCTTCCTCCACCCCCCCCTTCCTCCACCCCCCCTTCCTCCACCCCCCCTTCCTCCACCCCCCCTTCCTCCACCCCCCCCTTCCTCCACCCCCCCTTCCTCCACCCCCCCCTTCCTCCACCCCCCCCTTCCTCCACCCCCCCCTTCCTCCACCCCCCCCTTCCTCCACCCCCCCCTTCCTCCACCCCCCCCTCCCTCCACCCCCCCCTTCCTCCACCCCCCCCCCTCCCTCCACCCCCCCCCTCCCTCCACCCCCCCCTCTCCCCTCTTCTGCCCTCCCACTGGGAACATATTAGGAATGTTTTTAAAGATTTGTGTTATCCAGAGTGACGGAAATATAAAATGAATGACTTGCATTTATATACAGGTGCAACGTCCCAAATCCGGAACTCTGAAAACCGGACATTTTGCGAATAGCTGATGGAGTCGTCCAGAATCCGGAATTATTGCCTGAAAACTAGACTTTTTGAGGCAAAACCCAAAATCCGGCATGGATTCGGTCGAGGATTCCGAATTACAGACTAGAATATCAAATCTGAAATCCAGAGTACTCGACCTAATCCATGCCGGATTTCGTATTTTAATGAATTTTCAGACTTCGCCATGGTCCGGCACGAATTCGGTTGAGGATTCCTATGATATTCTTGGTCTGAAATCCAGAAAAACCCAAAAACCAGACTGGACTCGGTAGTGGGGATTCCAGATTTTGGACGTTGTACCTGTAGCACCTTTCACGATGTCAGGATGTCCCAAAGTGCTTTACAGCTAGTTTAGTACTTTTGAAGTGTAGTCACTGTTGTAAAGTAGGAAACGCGACAACCAATTTGCGCACAGCAAGGTCCCACAAACAGCAATGTGATAATGACCAGATCTGTTTTTTTTAGTGATGTTGATTGAGGGATAAATATAGGCCCTAGGACATTAGGGATAACTGCCCTATTCTTCTTTGAAATAGTGCCATAATATCTTTTATATCCACCTGAGAGAGCAGACGAGGCCTGGTTTTAAGGTCTCCTCGAAAAGACGGTACCTCCGACTGTGCAGCACTCCCTCGGTACTGCACTGGAGTGTTAGCCTGGATTTTGTGCTTAAGTCTCTGGAGTGAGGTTTGAATCCACAACCTCTGACTCAGGTGAGAGTGCTACCCACTGAGCCACAGCTTATTTTAGATTTGCAAATGGACTTCTAATTAAATATCTGCGTTTGAGATAAGCAATAATAGGAAAGTGTCAAATATTATATTTTAGATGTGTTTAAGACTTTTTAACATACAAAGTAATTTGTTAACATTTTCAGCTTGTGGAAGCAGGGCTTGAGCTCCAGTTGGATCAGTTTAACAACATGATACACGTGCTGAATCAACTGCAAGTGTCTCACCAAGAAATACATTCCATCGTGGCACTGAAACCCAGGTAAGCAGTTGCTCAATTTGTTCTTCCGTAGACTTGTCTAGTTAGAGTTGTAAGCCTACAATACTGAAGAGTCTCCGCTTGGGTGATGTGGTCGCTGGATCAGTATATGTGGGCTATGTTTGTAACTTGGAAGGATTAATAACATTAATGGGCATGTATAGAAAATAAATGACTTATTTCAAGTGAAGAGGAGGGCTAAAGAAAGCAGTGTTTTTATTTTAATTTGTTGGTGTCACATATCACATGCTGAGATTTATTTAACTGTGTTAATGTGGGGTGGGCAAATGTATTTATCTGTAGTAAGTAAAGAAATGCTATTTTCGAGGACCAATAAAAAATACCGTCTTTGGGAGATATGTTACAAACCTGACTCACCAGATGGGCAACAATGGTTTTTTTCATCATCATCATAGGCAGTCCCTTGAAATCGAGGGAAGATTTGCTTCCACTCTAAAAGTGAGTTCTCAGGTACAGTCAATATGGGAATTACAGTCTCTGTCACAGGTGGGACAGACAGTCGTTGAAGGAAAGGGTGGGTGCAGAGTCTGATTTGCCGCATGCTCCTTCCGCTGCCTGCGCTTGCTCTCAGCGAAGAGACTCGAGGTGCTCAGCGTCCTCCCAGATGCTCTTCCTCCAATTAGGGTCTTTGGCCAGGGATTCCCAGGTGTCGGTGGGGATGTTGCACTTTATTGAGGAGGCTTTGAGGGCGTTCTTGAAACGTTTCCTCTGCCCACCTGGGGATCGCTGCCATGTAGGAGTTCCAAGTAGAGCGCTTGCTTTGGGAGCCTTGTGTCGGGCATGCAGACAATTTGGCCCACCCAACGGAGTTGGTCGAATGTGGTCAGTGCTTCGATGCTCAAATCGCTGGAGAAATACCACCAACGATGTCTCCACAAGATCCTGCAAATCTTTCCCTGGGAGGATAGACACACCAACATCTAGCGCTGTACATTACTACGTTCCTAAATTATTTCATGTATTGTCAATCTCACCCCCATTTCCAATCACTCCTCCCTTGCAACCAGGGCCAAGTTTACAGCACCGTGGGTGGCTCAGCTGCACAGGGGGGGGAGGAAGAAGACGGGAAGGGCTATAGTGATAGGAGATTCAATAGTTAGGGGAGCAGACAGGTGCTTCTGCGGCAGCAAAAGTGACATCAGGTTGGTGTGTTGCCTCCCTGGTGCAAGGGTCAATGATGTCACTGAGCGACTGCAGGGCATTCTGGGGAGGGAAGGGAAACAGCCAGTGGTTGTGGTCCACATTGGTACCAACGACAGGTAGAAAGAGGGGTGAGGTCCTGAAAGCTGAGTTTAGGGAGCTAGGAGTAAGATTAAAAGCTAGGACCTCAAAGGTGGTAATCTCGAGATTACTGCCAGTACCACGTACTAGTGAGGGTCGAAATAGGAAGGCTAGTCAGATAAATACGTGGCTGGGGCATTGGTGTAGGAGGAAGGGCATTAGTTTCCTGAACAATTGGTACCGCTTCTGGGGTAGGTGGGACCTGTACAAGTCGGACAGGTTACACCTCAACAGAGACGGAACCAATGTTCTCGTGGGTGGTTTTGATAGTGTGGTTGGGAGGGCTTTAAACTAGCTTGGCAGGGGGATGGGAACCCAGGAGAGGGCTCTGAGCTAGTTAAAGTGGGTGAGAGCTCAGATGAACAGAACTCCAAGAAAGGATGCAAAAGGCAGGAGGCAACAGAGCAGAGTAGCACTGGGGTAAGTGTAAACCACAAGGTGATAGGAAGGGACAATATGTATGAAATTAAAGGGGCTGCAGGAGGGGTCAAAACTAAAAATCATGGTTTAAAAACTAGTATTAAAACACTTTACCTAAACGCACGCAGCATTCGAAACAAAGTATATGAGTTGACGGCACAAATCATTACAAATGGGTATGATTTGGTGGCCATTACAGAAACGTGGTTGCAGGGTGGCCAAGACTGGGAATTAAACATACAGGGGTATCTGACAATTCGGAAAGATAGACAAGAAGGGAAAGGAGGTGGGGTGGCTCTGTTAATAAAGGATGATATCGGGGCAGTTGTGAGAGACGATATTGGCTCTAATGAACAAAATGTTGAATCATTGTGGGTGGAGATTAGAGATAGTAAGGGGAAAAAGTCACTGGTGGGCGTAGTTTATAGGCCCCCAAATAATAACTTCACGGTGGGGCGGACAATAATCAAGGGAATAATGGAGGCATGTGAAAAAGGAACGGCAGTAATCATGGGGGATTTTAACCTACATATTGATTGGTCAAATCAAATTGCACGGGGTAGCCTTGAGGAGGAATTAATAGAATCCATACGGGATTGTTTCTTAGAACAGTATGTTACAGAACCTACAAGGGAGCAAGCTATCTTAGATCTGGTCCTGTGTAATGAGATAGGAATAGTAAATGATCTCCTAGTAAAAGATCCTCTCGGAATGAGTGATCACAGTATGGTTGAATTTGTAATACAGATTGAGGGTGAGAAAGTAGTTTCTCAAATGAGCATACTATGCTGAAACAAAGGGGACTACAGTGGGATGAGGGCAGAGTTGGCTAAAGTAGACTGGGAACACAGACTAAACGGTGGCACAATTGAGGAACAGTGGAGGACTTTTAAGGAGCTCTTTCATAGTGCTCAGCAAAAATATATTCCAGTGAAAAAGAAGGGTGGTAAGAGAAGGGATAACGAGCCATGGATAACCAAGGAAATAAAGGATAGTATCAAATTAAAAACCAATGCGTATAAGGTGGCCAAGGTTAGTGGGAAACTAGAAGATTGGGAAAATTTTAAACAACAGCAAAGAATGACTAAGAACGCAATAAAGAAAGGAAAGATAGATTACGAAAGTAAACTTGCGCAAAACATAAAAACAGATAGTAAAAGCTTTTACAGATATATAAAACGGAAAAGAGTGACTAAAGTAAATGTTGGTCCCTTAGAAGATGAGAAGGGGGATTTAATAATGGGAAATGTGGAAATGGCTGAGACCTTAAACAATTATTTTGCTTCGGTCTTCACAGTGGAAGACACAAAAACCATGCCAAAAATTGCTGGTCATGGGAATGTGAGAAGGGAGGACCTTGAGACAATCACTATCACTAGGGGGGTAGTGCTGGACAGGTTAATGGATCTCAAGGTAGACAAGTCCCCTGGTCCTGATAAAATGCATCCCAGGGTATTAAAAGAGATGGCGGAAGTTATAGCAGATGCATTCGTTATAATCTACCAAAATTCTCTGGACTCTGGGGAGGTATCATCGGATTGGAAAGCAGCTAATGTAACGCCTCTGTTTTTTTTTAAAAAGGGGGCAGACAAAAGGCAGGTAACTATAGGCCGGTTAGTTTAACATCTGTAGTGGGGAAAATGCTTGAAGCTATCATTAAGGAAGAAATAGCGGGACATCTAGATAGGAATAGTGCAATCAAGCAGACGCAACATGGATTCATGCAGGGGAAATCATGTTTAACTAATTTACTGGAATTCTTTGAGGATATAACGAGCATGGTGGATAGAGGTGTACCGATGGATGTGGTGTATTTAGATTTCCAAAAGGCATTCGATAAGGTTACTGCAGAAGATAAAGGTACGCGGAGTCAGAGGAAATGTATTAGCATGGATAGAGAATTGGCTGGCTAACAGAAAGCAGAGATTCGGGATAAATGGGTCCTTTTTGGGTTGGAAATCAGTGGTTAGTGGTGTGCCACAGGGATCGGTGCTGGGACCACAACTGTTTACAATATACATAGATGACCTGGAAGAGGGGACAGAGTGTAGTGTAACACAATTTGCAGATGACACAAAGATTAGTGGGAAAGCGGGTTGTGTAGAGGACACAGAGAGGCTGCAAAGAGATTTCGATAGGTTAAGCGAATGGGCTAAGGTTTGGCAGATGGAATACAATGTCGGAAAATGTGAGGTCATCCGCCTTGGGGGGGAAAAAAAAACTGTAAAAGGGAATATTTGAATGGGGAGAAATTACAACATGCTGTGATGCAGAGGGACGTGGGGGTCCTTGTGCATGAATCCCAAAAAGTTAGTTTGCAGGTGCAGCAGGTAATCAGGAAGGCGAATGGAATGTTGGCCTTCATTGCGAGAGGGATGGAGTACAAAAGCAGAGAGGTCCTGCTGCAACTGTCTCGGGTATTGGTGAGGCTGCACCTGGAGTACTGCGTGCAGTTTTGGTCACCTTACTTAAGGAAGGATATACTAGCCTTGGAGGGGGTACAGAGACGATTCAATAGGCTGATTCCGGAGATGAGGGGGTTACCTTACGATGATAGATTGAGTAGACTAGGTCTTTACTCGTTGGAGTTCAGAAGGATGAGGGGTGATCTTATAGAAACATTAAAAATAATGAAAGGGATAGACAAGATAGAGGCGGAGAGGTAGTTTCCACTGGTCGGGGAGACTAGAACTAGGGGGCACAGCCTCAAGATACGGGGGAGCCAATTTAAAACCGAGTTGAGAAGGAATTTCTTCTCCCAGAGGGTTGCGAATCTGTGGAATTCTCTGCCCAGGGAAGCAGTTGAGGCTAGTTCATTGAATGTATTCAAATCACAGATAGATAGATTTTTAACCAATAAGGGAAATAAGGGTTATGGGGAGCGGGCGGGTAAGTGGAGCCGAGTCCACGGCCAGATCAGCCATGATCTTGTTGAATGGCGGAGCAGGCTCGAGGGGCTGTTTGGCCTACTCCTGTTCCTAATTCTTATGTTCTTATGTATGTCACCTCCAACTCACTGTGAGCAACACCAGAGGATTTGCTAGTAACTTTCAAAAATGTTCTAAAAGGCTTACATAGAATCATGCAGCACAGAAGACGACCAGTTAGCCCACCATGCCTGTGTTGGCTCTTTGAAAGAGTCATCCAATTAGTTTCACCGCATCCCCCCCGCTCTTTTCCCATAACCCTGTAAATTTTTCCTTTTCAAGTATATCTCCAATTCACTTTTGAAAGTTACATACAATGGGCTCAATTTTACCCGGTATTTGCGCTGTTTCTTTTTTTGAGCAGGCTGCTTTTTCTGGCCTAAATTAAAAATCCCCAGTTTCCCCAATCAATTTGCACCAGCATAACTCATTTAGTGACATTTTTTTTGAGGCAAGTTTTTGTTTCCTCAAAAGGGGACGTAACCAGCCACCTACGCCAATTCTGGCCATTTAGGGAACTTTGGCCAGCTAATAGTTACTCCATTTCTACTTAGGCCAGCGTATGTGGCCTCTCGAGAAAACCCTTGCGGAGAGTTAAAGAAATTGGCGCAGGTAAGTAAATCGGAGGCCATTCGGCCTGGGCTAGGGGCGGGGAGCGGAGCGGACCTGGACCGGCACTCACTTGGGACCGGAGAAGCTCGGCGGGGGAGGGAGCAAACTGACCGGCACTCACTCGGGGGGCCACAGCGGACCAGGAAGGCACCTCACTCGGGGACTGGAGAGGGTCGCAGACAGCCGATCTGAAGTCTTGGTGCTTGGGGAGGGGGAAGGGAGAGAGAGGTCACGAGACTCAAGGGGGGGTGAGGAGGACAGAGAGAGGAGAGGACACAAGACCTTTGGGAGCTCTACTGTGCATGCGCAGCCATTTCAGCGACGTCAAGAACGTCAGTTTTTTTCCCTGCGCATGTGCAGAAGGCCCGGCTGCTTTTTCCGGCGCAGGCTCCACCGCCCCCCCCCCCTGCTGCGAAGCGACTGCCCACGCTGCGCAGCTCCAGATTACAGCACAAACATCAGGGAAGTTCGGACATGTTTTTCTGGCACATTTCTTGACCTAAATAAGCGGCACAACTCTAGCAATACACCAGAAAACGGGCTTGGGGAAAATTGAGCCCTCTATATTTTTTCTCTTCCAGGTTACTTTCTCATCAAACTGAACCAGAAGGACTATATGACTTGAATTTTGCAATTGCTGAAATAGAGGTGCGTGGATTTTTTCCTCTTTTTAAAATAAATACATTTAGCAGCATTCCAAAATCTGTTAATTATGTAAAATTAGTATGAAGAGTGCTTTAGGTTTTCTTATGCTGTGCCTGATGTGACTATAAGTGCTACAATCAGAAAATTCTGACATATAAATAGACCCTTCAGCTGGAACTAGGTGTTGCCAACGCTACAGGATTGACCTGGAATATTCAAAGGTTACAGATTAATATCCAGCTGCGAGCAGCACTAAGGAGCATAATCATAGGGGCAATAAAGTAAATTGGATGGGTTTTTTTCCATTGAACCTTTTCTTTTGTTAGTTATAAAAGTATTGGAGATAGGGGGGAAGAACGGCTATTTGGCCGTGTGGGGCAATTGGAGGCAGGAGGTCATGTGATGAACCCTCCGGGAATATGTCCAACCAGAGTTGGCAACTCTAGCTGAACCCTCTTAATTGTCCTTTAGACATTCTCTTAGTCAAAAGTGCATGCTCGCAACCTGGAGAAAGTTCCCTCTCTCATCAAAGATCCGGCCTAGACTTCACCTGCAATCTACCCTTGTTGCATCCCATAAAACTGCCCTTTTTCCCAAGTTAACTAGTAAAGCTGTTCCCATTCGGAGACCTTTGTTTTAAGCACATGCTGCTCACAGACTGAAAAAAATGATCTTGTATCCGAACAGTATCTCTTTGATTTTTTGGATGGAAAAAATGTTTAATACTTGTTTCTGTCTTGGAAGTTTGTTGTTATCTGCGGAATCCTGCCTTTTTAAAAAATTTGTTCCTGGGATGTGGGCGTCGCTGGCAAGGCCAACATTTATTGCCCATCCCTAATTGCCCTTGAGAAGGTGGTGTGAGCTACCGCCTTAAACCGCTGCAATCCATGTGGCGAAGGTGCTCCCACAGTGCTGTTAGGGAGGGTTTGGGAGGTGCTGCTGAAGAAGCCTTGTTAAGTTGCTGCAGTGCATCTTGTAGATGGTATGCACTACAGCCATGGTACATCGGCGATGGAGGGAGTGAATGTTTAAAGTGGTGGATGGGCAGCCAATCAAGCGAGCTGTTTTGTCCTGGATAGTGTTGAGCTTCTTGAGTGTTGTTGAAGCTGCACTGAGTTATTTCCCACTAAACCATGAAAAGGAAAAAATAAACTCAGTAATGCAAATAGGTGCTACAAACTCTCTCTTAAACTAAAAAAAATCTGCAAAATGACATAGACAGGCAAAGTGAGTGGGCAAGAATTTGGCAGATGGAATATAATGTTGGAAAGTGTGAGGTCATGCACTTTGGCAGAAAAATCAAAGAGCAAGTTATTATTTAAATGGAGAAAGATTGCAAAGTGCCGCAGTACAGCGGGACCTGGGGGTACTTGTGCATGAAACACAAAAGGATAGTATGCAGGTACAGCAAGTGATCAGGAAGGCCAATGGTATCTTGGCCTTTATTGCAAAGGGGATGGAGTACAAAAGCAGGGAAGTCTTGCTACAGCTATATAACGTATTTGTGAGGCCACACCTAGAATACTGTGTGCAGTTTTGGTTTCCATATTTACGAAAGGATATACTTGCTTTGGAGGCAGTTCAGAGAAGGTTCACTAGGTTGATTCTGGAGATGAGGGGGTTGACTTATGTGGAAAGGTTGAGTAGGTTGGGCCGTTACTCATTGGAATTCAGAAGAATGAGAGATGATCTTATCGAAACGTATAAGATTATGAGGGGGCTTGACAAGGTGAATGCAGAGAGGCTGTTTCCACTGATGGGGGAGACTAGAACGAGAGGACATGATTTTAGAATAAGGGGCCGCCCATTTAAAACCGAGATGAGGAGAAATTTCTTCTGAGGGTAGTAAATCTGTGGAATTTGCTGCCTCAGAGAGCTGTGGAAGCTGGGACATTGAATAAATTTAAGACAGAAATAGACAGTTTCTTAAACGATCAGGGGATAAGGGGTTATGGGGAGCGGGCGGGGAAGTGGAGCTGAGTCCATGATCTTATTGAATGACGGAGCAGGCTCGAGGGGCCGTATGGTGTACTCCTATTTCTTATGTTAAAGGCTGTAAAGTCCTGTCCCCTCAGTACAGATTCACACGAGGCATGTAGTGAAGTCAAGGTCACTCTGGACCTGCACCTTTATTTCACAGCTCTGGAATGCTGCACTTGCCTGAGACCTGTGCTTATATACCTGTCTCTTGCAAGTGCACCCCTGGTGGTTACAGGTCATGTCTTATTACAGTCATGTATAGCATGTTAGGATACAGTTATATATAATAATGTAAGATACATGACATCACCCTCCCCCAAGGTCTTATTGTCTTTATAGGTTCAGTCTCTCAGGTGGTCTACGCTCTCGCGTGGAGCGTCTGAGTTGTGATTCAGTTGTTTGCCTTGGTGTCTGTTTTTCTTTGGGTGTGGTTGCTGGTATCTCGCCTGGGCTGTCTGTTTCGATTGGTGTGATTGTTGTTGACTTGCCTGGGTTGTCTGTTGGGATTGCCCTTTCCTCAGGTTGTTCCCTCTGTCTGCCCACCAGGTGTGGTGCGAGTTCCACATTGTAGTCTGCCTCTGGTTCCGCAGTGTTGGTAAATCTGCTTTTGACTTGGTCTACATGCCTCTGGCAGGTTTTGCCATTGTCCATTTGTACTACCAGTAGCCTGTTTCCTTCCTTGCCCGTTACTGTCCCTGCAAGCCATTTGGGACCCCTGCCATAGTTTAGTACAAACACTTTGTCCCCTATCTCATTCCATCTCCCCCTCGAATTTCTGTTATGGTACTCAGTCAGCTTACGGCGCTTTGCCTCAACGATTTTGTGCATGTCTGGGAGGATTAATGAGAGCCTTGTTTTTAAAGTCCTTTTCATCAACAGTTGCACGGGGGGGATCCCAGTCAGTGAGCGTGGACGAGATCTGTATGCCAGCAGCAGTCGCGACAGGCGACCCTGCAGCATGGGACCTTGGATTTTAAGCATGCCTTGTTTAATGATTTGCACTGCTCTCTCCACCTGGGCGTTGGAGGCTGGCTTGAACGGTGCCGTCTTGACGTGATTTATGCCGTGGTCAATTATAAAATCTTGGAATTCTGCGCTGGTGAAGCACGGACCATTGTCACTAACCAATATGTCAGGGATTCCGTGCGTTGCAAACATGGTTGCGAGGCTCTCCACAGTGGTGGAGGGTGTGCTCGAGTTTAAAATGGTGCATTCGATCCACTTTGAAAATGCATATACAACTACGAGGAACATTTTGCCCATGAATGGGCCCGCATAGTCTACGTGCACCCGCGACCACGGTTTGGTAGGCCAGGGCCAGGAGCTCAGGGGAGCCTCCCTGGGGGCATTGCTGAGTTGGGCACAAATAGTGCACCTTCGGACGCAGAGCTCCAAGTCCGCGTCAATACCAGGCCACCAGACGTGGGATCTGGCTATGGCCTTCATGAGAACGATCCCCGGGTGCTTGCGGTGGAGCTCCTGGACAAATGCCTCTCTGCCTCGCAGAGGCATGACTACTCGGCTGCCCCACATCAGGCAGTCTGCTTGTAGTGATAGTTCATGCATGCGCCTGTGAAAGGGTTTTAATTCCTTGGGGCAGGCATCGCGAGCCTCTGCCCAGTCACCGGTTAGGACACATCTTTTTACTAAGGATAACATGGGGTCGCTGGCCGTCCAGGCTCTGATTTGGCGAGCCGTCATGGGTGAACCTGTGGTCTCAAAGGCATTGATTGCCATGACTATCTCAGTCCTGTTCCTCAGACCCTTCCGTGGTCGCCAGGGGTAGCCTGCTGAGCGCGTCGGCACAGTTGTCTGTGCCTGGTCTGTGCCATATGGTATAGTCGTAGGACGCCAGCATGAGTGCCCACCGTTGAATTCGCGCCGAGACGTTGGCGTTTATTGCCTTGCTCTCGGATAGGAGGGATATGAGGGGCTTGTTGTCGGTTTCTAACGCGAACTTGGGCCCGAAAAGATATTGGTGCATCTTTTTGACACCGTACACGCACGCGAGCACCTCCTTCTCTACCATTCCGTACCCGCGCTCCACCCGCGAAAGTGACCTGGAGGCATAAGCTATGGGTTGTAATTTGCCCGCACTATTGACATGTTGCAAAACACACCCGACCCCATACGCTGACGCATCGCATGCGAGAACGATCTTTTTCCCTGGATCAAAGAAAGTCAAAACACTGTTGGAACACAGAAGGTTGCGTGCCTTATTGAAGGCGCGTTCCTGGGCGTCCCCCCAAAACCAAATGCACCCCTTCCTGAGGAGCACATGGAGAGGCTCCAGCAGCGTGCTTAAGTTCTGCATAAAGTTCCCAAAATAATTGAGTAGCCCGAGAAAGGCGCGCAATTCTGAGACATTCTGGGCCTGGGTGCCAGGCGAATTGCATCTGTTTTGGACTCTGTTGGGCGGATTCCATCAGCGGCAATCCTTCTGCCCAAAAATTCAACCTCGGGTGCGAGAAACAGGCACTTGGATTTCTTGACTCGTAGGCCTACCCGATCCAACTGCTTTAGTACTTTCTCCAAATTACGGAGATGGGAGTCGGTGTCCCTGCCCGTGATAAGTATGTCGTCTTGAAATACAACCGTTCCCAGGATGGACTTGAGCAGATTCTCCATGTTGCGCTGGAATATGGCAGCTGTCGACCTGATGCCGAATGGGCATCGATTGTACATGAAAAGGCCTTGATGTGTGTTGATGGTGGTGAGTAGCTTGGATTCCTCGGTCAATTCTTGCGTCATATACGCAGATGTGAGGTCTAGTTTTGAGAAAAGTTTACCTCAAGCCAATGTGGCAAATAAGTCCTCCGCTCTGGGCAGCGGGTACTGGTCCTGTCGGGAGACTCTGTTTATGGTAGATTTGTAGTCCCCACAGATTCGTACGGATCCATCAGGCTTCATGACTGGGACGATGGGACTTGCCCAGTCACTAAATGCCACAGGTGATATAATGCCTTCCCGCAGAAGCCTGTCTAGTTCGTGTTCAATCTTTTCCCTCATCACATAGGGTACAGCTCTGGCCTTGTGATGGACTGGTCTAGCATCCTGTGTGATGTAGATTTTGACTTTGGCCCCTTTGAAAATGCCCACACCTGGCTTAAAGAGATGCTCAAATCGCTTTATAACTGTTGAGCAGGAGGTCTGTTCCTCTAACGACATAGCATGGAATTCATCCCATTTCCAGTTTAGTTTTGCCAGCCAGCTTCTCCCCATCAGTGCTGGGGGATCTCCGGGGACAATCCACAGGGGAAGTCGATTCATTGTCCCTTTGTGTGT
This sequence comes from Pristiophorus japonicus, assembly GCF_044704955.1. Classification (NCBI taxonomy): domain Eukaryota; kingdom Metazoa; phylum Chordata; class Chondrichthyes; family Pristiophoridae; genus Pristiophorus; species Pristiophorus japonicus. Next base: position 326,559,073 of record NC_091977.1, read on the forward strand.
GACAGAGAGCATGGCGCTGCCGAGGACTGGTACGATTTATTTGGTATAGGTCCTTAGTTTGGTGTCGACCCTTGTGAGTTTTGGTCTGTCTCTTTTATGCGGCCACAGTTGTTCAAATTGTTGAGCGCCCATGAGAGATTGACTCGCTCCCGTATCCAGCTCCATGTTGACAGGTATCCCGTTGAGTAGGACCCTCATCATTATAGGAGGCGTCCTGTTGTAGGAGCAGCGGCCATTGATCGTGTTGACCCGCCGTACATCGGTGTCCCGGGTACTGTCCCCACCGTCTTCTGGTCCGCTTTCCGACCCATCCGATTCGTATACCAGCCGAGCTGCCGTTTCTTTGCACATGCGGGCCAAATGCCCTGTATATTCACAATTTCTGCAAACAGCCTGCTGAAATCGATATCCCCTTGACGAGTGCCCACCCCCACACCTCCAGCACAGACTGCTTCCATTGTTCCCAAAGAATGAGCTGCGTCTGGCTGATCTCTCTTGAACTTCTCTCAGTTTGTAATTGATTGCTCGCATTGTGGGTTGATGAGGTGTGAACGGCCATTCCTGTGGCCCTTGATGGCATCTGGTGCCACTGCCTGCTGTCGAGAGCCTGTTCTCCCGGTTTTGTCTGTGTGTGGGGGTAGCAGCTTGTTTAGTGCTGTGAACTTCTTGTTTCCGATATTTCGTTAGTTGTCGCACCTGCATTGTAAATCAACCTCGTTTCTTCTTCCCCTACCAAGAATGTCTGTGTAACCAGTGCTGTTGCCTCTAAGGTCAGGTTCTTGGTCTCTATGAGCTTTCGGAATATGCCTGCGTGGCCTATTCTTTCAATGAAAAAGTCTCTCAGCATTTCTCTCCTCAATTCATCGGAGAACTCACATAAACTAGCCAACCTCCGAAGTTCAGCCACGAAGTCGGGTATGATCTGGCCCACACAGCGTCTGTATTTGTAGAACCTGTATCTGGCCATGTGTCGGCTGCTCGCTGGCTTCAGGTGGTCTCTTACCAGTGTGCTCAATTCTTCAAACGACTTGCTTGCTGGTTTCTCGGGTGCCAGCAGATCCTTCATTAAAGCGTATGTTTTCGAGCCACAGCTGGTCAAGAGATGGGCTCTTCTCTTGTCTGCTTTGTCGTCTCCTAACCAGTCTTTGGTTACAAAGCTTTGCTGGAGCCTTTCTTTAAAGTCCTCCCAATTGTTTCCAGCATTGTACTTTTCATCTGATCCGTTGTTCGCCATTCTGTGGATTCTGTAATCTCGTAACTCGTCGCCACTGTAAAGTCCTGTACCCTCAGTACAGATTCACACGAGGCATGTAGTGAAGTCAAGGTCACTCTGGACCTTTATTTCACAGCTCTGGAATGCTGCACTTGCCTGAGACCTGTCCTTATATACCTGTCTCTTGCAAGTGCAGCCTGGTGGTAAGATTTGCTGGTGGTTACAGGTCATATCTTATTACATGTATAGCATGTTAGGATACAGTTATATATAATAATGTAAGATGCATGACAAAAGCAAGCAGGTCTCCTGTGGCATTGCTCACTAAGTCTGAGGATATGATGCTTTATTATAACAAAGTTACAGAATGTTACAACATAGAAACATGCCACTCAGACCATTAAATTATTTCCTCCACATGAGCTACCTAGTCAAATTGTATACTCCGTACTCACTTCCCATATCCTTTTAATGGTCAATTCTGATTCACCCAACATGCAATTTTCCTATTTTTGCCTTTCCTGATTTCTTTTTCATCTTGTGCTATTTAACCTATTTTAATCTTCCTACCTCCTTGTCTAAATCTAAATCTTACTTTACCTTCCAGGTGGGGTCTACTCTAATCTCTTGCTTCCCACTTGCTTGTGATATGTTAATGTTAAATACTACCTCAAATCTCCAAATAACCTTCCCACAAGGATATTGGTTCCAGTTCTATTCAGCTGTAGGCTGTTCTGTTGGTACAGCTCCAGGAGTCTGAACTTTATCCCCATACATCACACCTCTAGCCATGCATTTATCTCCCAAAATTGGCTGTTCTTGTCTGGGCTGATGCTGCATCTACTAGCAATGGCTTGATTATCACTGATGGTTTCTTAATCTTCCCCCAACTCCTGGAGCTGCTTTTGCAGGACCTGAATGCTATTTTTCCCTATCTCATCGCTTCATACATGTACAGTGTTTACTGGCAGATTTCTCCTCCCTTTCAAGGGTTTCCTTACCTGTTCCTTAATGTTCCTAACCCTGGCACCTGGGAGGCAACACACCATTTTACTTACATTACACAAGTGATTGTCTACTCTATTGGATCTCCATTACCACTGCATACCTACACTTAGCTCTCTTCCTTTGGGTGACCACTTACAATGGAGTTGGTTTTGATTACCCTTCTGAATTATTGCTTTTGTTTGTATGATTGGTTCCTGGGGTCCGTGGACCCCAGTGGGGGGTGTGTGGAAACTTTCCAGGGGGTCCGGGACCAGTGGTAATTTCCAGCCTGCTCCTCTTTTTATAAAACACACACCGATTCAGTTCTTGCGAATTATTCTCAACGACTGGGTCCGCCTCCTCACAGAGGCCCACAGCTCTCTCTCACTTTGCAATGAGCGCTCCCTGCCGGTTGAGATGATTCCTCTCCCTGGCCATCCTCCCAACACGTGATCAGAGCGCCTGCGGGGCCCTTCAAACACGTGGCTGAACATGTTCCCGCAAACACGTACAATCCCTCAGTGCCACTGTTGCAGAACACGCCAGCGGGAGAGTGTGGCAGTGAGTCATGGTTCCAGCAGCATCCCAGCATCTACATGGGTGCTCGTGCCATCATTCACCTTGATCAGCCGGCTTTAAAAATTTGTCCAAGTGGCTAATAGTGACCTTCTGTTGCAGCGGAGTACCGAGAATAGGTGTGAGAAGCAGGCACACCCATCTCACTGATATCTGTAAGTAAATACCTGTTTACTTAAAAGCATTTATTAAAACTCTCTACATGCAACACTTTCATAGTGTGAGTATTATATAGTATTGTAATTTAGATTGGGGGCAGGGAGCTGTGATAACTAATCGATTTGAAAAAGGGGTCCTTCAACCAAAAAGATTTGAGAAACACTGATTTATGCAGGTAGGATGTTTCCACTAGCTGGGGAGTCTAGAAGCAGGGGCCACAGTCTCAGAATAAGGCATCGGCCATTTAGGACTGAGGTGAGGTGAGATTTCTTCACTAGAGGATGGTGAATCTTTGGAATTATATCTATCCCAAAAGGCTGTGGAGGCTCAGTTGTTGAGCATATTCAAAACAGAGATCGATAGACTTTTGGATATTTAAGGGAATCAAGGGATAAGGGGATAGCGTAGGAAAGTGTTGAGACAGAAGAGCAGCCATTATCTTATTGAAGGGCCTTATTGAGGGGCCGAATGGCCAACTCTTGCATCTATTTCAAGTTCTTGTATCTGGCCCTAGGAGTTTCCTGCACTGCCTCTACTTGCACCCCAATGCTCGAGGAATCTAAATCCTTCCCTCCTGTGCCATGCCTCTCTGCATTTGCCATCCTAATCTGGCTGCTTCTATAATGGCTAAAGACTAGCAATCCTGCTTAATCTACCTCCTATGGATGCTCACCTCCGTCCCTTCCATTGCCTGACTATTCCTCTCTAGCTGTAGGGTGATGATCTCCTGCAATACCTGGACTAAGAGCCCTTCCTCTTTCTGGTTCCTCTTTCTGGCAACCCCCAAAATCGAGCGTGGGGATTGTGGTACACAATTAACCCACGTCCGTTCATAACATTGCAGGCAGCATGGTAAATTTATGCTACTTGCTGCCTTACATGCTATTCATTGTCCGCATGCCAGACACGAGACTCCCAAAGCAAGCACTCTACTTGGAACTCTTTCTCGGCAAATGAGCCAAAAGTGGGCAGGGAAAATGCTACAAGGGCACCCTCAAAGCCTCCCTGAATAAAGTGCAACATCCCCATCCCCACCGACACCTGGGAGTCCCTGGCCAAAGACCGCCCTAAATGGAGGAAGTGCATCCGGGAGGGCGCTGAGTACCTCGAGTCTCATCACCGAGAGCATGTAGAAATCAAGCGCAGGCAGCGGAAAGAGCGTGTGGCAAACCAGTCCCACCCACCCCTTCCCTCAGTGACTATCTGTCCCACCTGTGACAGCGACTGTCGCTCTCGTATTGGACTGTGGAAAGTGGGAGAGATGTCCTGTATCCGCAGGGGGGCAGAACACCTTCCAGACAGATGCTCTGGAGGCAATGAGAAGAACTAGTGGCAGATGTCAATGCCAGGAGTGTTGCTCCAAGAATATAAATGCAGTGTAGAAAGAAATTTAACGACACGAGTTGTCAAGGTCAGTGAGTTCATCTTTAAATGGCACATCTTACTAACTGCACCACTAGCCTCATCACTGCTCAATTCACTATACCCCCATCACCAACCTACCAACAATCTCTTTCAGTCAGTACTGAACTCTACAGTTCATGTGCGTTCCCTCACCCTCGCATTCTAAACTGTTACAAGCCTTGTATCCATAACTCCCAGCTCTCGCACACTGGCAGCTATTCAACCATGACAACCGCATCACCCAAACATATTGCACGACACTCACTGACACACTTCCCTCTTTCTGCCAGGAGATAGCGCGTAACAGCAGACAATAGCAAAGGACTGGAGGAGGACAAGAACGCCTGCATATTTTAACCCCATGGAGGAGACGGGGCTGGCGATCATGGGAAGGGACATCGCTGAGGCCGTGGCCACTGGCAGGGCTGAAGCGATCAATGATGAGGGTGTCTGCATACCTAATCCTTCTCTCAACCCGCATTTCCTCTCCCCTCACCATAACCCTTGTCCCTTTTTCATTTCAGATAGCCGAGAACTGCAGCCTTCAGTAGAGGAAGGAGAGAGTGACGATGAAGAGACACCGTCACTTGATCTTCCAATCGCAGCCACCAGCTCGAATACTGACACTGCGCTTATTTTAGAGGCTAGGATAGAGGAGGGATCTGCACATGGTGAGACACAGGGCACAGGGCGGGGGGGGTAAAAGGATTGGGGAGGTGCAAGCTCACTGGAGGGCAATGTTGCACCCTGCTGCAATGGACTTGGAGGAGGACTTTGATTGGCCAGGCTACAGAAGAAGGCGGATAGGTGTACATAACCAAATGCTTGGTGCACAGGAAAACCTGCCAGAAAGCCTGCATTCAATGTCAAGGAGCATGGAGGAGTCCAGCACCAACCTTACCACGTGCCTTTGCACAGAGCTTGGAGTCCATCCAATATGTCAGCGCACCTGTGGAACCCACCATGATGCAGCTTCTGATGGCCGATGTCACAACTTCAATTGCAGCACGAACAGCTTCCATTGCAGCACAAACAGCAGTCTATCAAAGGTCTGAGTGGAAGCTCAGACTGCTGCCATTATGGTTCTGGATACCACTGTTCAAAGGAGCTCCCAGGGCATCACAGCAGTCCATCCATCTGTTTTCTAACAGAGTACTAGGATTGTTGAGGCGCTGCCCCAGGAGAGTGGCAATGGCTCTGTGGAGAACGAATATGCTGTCCTTTCTCAGGATGACAACATTTTGTCCCAACCCTGCCACTCCGCCAATACCCTTGCTGTTGCCTGTCAACCAGCCAGCCCAGACTGCTGTAGCCCTTGGCTGAAATGGTGCAGTCTGAAGCCAGGCCTTCACGGCCCAGAGCAGCTCGAGGTCATCCTCCAAGGCCATCTGCAGTCTCTTCAATTGGAGGTCAGCAGCCTTCCACCACCCATGCTACAGCCACTGGGAGAACACATTGTAGGTACACGGAAGATGGGCACTAAAAGAATGCACAAGGGTGATTCGGTTTTTTTTATGCATTGTCATGATTGAACTTATAAGTGTGGATTGGAATGTACATTTTTTTGTGATTTTTATTTTTGTGTTGTCGGAAAGAGGAAGATGTTGTGGTCAGTGATCGAGGAAAGATAAGGAGTGTGGGACTGTTGGTGAATGGAAAGGTGTGGTTGTTACTGGTATCGCTCAATAATTATTTGATTATGTAGAGCCTGGGCAGAAAGCGGTGGTCTACATTGTAGCCTCTCTTCCCTCTTGCTGTTCCCTCTCCTGCTGCTCAGCTTCTTGTCTGATAGGTCGTGGCAAGGGTTGTTCTTTCATAATGGCCAGGTTGTGCAGCATACTACCACAAATCTTGATAACGCTCAGCTGAGTACTGCAGGGCTCCTCCAGAATATACCAGGCAGCGGAAGCTTTGCTTGAGGACACCGATGGTGTGCTCTATATTGTTCCTTGTGGCAGCATTGTATACCTGCTGTGTGCGTGGGTTCTGGACCAGAGTCATGAGCTGTGTCATGAGTGGGATAACCCTTGTTGCCCAGCAGCCAGCCTTTGAATTGCTGTGGTAGATTAAATATATTTGGCACAGAGGACTGCTGCAGAATGAAGAAATTGTGACTACTGCCAGGATAGTGGCATTCACCTACATCTTGTACTGTCTGTGGTCGCACAACCTGCACATTGAGGGAGTGAAATCTCTTTCAGTCCATGAAAATGGCTGAGTTCACATGTACGTACGCAAGGCAGTGTACGTGCAGTCAATGGCACCCTGCACCATGGGGAAGCCTGCAATACAAGCAAGCCCTCATGCTCGCTCCACCTGCTTGTCTCTGGCAAGAGGGAATGCGATGAAGCTGTGTCTTTGTATAGAGAGCCTCAGTGACATCCCTTATGCAGCAGTGTACTGCAAACTGCAAGATGTTGTTAATGTCTCCAGCAGCAGTCTGAAAGGAGCCAGACGCATAAAAGAGCCACAGTCATCTTGGCAGCTGCAGGCAATGCAATCCTTGCCCTGCTTTAAGGTTGCAGTTGTGGCTGCAATAGTTGGCATATTTCAGTCATGACATCTTTAGTAAAGCGAAGGTGTCTCATGCATTGGTCTTCACTGAAGTTGCGGTAAGAGAATTGCTCCCTGAAGACTCAGCGGATATGGCCTTCTGCTGAGACACCACCTCCATCTCCTCCTCCTCCCACTTCTAGCAACTTTCCTGTCATGCAAAGCCTCTGTTCATTCTCCCAGTCATGCTCGATTCCAAGAGGAATTCCTACCACAAGGCCACCTGTGTCTTGGAAGCAACTTGTTTTAACACTAGCTTTTAAATGAACAAAAAAGTACTTCAGCTCCAGTCAGCCCATTCCCTGTTGACTATTTTTAGATGTATAGGAAAGCTCCAAAAACATGGAGAGTTGCACCAGCAGCCAGAAGAAATAAAGCAGCAACTAACCTGTAAGCAGTTCATGATCCCTTTAGGTAGCGCTGATGGGGGCTTCACGCTGTTTGGTGTCGTGTTCAGTTGTGCGAGTTTAAGACGAGGCGTAGGCTGGAGCATAGCGTTTGTAAATGGCAGCGCTGGCGTCAAATCAGCGTTGCACACTGATTGATGTCATAATCTGCATGCTGCCAGCGGTCATTAGGTATGCATGAGCAACCCTTTTACCATGATGGCATCCGGCGCACTTCCCATTGGAAGTGTGTGCGCGCACCTCCGACGCCATTTTTGCACGTTAGGAAGCCCCGTAGCGCCTGAAGATTGGGCCCAATTTCTCCTCCATAATCTTGCAGCCACCCACTTTTGGATTGGAGCTTATCCAAATCGCACCCGTTCACTCTGTTTTCCTTGGCGGTACAGTGGCCCACCACCTTGCGTCTAGTGCCCCCACCCCCCCCCCCCCCCAAACACACATCGCAACTCCTGATAACACCACGACCCTACTACCACCCCAGTTTATCTCCACCCCTCCCCTCCTCCTTCCACCGGGAAACTTTACTCCCAACAGTCTTCTTTCATGCTGGCAAAGCATTTTTAAAACAGTATTAACTGTTTAAGTGCCTAAGAAAACTTAAAAAAAACTTTTTAAGCTGGAAGAGGCCTTTACTTTTCTTTTTAACTTATCTTTACAGTCGGCAATTACATGATAATCGGTCATAGGGCTATGAAAAGTAAACCGCCGGTGAAACCGCGCAAGTCGCTTAGCGGCAGGAAGCAGCAGTGGCCAAGGTAGGAAAGGAGTATTAATTCACTGGTGCCTGCTGCTCTTAATTTACTAATTCATTGCTGTGCCTGCTGCTTTTTGAATATTAATTTATGGACTGCTCTGTCAGATTAGCTGGTGCGCCAGCTGCTCCCATTAATATATTGTCTTTGGTGCCCACTGCCCTCGGTGTGCCAGGTGTATCATTAGTTATTTCATTTACTGCTCCATTGAGTAACTAACTGGTTGCTGTGCCTGATGCTCCATTGATTTATTGATTTGTTGCAGTAACTTCTAGTCTTATGAATTTATTAATTCACTCTTGTCCATCTCGCCCATTTAATTTGGTGCCTGCTGCTCCATTAATGTAATTCATTCGCTGCTGTCTACTTAGTTGTGCGACAATGCTAATCGGTTTATTTTCGTTGTTGCTGGACAATCGGGACAATCGTGTGTTGCTTTCTGTGCTTCAGGTTCATTGCATTGTGACAAAAAATGAGAAAGTGTCTTCTTCGAATTTAAGTTCTCTAGTTTGCTTTATATGTTTTTCTCAAATCTACATGCTATTGTAGTAGCCACTTCTGTTTGCACTGTGTTAGGGTCTGACATCACAATCTTTGGGAGCATTGAGATGAAGCATTCCAACATTGACTCCCCATGTGGGTACGATGGGCAATTAATTAATAACACACACATATTTATGGTAGAATTTTTAAAAATATATAGCTTCTCAAAAGGAAAGGAATTAATTTAATATTCTTCCACTGATTCTTTAATTTCTCAGCACGCTGAATTAGCTTGACCTATCTCTTGCAGGTTCCAATTTGAGCAAATCAACTTGTTTAAACACCCCTGAAATAGCTGTTGGGGCTCCTTCAATTTAAATGACTGTGTTATTAAATGTGTATTCAATTTAAAAAGGAGTTCACACAACACTGTTTAAATTATGTGGCTTGGTTCCTGTCTCAAATCTGTAAACTTAAACAAACCTCGCAACATGTGTATTGTTTTAGGCTGCAGCAGGGTTCTAACTGCAACGGTGTTTAATTTTTAACAAAATCATCCTGTATTGTGCCTGGATTAGAGAGACAAGGACCACCTAAAACTGGAAAAAATACTTAAATTCTATCATCATTCCCTTTATTCCAAAACACTTAAAATATCATCAAAGGCAGTCCCTTGAAATGAGAATGTCTTGCTTCCATGCCAAAAGAAAAGATGAGTTCACAGGTGTTTCGAATGAAGAACCCGAATTATATCCTCAAGGGTGGAAAGATGCCTGTGCGTGGATTTTTTTAACGTGGGGTGGCTTTTGCACACCAGCCATCACACAGGCTTGACAGAGCTAGGACAAGGTCCAGTAGCAAGGATTAACCAAGACGACTGGAGACCTGCTCTGCTGCACGGACCTAGTGCGCGCACACATCGCAGTGTGGGCTGACCCGTGCTGCCCCTGGGACCCTGGCCCGAACTCAGGCCTCCCCTGGGCCGCCCCGATCACATCCCTCCACAGACTCTCGCCGCACCTTCACCCCGATCTCGCTGCTCCTGCTGCATCTGCCCACGCTCCAATCACCGACCTGGACCTTGCCATGCCTGGTCCAGGTCGTAAGCTACATGTAAAACCTGCTGCATCAGTCTGCACACAGCCTGCATCACTCAGGTGGAGGTACGAACGCCTGTCTTGATATACCCGAGGTGGGTAAGGCCTCCTGCCCAGCACCCTACGAGCTCTGATGTTCCTGATGCGATGAAGTCGAATCAGTTGTCTCCTATGTAGCACCATGATGCAGAAGGCTCGCACAAGGTATGGCATTGTCAGTATTGCCCCCATACTTAAATTTAACCTTTGAAAGAAGCTCAAAACGGCAGGAAAGCAGGCATGACAGGTTCACAGTTCTCTCTCTCCCCAAGGTCTGTATGAATGGACCACACCGGAAGGTCTTGTGACTTCTCCTCTCTTTTCCCCGCCCCACCTTAACTAATTGCAGTCTTGTGACTACTTCTCTCTTCCCGCCCCCACCCCCCTTAGCTAATTGGTCTTGTGACTTCTCCCCTTCTCTCTCTCCTTCCTTCCCCCACCCCCCAACTCATCGCAGTCTTCAGTGCAGAAGGCTTCCGATCTGCATCTCTCTCTCTCTCTCTCTCTCTCTCCCTCGCTCGCCCTCTCTCTCCCCCCACCTCCATGGCTTGTTTTGTAGACGAGCCCCGAAGTCCGGGCGCGGGGCTGATTCTACTGGCCAAACCTACGACCCTCCAGCCCTGCTTCAAGACATTCGATGGTGATGTGCGAGTGAGTTTTTAAAAAAAAAAGGAGAAAACTTCTGAAATCAAACAAATTTACACTTACGTTGACGAGTTTTTAAAAAAAAAAGTTGAACATTATTATTGATTTTGACAGTGTTCTTGACTCCCTGCAAAATCTTTCAGCGCCGATGTTGTGAATGTGCGCTGGTTTTCATAAGTGCCCAGAAGGTTTTTCGGGAGTGGCCAGATAAGCCGATGATGGGTTCTCAGTTGCATGATATAATCCCCCTCGCCTTATCACACAACATATTATATGCAAATATGCACACAATCATTTCAACTCGAACCTGAAAATATCATGAGAACTACCACTTTACTAAAAATGTCACTTCAGTTATTCAATCACTACGTCAGTGGAAGTAGTGATATAATATATGTTAGATGGCATTAAAAAGTCTACCCTCTAACTCACTAAGCAACACTGAGAGATCTGCTAAATTACTTTATTCTTTATGCAATATACAGACAGATGTATGATTCCTGCATAATGATTTTGAACAGCATTTGTGATGTTTTCAAATCCCTCCAGGGCCTCGCCCCTCCTTATCTCCCTCATCTCATCCAACTCTATAATCACTCAGACCTCTGCGCTCTGCCTATTCTGGCCTTTTGAACAACCCCGATTTTAATTGTGTCACAATTGCCGTTTGTGCTTTCAGCTGCAAAAGCCTTAAGCTCTGGAATTCCTTCCCTAAACCTCTCCGTCTTTCTACCACTCTCTCCTCCTTAAAACCTGTCTTTGACCAAGCTTTTGGTCATCTGCCCTAACATCCCCTTGTATGGCTCGGTGTCAAATTTTGTTTTTGTTTTTGTTTACACTCCTGTGGAAGTGCCTTGGGACGTTTTATTACATTAAAGGCGCTATATAAATGCAGGTTGTTGTGTGACAGTAGCTATTCTGTGACACCTGAAGTAATCCCTGCTTCTATTCCATCAGTCCCTCCCACCACCAGTGGCGCTGTGCTACAGTGCCGCATGTTGTCTTGGTTAGCCCATTATAGAGTCATCGAATATTACAATACCAAAGGATAGCGTACTGCCCATTGCGCAAGCTTCCATTTCCCCTGCCCTTTTGTCATACCCTTGAATCCTATAGAATCTTATAGCACAGAAGGAGGCCATTTGGCTTGTTGTGCCTGTGCCGGCTCTTTGAAAGAGCTATCCAATTAGTCCCACTCCCCCTGCTCTTTCCCCATAGCCCAGCAAATTTCTCCCCTTCAAGAAATCATTTTTTGAAATATTTATTCTTTTGCCTAGGCTCAGTGGGAGGCTCTCTCGCCTGAGTCAGAAGGCTGTGGGTTCAAGTCCCACTCCGGAGACTTGAGCACATAATAAAGGCTGATACTCCAGTGCAGTACTGACTGAGCACTACACCGTGCCGTCTTTCCGATGAGATGTTAAAACCGAGACCTCGTCTGCCCCCTCAGGTGGACGTAAAAGATCCTATGGTATTATTCATGTGGCCCTTACAGCTAAAGGGATCAAGGGGTATGGAGAGAAAGCAGGAATGGGGTACTGAAGTTGCATGATCAGCCATGATCATATTGAATGGTGATGCAGGCTCGAAGGGCCAAATGGCCTACTCCTGCACCTACTTTCTATGTTTCAAAGAAAAGCAGGGGAGTTATCTCCGGTGTCCTGGCCAATATTTATCCCTCGACTGATATCACTAAAATCTTAAATGTTACTATCACACTCCCACCCCAGCAAAAACCATCCCACTCGGCACTAGTCTTCTTGGCCTACAAGTCTCTGTGGTACACCATGTACATTAGTGTTTTAGATCTAGGGAGGGTTTCTGATCATTGTGTTTTTTTGATATTTTCCTTTGTAGCAATATAAAGAAAAAGGAGAATGGAGTAAGATCGGAACTTTATTTCAGAGTTTACATTGGAACTTTGATGCTAAAAGCGAACTCCACAGAATTGCCGCATGCATTGCGGTTGCTCTCGTAAAAAGCAAGGATAATGGAGCTGCGGTCCCCTTCTGTGAATTTGCAAAAGCAGGTGTGGCTCATTCATTAAACGTTAGCACAAAAGATATTGGATGATCTTGAGGGATGCTCTACAAAATTTATTACTGTCAGAATTCTGGCTGCTACCAGAGCAATGTCACTGAAGGTGTTTTTTGATCAATTCTTTTACTCAGTATATGTGAGAATTTTACTGTAATTTTTAAGTGGAAAAAAAATAGCAAAATGATTGTCTTCAACTGTGTTTTTCCTCATTTGTCTATCTTCCGCATGCATTTGGATAGTCATCCTAAATATTAATCAGTGCCGGATCCCTCTTGGTTTTATGAGAGTTGCATCGTTCAGTGTTGCTGAAGGCAGCAGCTCCTCATAGAGGTATAGCTCTCTGGCACCCTCTGGTTACTTGCCCCAAGTGGCATTCTTCGTAGACTGTCATTGTCAGAATACTTTTCAATTAAAGGTGGGTTGAAGTCGAGCCTGATCTTGTCCTCAGCTAATGCACAGATGGGATCGTTGGACAACGATCAAAATCTGGAACCCTGGCCAGTTTTCACTCCCTAACCTAGGGAGACTGAGACCAATTGTAATGCCACTACTGCAACCCAGTTTAGAGCTTTTGCTTGGTGCTCCCATTGTCTCCTGCTCCCATGCTTCCTGTGTCTTTCCATGATATTTCTCCTCTCTGTTTTGCTTGCTCTCTCCCCCATTTGTCTCCGTGTCTCTCTGTCTCCATGTATCTGTGCCCCCCCCTATGTTTGCCACTGTTTCTTTCTCTTCTTATGTCACTCAATGCATTGCACTCATCTTTGTTTCTGTTATGTCTTTAATACTCTTATGAATGACTCCGGGGTCTAGTATTGTACTTGAGCTGTTGTGACCTTAGTCCCATTTATTGTAACTCCAGAGTGAGGCACAAGCATGGTGGGCAGACTTTTATACTGGGCTCTGCAGACCTATGCAGGTGACTCTCGGGTCTCCCACCGCAGTGCCCTCTGGTGGCACACCTTATGTGACTATACAACTAGTATGCATGGTCCTTTTCAGAATGGCAGGCAGTGACTAGTGGGGTGCCGCAGGGCTCAGTGCTGGGACCCCAGCTATTTATAATATACATTAACGATTTAGATGAAGGAATTGAGTGTAACATCTCCAAGTTTGCGGATGGCACTAAACTGGGTGGCGGTGTGAGCTATGAGGAGGACGCTAAGAGGCTGCAAGATGACTTGGACAGGTTAGGTGAGTGGGCAAATGCATGGCAGATGCAGTATAATATGGATAAATGTGAGGTTATCCATTTTGGGGGCAAAAACACGAAGGCAGAATATTATCTGAATGACGGCAGATTAGGAAAAGGAGGTGCAACGAGACCTGGGTGTCATGGTTCATCAGTCATTGAAAGTTGGCATGCAGGTACAGCAGGCGGTGAAGGCAAATGGTATGTTGGCCTTCATAGCTAGGGGATTTGAGTATAGGAGCAGGGAGGTCTTACTGCAGTTGTGCAGGGCCTTAGTGAGACCTCACCTGGAATATTGTGTTCAGTTTTGGTCTCCTAATCTGAGGAAGGACGTTCTTGCTATTGAAGGAGTGCAGCGAAGGTTCACCAGACTGATTCCCGGGATGGCAGGACTGACATGAGGAGAGACTGGATCGACTGGGCCTTTATTCACTGGAGTTTAGAAGGATGAAAGGGGATCTCATAGAAAGATAAAATTCTGACGGGATTGGACAGGTTAGATGCAGGAAGAATGTTCCTGATGTTGGGGAAGTCCAGAACCAGGGGTCACAGTCTAAGGATAAGGAGTGGGCCATTTAGGACTGAGATGAGGAGAAACTTCTTCACTGAGTTGTGAACCTGTGGAATTCCCTACCACAGAGTTATTGATGCCAGTTTGTTGGATATATTCAAGAGGGAGTTAGATGTGGCCCTTATGGCTAAAGGGATCAAGGGGTATGGAGAGAAAGCAGGAAAGGGGTACTGAGGTGAATGATCAGCCATGATCTTATTGAATGGTGGTGCAGGCTCGAAGGGCCAAATGGCCTACTCTTGCACCTATTTTCTATGTTTCTATGTTCTATGTCTACATACATGACGGTTTCCACCTTTTCATTCTCTGCCCATTTGTGTCTTTGTGTTTCAGCCTCACTTGTGTCTTGTACCGGGGAATGTCAAGGGGAACATTAACTGTGTAGAATCGAGGAGAGTACTAAACTGGGAAAGGAAGTGTCAGAAAGAATTAGGGTGGGGAGCATCAGCGATGTAAAGTATTCTGGCTGGTATGGGATGTGGGGCTAAAGGTTAGGGTCGGGAATATAGCAGTGGTTTGGGGCAAGGAACTGGAATGGTGCTGGGAAGAGTAGATATGGGACGCAGAAGAAGCCACAGAGGGGCGGTGGTGTAGGGGTAGGATTTACTCAGTGGCCTCCCATGATCTTAATAAAGGTCTTTATTTAACTTGCATTTTTTTTCTTGGGAGGTGGGCAGCACTTGAAAGGCAATACTTATTGCCTGTCCCAGGTAACCCTTGGGACAGTTAAAGTCAAGCATGTAGTGTCAGACTGGAATCACATGTCTCCCAAACTGGATAGGAGTGAAAGGTTCCTAACTCTGAAAGATGTTCGTAAACCAGTTGGGATTCCATGACAATCCGGCAGATTTCATGGTCATTTTCTGATACTAGCTCACCACAAATGACCAGATTTATTGAATTTAGTTTCACCACTTGTCATGGTGGGATTTTCACACTCAACCTCCGGGTTGCTCGTCCAGTAGCTTAACCACAAGGTTACCATACTCATGAGCTAACTAAAGTTGTTAAATGGCAGTGTTTTTCTCAATATCATGGGAAAGTCTTTAAGGGAATCCCACCACTTCCTGGTTATGAACGGAAAATGACTTTTGGACATGCGGTTTGCAACAGGTGGGAGAACACAAATAGTGCTGAAGTGGGGAAAGCTGGTTGAAGGGAATAATGGGGCACCACAGTGCACTGGTGGTGGGAGGCCTGCAGGTACATTGTGACAAGTAAATGTTTACATTGAAAGTTCCCATTATAAACCTAGGCAGTTTCAATTATAAATGTTGCCATAAAAGCATTGCCAATAATTATGACAACAGGAAGTTGGATGGAAAGTAATAAAATGAGTGTAGACTAATTAATAGAACACAGCAAACATAATTTACATCTTGTCTGTTCTGCTTTGTTTTTCAGTGTGCCAAAAGATGCACATCAATGGCATGGCCAAGAAATTGCTTGGTAGGATTGGAACCTCTGTGATGGTAGCATACTATAAAAGTGAGAATTGGAGAAAGGTATGTTCAAGGCCTGTTTAACTTGATGGAAAATATTGTGAATTCCATTTAATTTCAGAAGATACCCATTCATTCTTTATCTTTATCCTTGCTTTTTCCCATTGTGATTTTCAACACCAAAGAGAAATCAAAACTTAGGGCTGGATTTAGCCGGAAATGCTATATTTGCATGTTAAATGCGGAGGGTTCATGACTTAGCACCCAGCTGGAAGATTCGGCTATTGGTTTGCGCTGGCACAAAAACTTACCGCCTCGCCCTCTGTTTTCAGCGTGATTATGACGTCAATCATCGTGCAAGGCTGCGCTAGTGCCCCGGATGGAACTTTCGGCCTTAACACCTCATTTAACACCTGCCCCAGGAAACACCTGAAAAAACCAGGCTGTCCCAGGGTGCAGCAGGCGCTATTAGCATATTTAAACAGAAGCTAGAGGATTTTATATCGCAGTTGTCAGTGACTGACATGGTTGTGTGCAGAATGCTGCGTGAGGCTCAGAGTTGCAAACGTCAATTTTATGTGCCATGACACTTTGCTTACAAGGTCAGTGAGAGATTTCAATGGGGGCAATATTCGTTCACCAGTGTATCTTGCTGGCTGCTATTGGCAGGCAGCTTCAAGCTGTGAGACGGGTTCTTGGCCATGTTGGGCCAAGGATTTGAAGAGGCCACAGACATATAGAGAGGAGGCCTTACCCCACCCCCACCCCACCCCCACAGGTTTACAGGGAACATCGCTCATACCTCCAGGTCTGAGGCGCAGTGTGTTAGAAGATTGCGCTTCTGAAAATAATTGCTGACAGAGATATGTCAGCTCCTACAGGCAGACCTACAGCCTACCAGCGCCAACAGGACCGTGCTGCCCGTCAAGGTGACTATGGCGATGGCCTTCTATACCTCCGGCTCCTTCCAGGCAGCAGCAGGGGATATGTGCAGCATCTCTCAGCACACTGCACATTGCTGCATTCGCCAGGTTACAAGGACACTACACACGCAGAATGGACTTCATAAAGTTCCCAATGACTAGGAACAGTCAGAATGTAAGAGCTTTAGGGTTTGGAAGAATTGTAGGCTTCCCCAAGGTTCATGGAGCCATTGACTGCACACCCGTTGCCTTGTGAGCACCATTACACAACACAGGGATCTTCACAAAACGGAAGGGATACCACTCCCTAAACGTGCAGCTGGTCTGCGACCACACAGAGAATGTCCGCTATCCAGGGAGCGCACATGATGCTTTTATCTTGCGTGAGAGCAGTGTGTCACGAATGTTTCAGCGACAAAGATAAGGGCCAAGGCTGTCTAATCGGGGACAAAGGTTATGGCCAGGCCTGGCTCATGACCCCCCCCCCCCCCCCCCCCACCGAAACCACGCCACAGAAGCCGAGCAGCGCTATAATGCGAGCTATGCAGCCACCCGCAACATCATCGAACATGCAATTGGCATGCTCAAGCAGCGCTTCCGATGCCTGGATCGCTCTGGAGGCTGCCTCCAATACTCCCCTCAACAGGTCTCCAAATTCATTGTGGTCTGCTGCATGCTACACAATTTAGCCATCATGAGGGGTCAGGCATTGCCAATGGGGATTGCAGGACCACCTCTGGAGGTCAAGGAGCCTGGCGAGGAACCCATTGCGGATCCACTACAATTCATCGCCAGCTCATCAATGAATGGAGAAGGTAGGGTTGCAGCTTTAACTTGCGACTCTGCCACCATAACGGCTCATCTACACTAAATTCTGCAATGTGCCACAAGACACCAAGGGCAAAGGTTCAAGAAACATTTTTATAAACATCAATAACGAACAATGCCCCCCCACAACCCAAAACATACAATGATTTAATCAAAACTAACAAAATACAAAACTACTTCCTGCAGCAAATCAATGCAAAATAACCCATTTCTTAACATACAACTATTTATAAAGTGAACAATTCTACATAAAAGCATGAGCTCAACCTTGTGCCAGCTCTTAATGGCTCTTAGCCACACTCCCCCCAACCCCCATCCTTTCCCGTCAGCCCCTTTCCACACCTGCTCCTCAATGAGGCCTTACCGCCGACAGCAAGGTTGCTAGAGGCTTCTCTGTTGGGGGGGGGGCAGACAATGCTCTAGGGACGCCCTGGACCAGCTCTTGGCTTGGACGGCCTGGCTACGGACTGCTATGCCTTATCATTAGCGGAAGCAGTCACTGGTGGCTGGGGTGTCAACTGTTTATAGTGCATGGTTGGCGAGTCCGTGGTGGGAGCCAGAATGCTGTCATCCTGAGGAAGGCCAGCTCCTTCCATTTCCTTAGAGTCACTGACTCTCCGACAGGGCTGGGCCTCAGCATCCGGAGCACGATGTGCATCAACTTGCTGGTCTGCTTCAGCGCTATCCCTTTCCCGTTGGACAGTGGGGACCGCAGAGAGGATGGCACCAGTCATTGACCAAGCTGAAGCGTAGCTTGTGCCTGTAATGCACTAGAGGCTGCGACATGATCAAGGGCACACGCCACACACTCTGGAACGCCTTTGTCGCTCCTCCTGTGTGTGGGCAATGATGGCCTCTCTGGATTCCCGAGTCACACTGACAAGATGTGATGCTGCCTGTGCAACAGTAAGCTTGTCAATGCTCTCTGGGATCCGTTCCAATGCAACCATAAGCTCACGGTGCATTCTGTGTTTTCCCTGGACATTTCCACCAAGTCCAATTCCATGTCTGCCTGTCATTGAGCAGACTGACTTTGCCGACTCACCCTCCAGAGAGCTGACCTGCGAGATTGCCCTATCGCGCTGCATTGCTGAAGGCAACTGGGGCCAGGAGCCTCTGAAGACTCAAACCACTCAAAAGTCTCATTGCCGTCAGATAAGGATAGTTGAGAGGGGGCAACTGGTGGGCTCTGTGGCTCGGTTGTGTCCGCAGCCTCCTCATCATCGCCATGGCCTGAGGTTGATGCGTCCCGAGAAGGCTGGCGCGATTGTGGCTGATCTTCTGCAGGAACAAGAACAAACACGTGTGGCTAGCAGTAGGGGAGGGAGCAGTGTGACATGAGGAAGGTGGCATTGCAATTGTTCATATGAAGGCTCGCCGCCACTATTATATGTCTAAAGGCAGTCTCTTCAGGCGCCCTATCCATTTACATACCCTCACTATCCAAAGAGGGCTCAGCATCGCCCCCAACAACTGCCTGAGCTGCTACTCCAATGAGGATCGACACCCATTCCTCGACATCATTCAGTTGCAGTATTTGAGGTGGCCCCCGTGCACAGCTGCTCCCTCCTGTGTGGGAGTGCTTCGACTGCAAAGAGAAAAATAGGAAGGGCTCGGAAAGGGCTTCTCTCCTGTTGTGGCACATATGCCTACCATAGTGCAATAGGTGAGACTGTGTGAATGTTCCAGTGGCTTCTGTTCAATCTGTTTGGATGTTGCATGAGCTTCGTGAGCGATTGCTAGGAGGTTATGTAACATAGGGGCTATAGGTGATCTTTCTGAAAGCCATAGCAGTAGTGGGAGTGTATTGTGAGGAAGGATGTAAATTAGTGAGTTCATGTGTATTGATCATTAGAAGGCTATGGGTGCAGAAGTGAGCCTTCATCATTCTTCTGCATTGTGAAACCCACCCCACAGACAGCAAGACTTTTGAGAGGGACCATATGCATGAAAGACTTCACACAGTGTCTGAGATTCATGTTGGAAAGAAAGGGGACATACATAACTGTGAAAGGTACTCACCCTGACTATTCTGGTAAGGTCGTTGAACTTTTTTCAACATTGTGTCCTAGTTCTGGGCACAGTGTCTCCAGCAGACACCTGTGCTATGTCTCTCCACAGCCTCTTAAATACAGGTGGGATTGGTCTGCCACCCCAGCAAGATGGAGTGAGGACCATCTCCTCTCCACTGCATGGACTAAGGCCTCAGTCGCCTCATTACTGAAGCGCCTGGCACACTGCCTTCCTTCCTGCTCCTCCATCTCTGCTGAAGTGGGGTGGTTTATATGCACATGCGCGCAGGAGGCTGCCGCGCCTGCATTAATGTTTGCACCCGGAAAAAGCTCACTGCGCATGAGCAAAACGACGCAGGTTTTGGCTCGGACGCACAAAATCCGTTGTGCAGTGCCTGACTTAACGGCAACGCTCCTCCACCTTACATTTTCGGCAAAACTTACAGTTGAAGGCGCAAACTATTTTCAGGTGGCAACAGAGGGAAACAAAAAGGAGGCAAAAGCAAAAGACAGAAAGGAGATGAGGAAAAGTGGAGGGCAGAGAAACCCAAGGCAAAGAACAAAAAGGGCCACTGTACAGCAAAATTCTAAAAGGACAAAGGGTGTTAAAAAAACGAGCCTGAAGGCTTTGTGTCTTAATGCAAGGAGTATCCGCAATAAGGTGGATGAATTAACTGTGCAAATAGATGTTAACAAATATGATGTGATTGGGATTACGGAGACGTGGCTCCAGGATGATCAGGGCTGGGAACTCAACATCCAGGGGTATTCAACATTCAGGAAAGATAGAATAAAAGGAAAAGGAGGTGGGGTAGCATTGCTGGTTAAGGAGCAAATTAAGGCAATAGTTCGGAAGGACATTAGCTTGGATGATGTGGAATCTATATGGGTAGAGCTGCAGAATACCAAAGGGCAAAAAACGTTAGTGGGAGTTGTGTACAGACCTCCAAACAGTAGTAGTGATGTTGGGGAGGGCATCAAACATGAAATTAGGGGTGCATGCAATAAAGGTGCAGCAGTTATAATGGGTGACTTTAATATGCACATAGATTGGGTTAATCAAACTGGAAGCAATACGGTGGAGGAGGATTTCCTGGAGTGCATAAGGGATGGTTTTTTAGACCAATATGTCGAGGAACCAACTAGGGGGGAGGCCATCTTAGACTGGGTGTTGTGTAATGAGAGAGGATTAATTAGCAATCTCGTTGTGCGAGGCCCCTTGAGGAAGAGTGACCATAATATGGTGGAATTCTGCATTAGGATGGAGAATGAAACAGTTAATTCAGAGACCATGGTCCAGAACTTAAAGAAGGGTAACTTTGAAGGTATGAGGAGTGAATTGGCTAGGATAGATTGGCGAATGATACTAAAGGGGTTGACTGTGGATGGGCAATGGCAGACATTTAGAGACCGCATGGATGAACTACAACAATTGTACATTCCTGTCTGGCGTAAAAATAAAAAAGGAAAGGTGGCTCAACCGTGGCTATCAAGCGAAATCAGGGATAGCATTAAAGCCAAGGAAGTGGCATACAAATTGGCCAGAAATAGCAGCGAACCCGTGGACTGGGAGAAATTTAGAACTCAGCAGAGGAGGACAAAGGGTTTGATTAGGGCAGGGAAAATGGAGTACGAGAAGAAGCTTGCAGGGAACATTAAGACGGATTGCAAAAGTTTCTATAGATATGTAAAGAGAAAAAGGTTAGTAAAGACAAACGTAGGTCCCCTGCAGTCAGAATCAGGGGAAGTCATAACTGGGAACAAAGAAATGGCGGACCAATTGAACAAGTACTTTGGTTCGGTATTCACTGAGGAGGACACAAACAACCTTCCGGATATAAAAGGGTTCGGAGGGTCTAGTAAGGAGGAGGAACTGAGGGAAATCCTTATTAGTCGGGAAATTGTGTTGGGGAAATTGATGGGATTGAAGGCCGATAAATCCCCAGGGCCTGATGGACTGCATCCCAGAGTACTTAAGGAGGTGGCCTTGGAAATAGCGGATGCATTGACAGTCATTTTCCAACATTCCATTGACTCTGGATCAGTTCCTATGGAGTGGAGGGTAGCCAATGTAACCCCACTTTTTAAAAAAGGAGGGAGAGAGAAAACAGGGAATTATAGACCGGTCAGCCTGACATCGGTAGTGGGTAAAATGATGGAATCAATTATTAAGGATGTCATAGCAGTGCATTTGGAAAGAGGTAATATGATAGGTCCAAGTCAGCATGGATTTGTGAAAGGGAAATCATGCTTGACAAATCTTCTGGAATTTTTTGAGGATGTTTCCAGTAGAGTGGACAAGGGAGAACCAGTTGATGTGGTATATTTGGACTTTCAGAAGGCTTTCGAGAAGGTCCCACACAAGAGATTAATGTGCAAAGTTAAAGCACATGGGATTGGGGGTAGTGTGCTGACATGGATTGAGAACTGGTTGTCAGACAGGAAGCAAAGAGTAGGAGTAAATGGGGACTTTTCAGAATGGCAGGCAGTGACTAGTGGGGTACCGCAAGGTTCTGTGTTGGGGCCCCAGCTGTTTACATTGTACATTAATGATTTAGACGAGGGGATTAAATGTAGTATCTCCAAATTTGCGGATGACACTAAGTTGGGTGGCAGTGTGAGCTGCGAGGAGGATGCTATGAGGCTGCAGAGCGACTTGGATAGGTTAGGTGAGTGGGCAAATGCATGGCAGATGAAGTATAATGTGGATAAATGTGAGGTTATCCACTTTGGTGGTAAAAACAGAGAGACAGACTATTATCTGAATGGTGACAGATTAGGAAAAGGGGAGGTGCAAAGAGACCTGGGTGTCATGGCACATCAGTCATTGAAGGTTGGCATGCAGGTACAGCAGGCGGTTAAGAAAGCAAATGGCATGTTGGCCTTCATAGCGAGGGGATTTGAGTACAGGGGCAGGGCGGTGTTGCTACAATTGTACAGGGCCTTGGTGAGGCCACACCTGGAGTATTGTGTACAGTTTTGGTCTCCTAACCTGAGGAAGGACATTCTTGCTATTGAGGGAGTGCAGCGAAGGTTCACCAGACTGATTCCCGGGATGGCGGGACTGACCTATCAAGAAAGACTGGATCAACTGGGCTTGTATTCACTGGAGTTCAGAAGAATGAGAGGGGACCTCATAGAAACGTTTAAAATTCTGACGGGTTTAGACAGGTTAGATGCAGGAAGAATGTTCCCAATGTTGGGGAAGTCCAGAACCAGGGGACACAGTCTAAGGATAAGGGGGAAGCCATTTAGGACTGAGATGAGGAGGAATTTCTTCACCCAGAGAGTGGTGAACCTGTGGAATTCTCTACCACAGAAAGTTGTTGAGGCCAATTCACTAAATATATTCAAAAAGGAGTTAGATGAAGTCCTTACTACTAGGGGAATCAAGGGGTATGGTGAGAAAGCAGGAATGGGGTACTGAAGTTGCATGTTCAGCCATGAACTCATTGAATGGCGATGCAGGCTAGAAGGGCCGAATGGCCTACTCCTGCATCTATTTTCTATGTTTCTATGTTAACGCCACATTGCGATTAACGTCCTGAAATCCAAAAAGCTCAAAATCCAGCCCTTGGTTTCTTATCACCCTTGGTCACCACTCTCAGTAAGAGGCTGAAATTCTAGTAACCGCACTTTATAGTGCAATGGTTGATGTCACCGTCAAATGGCTGTGCACGTTATTTTAATGAAGTTCTTTGCCTATTTACCTACTAGTGTCGGTTGTGGCTCAGTTGGTAATACTCTCGCCTCCGAGTCTGAAGGTTGTGGGTTCAAGTCTCCCTCCACAGACTTGAGCATAAAATCTAGGCTGCCACTCCAGTGCAGTACTGAGAGAATGCTGCACTCTCTGAGGTGTGTCGTCTTTCAGATGGGATATTAAACAGAGGCCCTGTCTATGTTCTCAGGTGGATGTAAAAGATCCCATGGCACTATTTCGAAGGAGAGCAGGGAAGTTATCCTCGGTGTCCTGGCCAATATCTATCCCTCAGTCAACATCACAAAAACAGATCATTTGGTCATTATCACATTGCTGTTTGTGGGAGCTTGCTGTGCCGTGTTTTCTATATTACAACAGTGACTACATTTCAAAAATCCTTCATTGGCTGTAAAGCGTTTTGGGACATCCTTAGGTCATGAAAGACGCTATATAAATGCAAGTTCTTTTTTTTTTATTTTGAACAGGCTAAAATAGGCCACAAGTTTAAACCTGCCGCCTAATCCAAATTGCCACTGGAATGTCACCAGTCACTGTTTTAATTGATTTAATTTACAATGGTTACTTATTGGAAAAAATAAAGACAAGGACCAGGATACTGTGCAGGACAACAGCATGTTTGGAAAAAGATGAGGCGAATCAAGAACTTGTGGTTAGATTATGCCAACCTAAGGCTTTAAAAGACTGAGGGAGATAAGAAGGTTGAGTTTTCAGCCCTTGCGAAGACTTAGTTGGAGGAGGAGTTTGTGCGATAAGTCTTAATTTCAATGCAGGAAAGACGAGATCTCTGTAGGAGAGAGTATTGGACAACATACTTGGAGCTTAGAGGGAAGTTCATGAGCAGTGAGTGTAGTTGGACAACTTAATAAAAAAAAAGACAAGAATGATTGTGGTAGAGTGAGAGATTGAAGGCTATGGAGGTGAGTGAAGCATTGATCATCCAATAATGGACTTTTTTTGTTCCCTGGCCAGAGGAGAGGTATCTTCCAATATGGGAGCAGTATTCAGCTCTAGAGAATTGAGCATGGCCAAAGGGAATATAAAAATTGGCATGCAAGAGGAAAGGAAGCCATTTGAGAAAGCTGTAACATTGGACAAGATGTGAGATCTCCATTTGAGGTCAGAGGTGATGGTGAGGTCAAGAATACCAGTAGATGAAGGACTAAAATTGGAATCATCAAAGTCAGGGTGAATTAACTCAATTTCAAGGATTGAAAGAAACCAGATTTTCAGTTCCCGTGTAAAGGGCATGGAGGAAATTTAGATGTAGTGATTCAGCTTTTTCACTGCAAGAGGATTAGTGAACGAATGTTAGGTTTTTGGATTTTTACATTTTATATGGCGCCTTTCATGACCTCAGGACTTTGCACATGCTTCACAGCCAATAAAGTGCTTTTTCTTTTAAACTGCAGTCACTGTTGTAATGTTGTAATGTAATTTGTGCACAACAAGGTCCTACAAACAGCAGTGAAATGTTGATTGTAGAAGTGTTGCAGGAGAACTCCACCTGCTCTTCTTAAAATAGTGCCATGGGATCTTTTGCACCGACCTGAGACAGGGCCTTGGTTTAACGTCCCCTCCAAAAGACAGCATCTTTAACAGAGCAGCACTCCTTCAGTACTGCACTGAAGTCAGCCTAGATTGTGTGCTCAAGTCTCTGGAGTGGGGTGTGAACCTTCTGACTCTGAAGTGAGAGTGCTACCACTGAGCCAAGGCTGACCCTATAGATATTATTCTTGGATTTAGAATATCAGACCCCACCCGTAGGCAGGTCCATGACCCGGATTATGCTTTTACCTGCCCAATATATGTAGAAAGCCAAGGGGTCAAACAGAAAGAAAGACTTACATTCAATGTTCAAATGTCTCGGGGGTCAAACATCTTGGGGTTCAAAGAAAGACTGACTTGCATTTATATAGCGCCTTTCACGACCACTGGATGTTCCAAAGTGTTTTACAGCCAATTCAGTACTTTTGAAGTGTAGTCACTGTTGCAAAGTCAATTTGCGCACAGCAGGCTTCCACAAACAGCAATGTGATAATGACCAGATAATCTGTTTTAGTGATGTTGATAGAGGGATAAATATTGGCCAGGATACCAGGAATAACTCCCCCGCTCTTCTTCGAATAATGCCATGGGATATTTTTACATCCACCTGAGAGAACAGACACGGCCTCGGTTTAACGTCTCATCCGAAAGATGGCACTTCCGACAGTGCAGCATTCACTCAGCACTACACCGGAATGTCAGCCTAGATTTTGTGCTCAAGTCTCTGGAGTGGGACTTGAACCCACAACTTTTTGACTTGGAGGCGAGGGATGCTATCAACTGAGCCACGAAAGACAGAGAAAACCCTCATTGGTGAATTTTGGTCACTAGTTATATTATATATAGTCAAGTAATCTTCCTCGAGTTCGGAAGGCTGTATAATAATCACTTTACGAGACCATGAATTAGTCTATAAACAGTTAATCAGATTTAGTAAATATTAAATGGTTAAGTGACCAGGAGCAATGATGCAGGAGTTGTTGGCTCAACTATCCCTTCTCGAGAAATAGCATATTAACAGTCTACTATGCTACATGACATGTAAGGTGGATCGACACAAGGTCCATGAATACTAACCTTTAGCTGATGGATGCTAGTCTACAGTCCATAGAGTCTCTGTGGTCGACAGAGCTCTCTGATGGCTTCAGACAGACTTACAATTTTTTTATAGTTTGAGAAATACATTTAGAAAGAAATTTCTGGAATGAAACATTTTAATTTGTGTCTGAAACTGAGCTGCCAGTCAAATATATGTGCAAACAAAATCCACAAGGTATGCTTGTAATTGAATTAAGTGCCTTGTCCCTTCTTACTCGTTCTATATTCTGGAGCTATTGGGTCAAGACAAGCTAGGCCATTTTCTGTGAGTGCACCTGGTTTTTAATCACATACATACAGTGATGGAAAGAAGCTAACACCATGACACATTATAGACCATCATGCTTCATTTGTGTCACAGTAAGTACTGATGCCATGACATCTGAAAGAAGTAGATGAATGTAGAATGAAATCACCGGTAAAAAGGTGAATAGGGTTAGATGATGACTGGAGGAGGACATTGGTATTGAGAAGGAAGAAAAGAGAGTCCACTGGTTTGAGGAATCTTTTGAGCGGAAAGGAATTAGCATGTGACTGATTTGAGAAGAAATCAGATAGCCATGAAATATAACTGGTGCAAGATCTTGTTGAAGGCTTTGAAGATGTTCTTTTAAAAGGCTGCTCGTCACAGTGTATCCAGTCTCTGCCCCGCTCTTGTAGCCACGTTGTTGTTATGACTAGGCTAGATAAGCTTCTGGTCAATGAATGACCCCCAGCATATTGATGGTGGCCAACTTGGCAATCGTTGGGCTTTTTCTGGTTGGAGGTGATCATTACCAGGCACTTCGGTGGTGCAATAGTTACATGCCTCTCGTCAGTCCAAGCCTGGATACTATCCAGGTCCTGCTGTGGGCTGTCATGGGGCTGCTTCATTATCAGTGGAGGTGCAGATGGGGCTGAACACCTCAGAATCGTCATGAGACAACTCCACTCCTGACCTTATCGTGGAGGGAAGGTCGTTGATAAGGCAGATGAAGGTGGTTGGGTAAAGAACACATCCCTGAAGAACAACAGCAGTGATGTCCAGAGATTGTGTTGACTGGCCGCCAACAACCACAACCATCGTCATTTGAGCCGGGGGTGATTCCTGCCGCTGGAAGGTCTTCCACTTGACACCTATTGACATCGGTTCCATATTCAGTTGAATGCTGCCTTAATGTCAAGGGAAGCTATTCTCCCTTTTCTGACATTCAGCTCTTGTACAAACCTGGATCAAGACTGTGTCGAGGTCTGAAGCCGAGTTCAAGTAGAACCCGAACTTAGGATTGGCAAGCATGTTTTTAGTGTGTAGGTGCCACTTGATAGCACACTTGATAACTTCTGACTGGGAGGACGCTAACAGGATGGTAATTAGTTGGGTTAGGTTTGTTACGCTTTTTTTGGGCAGGACATTCAAAGAAACATAGAAACTTACAGCGCAGAAGGAGGCCATTTCGGCCCATCGTGTCCACGCCAGCCGACAAAAAGCCGGCCTGCCCTTGATCAGCAGCCCTAAAGGTTACATATAAACCTATGAACAATGTCAGAAAGGCAAAGAGCACCCAGTCCAAACCAGTCCGCCTCACACAACTGTGGCACCCCTTATACGGAAACATTCTACACTCCACCCCAACCGGAGTCATGTTACCTCCTAGGAGAGGCAAAAACAAGATTAAAAACCCAGGCCAATTTAGGGAGAAAAAATCTGGGAAAATTCCTCTCCGACCCATTCAGGTGATCGAAACTAGTCCAGGAGATCAACCTGGCCGTGTTCTATTCCCTGCAGTACTTACCATTATATCTGCGCCGTCCAACGAAATGTCATCCAATCTAATCCCAATTACCAGCTCTAGATCAGTAACCCTGCAGGTTACTGCACTTTAAGTGCCCATCCACCCATCTCTTAAAAGTGGTGAGGGTTTCTGCATGCACCACTCTTCCAGGCAACGAGTTCCAGATCCCCACAACCCTGTGCGTAAAGAAGCTCCTCCTCAAATCCCCTCTAAACCTTCCACCAATCACCTTAAAACTATGCCCCCTCGTAATAGACCCCTCCACCAATGGAAATAGGCCCTTACTATCCACTATGTCCAGGCCCCTCAATATTTTATACACATCATTAAAGTCTCCTCTCGACCTCCTCTGTTCCAATCAGAACAAACCCAGTCTATCTAACCTGACCTCATAACTAAAATTCTCCATTCCAGGCAGCATCCAAATAAATCTCCTCTGCACCCTCTAGTGCAATCACGTCCTTCCTATAATATGGCAACCAGAACTGCACGCAGTACTCCAGCTGTGGCCTAATCAAAGTATTATACAATTTAAGCATAACCTCCCTGCTCTTACATTCTATGCCTCGGCCAATAAAGGCAAGCATTCCATATACCACCTTAACCACCTTATCCACCTGGTCTGCTACTTTCGGGGTTCTGTGGACAAGCACTCCAAGGTCCCTTTTGTTCATCTGCACTATTAAGTGGCTTACCGCTTAATGTGTATACCCTTTCCTTATTAGCCCTCCCAAAGTGCATCACCTCACACTTCTCTGAATTAAATTCCATTTGCCACTGCTCTGCCCACCTGACCAGTAGATTGATATCCTCTTGTAGCCCATGACTTACTTCTTCATTATCAACTGCACAGCCAATTTTAGTGTCATCTGCAAACTTCTTAATCATATTCCCTATATTCAAATCTAGATCATCGATGTATACCACAAAAAGCAAGGGACCCAGTACTGAGCCCTGCGGAACCCCACTGGAAACATCCTTCCAGTAACAAAAACATCCATCAATCATTACCCTTTGCTTCCTACCTCCAAGCCAATTTTGGATCCAACTTGCCACTTTGCCCTGTATTTCATGGGCTTTAACCTTCATGATCAGTCTACCATGTGGGACATTATCAAAAGCTTTGCTAAAGTCCATATATACTACATCATACGCACTACCCTCATCGACCCTCTTAGTTACCTCCTCAAAAAATTCAATCGGGTTAGATCTTCCCTTAACAAATCCGTGCTGACTGTTCCTAATTAATCCTTGCCTTTCCAAATGTAGATTTATCCTGTCTTTCAGGATTTTTTCCAATAATTTTCCCACCACTGAGGTTAGGCTGACGGGCCTGTAATTACTTGGCCTATCCCTTTCTCCCTTCTTAAAAAGAGTACTACATTAGCAGTCCTCCAATCCTCCGGCACCATGCCCAGATACAATGAGGACTGGAAAATGGTCAAGGCCTCTGCTATTTCCTCTTTTACTTGGCTCAACAGCCTGAGATGCATTTCATCCGCGCCTGGGGATTAGACGAGGGGATTAAATGCAGTATCTCCAAATTTGCGGATGATACTAAGTTGGGTGGCAGTGTGAGCTGCGAGGAGGATGCTATTAGGCTGCAGAGTGACTTGGATAGGTTAGGTGAGTGGGCAAATGCATGGCAGATGAAGTATAATGTGGATAAATGTGAGGTTATCCACTTTGGTGGTAAAAACAGAGAGACAGACTATTATCTGAATGGTGACAGATTAGGAAAAGGGAAGGTGCAACGAGACCTGGGTGTCATGGTACATCAGTCATTGAAGGTTGGCATGCAGGTACAGCAGGCGGTTAAGAAAGCAAATGGCATGTTGGCCTTCATAGCGAGGGGATTTGAATACAGGGGCAGGGAGGTGTTGCTACAGTTGTACAGGGCCTTGGTGAGGCCACACCTGGAGTATTGTGTACAGTTTTGGTCTCCTAACTTGAGGAAGGACATTCTTGCTATTGAGGGAGTGCAGCGAAGGTTCACCAGACTGATTCCCGGGATGGCGGGACTGACCTATCAAGAAAGATTGGATCAATTGGGCTTGTATTCACTAGAGTTCAGAAGAATGAGAGGGGACCTCATAGAAACGTTTAAAATTCTGACGGGTTTAGACAGGTTAGATGCAGAAAGAATGTTCCCAATGTTGGGGAAGTCCAGAACCAGGGGTCACAGTCTGAGGATAAGGGGTAAGCCATTTAGGACCGAGATGAGGAGAAACTTCTTCACCCAGAGAGTGGTGAACCTGTGGAATTCTCTACCACAGAAAGTAGTTGAGGCCAATTCACTAAATATATTCAAAAGGGAGTTAGATGAAGTCCTTACTACTCGGGGGATCAAGGGTTATGGCGAGAAAGCAGGAAGGGGGTACTGAAGTTTCATGTTCAGCCATGAACTCATTGAATGGCCTGCTCCTGCACCTATTTTCTATGTTTCTATGACTTATCTACTTTCAAAGCTGCTAAACCCCTTAATACTTGCTCTCTCACTGTATTTATTTCATTCAGAATATCACACTCCTCCTCGATAGCAGTATCTGCATTGCCCCTTTCCTTTGTGAAAACAAATGCAAGTATTCGTTAAGAACCCTACCAACATCTTCCGCCTCCACACAAAGATTACCCTCGTGGTCTCTAATAGGCCCTACCCTGGGCAGTTTTCCACATTATCGGGTAGGTACCAGTGTAATTGCTTCATGGGAATAGCTTGACCAGGGAACAGGGCGACTCGTTCTAGTGCACAGGTGTTCAGCACCACAGCCATCATCATCACTTTTGTCATTTAATCACTCCTGCTCTCCACCCTATCAAAGACCTTTCCCCTTTTCCCCAACTCTGCACTTGTTTAAAAGCTGTTCATCTCTTAATCCCTTCCGGTTCTGATGGAAGGTCTGTTTCCCTCTCACAGATGCTGAGTGTTTCCAGTATTTTCTGTTTTTATTTCAGCTTCTGCACTATTTTGCTTTTTGTTTTTTTAGATTTAGGAAGGTGTTTGGTTTAAATTAAATGTGTGTTGAACTTTAATTGAATTGTGTTTATATGTTGTTTCATTGAACAGGCAAGAAAAGCTTTGGATGTGTTGCAGGAAATTCAAGTGAATTTCACAGTGTTGAAGGGGCTCGTTACCGAGTGCGCTGTATCACGATGCCAGATCATTAATATTGCTGCAGAAATCTTTCTCAAAGCAGGATGTGTGAACAGAGCACTTTGGCTATTAAGAGGTATTTGCTAATGTATTCAGAATGCCAAGAGTGAGCCCTAATTGGGTGGATGCATGATATTTAACAGTTAAGCTTTTCTTATCAGTGTCAGTCTGGAACTTTATCTTGTAATTGTTATTTTCTGAAACTTTTTGAGGTAATATCGAAATGGGAATTGTCACTAAATTTTCAGTCGTTCTGCACAAACCTCGGAATTGCTATTGTCTCATGGCGAAATAACCAGTGAGCATTGTCTCTAAGAAAATGTGTACTTTGAGCAGTTGGGTAACCCTGATATTTTGATTGTTCTTGAGTCTGTTTTAAGTCAATCAAAGCATAAGGGGAACAATTCTCCAATGTTTCATTAAGTTTTGATCTTTCTATTCTTGGCAATAGTCCGGGAAAAAAAACTTGGCAGTCCATTTAGTTGGCACCAGCTTGGATCACTGAAGCATGGAAATTTACAACAACGAAGACCAGTTGGACCATTGTGTCAGAATCATAGAAATTTACATAGAAACATAGAAAATAGGTGCAGGAGTAGGCCATTCGGCCCTTCGAGCCTGCACCGCCATTCAATGAGTTCATGGCTGAACATGCAACTTCAGTACCCCATTCCTGCTTTCTCGTCATACCTCTTGATCCCCCGAGTAGTAAGGACTACATCTAACTCCTTTTTGAATATACTTAGTGAATTGGCCTCAACAACTTTCTGTGGTAGAGAATGCCACAGGTTCACCACTCTCTGGGTGAAGAAGTTTCTCCTCATCTCGGTCCTCAATGGCTTACCCCTTATCCTTAGACTGTGACCCCTGGTTCTGGACTTCCCCAACATTGGGAACATTCTTCCTGCATCTAACCTGTCTAAACCCGTCAGAATTTTAAACGTTTCTATGAGATCCCCTCTCATTCTCCAGTGAATACAAGCCCAGTTGATCCAGTCTTTCTTGATATGTCAGTCCCGCCATCCCAGGAATCAGTCTGGTGAACCTTCGCTGCACTCCCTCAATAGCAAGAATGTCCTTCCTCAAGTTAGACAGCATAGAAGGAGGCCATTTTGGCCCATCGTGTCCGAGCCAGCCAACAAAGAGCTATCCAGCTTAATCCTATTTTCCAGCTCTAGGTCCGTAGCTTTGCAGGGCACAGCACTTCAAGTGCACATCCAAGTACTTTTTAAATGTGGTGAGGGTTTCTGCCTCTACCACCCTTTCAGGCAGTGAGTTCCAGGCCCCACAACGCTGTGCGTGAAGAAATTTCCCCTCCGATCCCTTCTAAACCTCCTACCGATTATTTTAAATCTATGGTTGTTGACCCCTCTGCTAAGGGAAACAGGTCCTTCCTATCCACTCTATCTAGGCCCCTCATAATTTTATACACCTCAATAAGGTCTCCCCTCAGCCTCCTCTGTTCCAAAGAAAACAACCCCAGCCGATCCAATCTTTCCTCATAGCTAAAATTCTCCAGTCCAGGCAACATCCTCGTACATCTTCTTTACTCTCTAGTGACTTCACATCATTCCTATAATGTGGTGACCAGAACTGCACGCAGTAGTCTAGCTGTGCCTAACTAGTGTTTTAGTGCCAACTCTTTGCTGGAGGAGTCGAAAAACAATCCCATAACTCTGAATTTTGCTCTGCTGCATGTGTCTATCTACTTTTTCTTTAAAGGCTCATGCTCATGCCAGTCTCTGGCAAACAGGAACAGAAGGAGGCCATTCAGATCCTTGAGCCTGTTCCACCATTCCATTAGATCATCGCCGTTCTGGATCTTAATTCCATTTACCTGCCTTGGCCCCGTAACTCTTAGATTTTTGATAGGTAAAGGATTTTCCAGCCTCAACAACTTTTTGGGAGAGAGAGTTCCAGATTTCCACCTTAGTGTGAAGAAGTGCTTCCTGACGTCACCCTGAACTATCTAGCTCTAATTTTAAAGTTATTTCCCCGTGTTCTGGACCCCTCCCCGCCCCCAAGAAGAGGAAATGCTCTCTACCTACCCTATCAATTCCTTCAATCATCTTAAATACCTCAATTAGGTCACCCCTTAATCTTCTATATTCAAGCGAAGCCTATTCTATTCAACCTGTCCTCATAATTTAACCCCATTAGCCCTGTTAGAGCAACAACTCCCCGCATAAATAAAATGTATCCTAAGCCCCCGCCCCTATCTCACTTGTTTAGTGATATTGCTGACCCCTCGCCACTGATTCTCCAACTAGAGGAAATAGTCTTTCCCTGTTCAACCTATCAGAACCCTTTATTATTTAAAAAAATATATTTATTAAAATTCTGCTTAGCCTTCTCACACCTGAACCTTGTGGCTAATGGCTAATATTCACAACTGCTTCAAAATTTATATTGAGCGCTACTCCTTCCTGATGATGGATAGTCACCACTGCTGTTTCTATTGTGTTCTGCTGTTGAATGGTAAAAGTAGGCAGTGTTCACAAAAGCTCATGTTAAAGATGCAACAGTTGAGTCATTTTCTTCGTTAGATGTTTGGCTATGGGAAAAGCACTGAGTGGGGCAGGAAGCTCTGCATTTCACAAGACCATCAGTGGACAACATAGGGGACCTGCTGAGTCAGCAGAACCTTCAATGAAGCAGGTGTACTGATTCCAAATATGGCAGTCCAGGCTCCATCTCAACATGAGGCCGGCGTTACTCAGTTGACTTCAGTTCTATCTCATGGAGCCTTGACCTCAGCATTGATAGACCTATCAAGAAAGACTGGATCAACTGGGCTTGTATTCACTGGAGTTCAGAAGAATGAGAGGGGACCTCATAGAAACATTTAAAATTCTGACGGGGTTAGACAGGTTAGATGCAGGAAGAATGTTCCCAATGTTGGGGAAGTCCAGAACCAGAGGTCACAGTCTAAGGATAAGGGGTAAGCCATTTAGGACCGAGATGCGGAGGAACTTCTTCACCCAGAGAGTGGTGAACCTGTGGAATTCTCTACCACAGAAAGTTGTTGAGGCCAATTCACTAAATATATTCAAAAAGGAGTTAGATGAGGTCCTTACTACTAGGGGGATCAAGGGGTATGGCGAGAAAGCAGGAATGGGGTACTGAAGTTGAATGTTCAGCCATGAACTCATTGAATGGCGGTGCAGGCTAGAAGGGCCGAATGGCCTACTCCTGCACCTATTTTCTATTTTTCCATGTTTCTATGAAAGACTCCTTTACTGTTGTATGTATTTACATTGAAAAATTTGGGCCAGGGTTGCGGGGACTGGTGGGGAGGTGCATGGCCACGGACCTTTTACATGGAGCGTTTCGTGGGGGCAATTTTAACCCAATTCACTCAGCAGAAACCTGATGGGTGGGC